>NC_058090.1:90778295-91116562 GCF_014858855.1 Bufo gargarizans | reverse complement strand
ACCAGCAGAATAGTGAGTGCAGCTCTGGAGTATAATACAGGATGTAACTCAGGATCAGTACAGGATAAGTAATGTATGTACACAGTGACTCCACCAGCAGAATAGTGAGCGCAGCTCTGGAGTATAATACAGGATGTAACTGGGGATCAGTACAGGATAAGTAATGTATGTACACAGTGACTCCACCAGCAGAATAGTGAGTGCAGCTCTGGAGTATAATACAGGATGTAACTCGGAACTGGTAGAGGATAATTATAGCAATATATTGGCAGAGTTACAGTTTATATGTATTATATTCTATCTGTAAACTGTAAAATGGTGGCCAGCTGAGCAGAGACATTATGGGGTTGCTAATTGTGACATATAGAAGATGTTTATAGCTGTACCATCACTGGAGCTCTGGATGCTGGGTCTCCAATGGGAGAATGGGTCCAGTCCGTTATTTTAATGCCTCCTCTGCCAATATCAACGACAAGGAGGAGTCTCCAGATGCAACCACCTTCTTCCATACCTCCCAACCCATGACCTTATCCTAATAATCCAGCCATTCTGAAGAGAATCTCACCTGTAAACGTACACATTTTTTGTACGTGGAAAGAGACATTCTTCTTGTCCACAGGGTTCTGGACTATGCACAGGATCTCCATGTCCTTGGAGTCGTTCTTCAGGGATATCTGGACTGTTCTTCCATTATTATACTGCTGACAATCAGATTTCCTATCTCCGCATTGCCAGCTATAGGAGAAATCTGATGTGTTTGATGGGACAGAGCAATGAAGAGTAACATTGCATGTGTCTTTGGTGTTCTCCTTCACCTCAGTCCTTATACTTGGAAGGGGAACGGGCTCTGTAATGAGAGAACATATCATCAGGCACTGTAGACATTTGTCTATGGCAGCAGTGGGAAGCTGAAGGCCCTGGGGATGCATATGGCCTCAAATGTTCTCCTTGTGACCCCTTATTCCATGTGGGCAAACACTCCAGAGACCTGTAAGGGTTGACAAAGCACCTAACCTATGACAGTATATATGGTTTGCTACCCTAAAATCACCAGTCTATAGACCAGCAGTGGTCAACCTAGAACATTGTAGGGCCTACAGATGTCCTTGACTATAACCAAGTGCCACACAATACATGCAATGTCTTGCTTTCTCCAGTTTGAAGATCAGAGGTAGCAGGACATGGCAGTCTCTCTGAATAGTAGAAACGGACCTATATGAGGGAGTGGGGGGGGGGGCATTTTTGGGATGTGATATCATCAGTATTCTTAAAGGAGCTTACCCATTATACTCTGGGTCTCTGTACCAGTACTAAGTTCATGTGTCTCACAAGGAGGGACATGTGTGGCAATCCTTCAATATAGAGAAATAGGATATGGAAACAAGGGAGCACACTGACATGACGATAATCAGACGCACTGTGGCCAAACCGGACTTCCATGGGATCATTCATATTTACAATCCAACAGCAACTTGCCAGACTAAACTGGATGACCAGGGAGTCAATTTTTAAAAATTTCTTAAAAATGGACTCCCTGGTTTTGGAGGAAAATTGTAAAGGATTGGTGAAATTTAGCTGATCATTCCATACACTTGGTTTCAGCTGATCACATTTCACTAAATAGAAGAAGTCTGTCATCACCCATAGCATATGGTCGTTAGCTGCAATGTTTCAAATGATTGTCAGCCAAAATGTCCTAAAACACCAATTACAGACAATATCTACATTATGGGTATGGGCACCTTTAGCTCTTCCCTCATCTCCCCTATATTATTATTCAGAGAGCCCTTTCATGTCCAGTCAACTCTCAATTTCAAACTTAAGTAGGATACAGGTCATTGAATGTGGTCGTTAATCGAAGTCAAGGCTATCTGAGGACCTCCTAATGTTCTAGGTTGATCATCACTGGTGATTCTGATGACAGCTCCCCGACCATACACAATCCTCATGTCAAGAATTTTCTGGTTTGGAAACCCCTACTTAGACATGTTGAGAGATAGTGGGGTCTAGCATGAATGGTAAAACACCAAAATGATGTGAGATAGTTGAGATGGTTCATGGGCTCCTTGTTGTGTTTGCAGGCCTGGGGGTTATCATCTACCATGACCAGATGGTAGTTTTTTTGTTTTGTTTTTTTAGAGTCAGATCATATTTCACAATAAATGAACCACTAGTATTCAAACAAACATAATGGAGATCATTTGACGTTAGCGTGCACTGTAGACGGGTCTAACATCTGGCATATCTCGTCAGTCAACAGAAGAGAGCGACGATGGCTTATGGTGGCAGTTACTGATTAGCCTGTAGGCCCAGCCATCTGGCGCACAGTATAGCCTGCTAGCCTGACATCACAAGGCTTCTTCTCACTTAATTCAGAAAACACAGACTGACGCCTATACTTTGCTCTCAGTGTCAAGAGGGCTGCTGCAAGTTATTACAATTTGTGCTGCTAATACTAGGAGGTCTCCATAACGCGCCTTCGTCTTAACTGCAGCTTCTTTATCTAGGGTCGAGATTGGGACTGGTACATTCTTGGGAAGTACTGGTGTCCAGTAGCTGCCTATGATGCCATAAACAGTATAAATAAGTACAGTATTGAACCGTGAAGTCATTAGTCAGGGTTATATTGTAGTATGTGGCCTCCACCAACCTCAGTCTACTTCAAATGTCCCACCAGGCAGCCATATTGCCCTTTTATAAAGCCCTGGTCAATGTTAACCATACCATAGACACATATGTTCTATCTAATAGTAATGGTTGTTACATGGGCACTCTAACTAGTTTCCTGAATGGCACTCTTATGAGGGCACTATGTTGCCCTGCTTTTGACACAATGGTCCTATTATTTGGACAGTATAAGGAACTATTAATTGGGTAGTATTAGGACAGTACAGCAAAACAAAGTTTCCACCTTTCCAAACATACCCCATTGATCTTGATCTGGCCTTGTTCAATGAGAAGGATCAGAGTCACCTACCAGTATACAAAAAGGAACCTTTGGTGGTCCCAAGTGGCCACAAAAGGACAGAAGACTGCTAGACCGTTTCATTTGGAGGTGACATTATAAACAATTACTTACCCCTAGGGGAAAGAAGTGATGGTCTAGGACTGTCCAGTATGTATGGTGCAGGGACTCTAGGACGATTTCCTGTAGTGGACCCAAGGTACCCTGGTCTGACACTGAATATGCATCGTAGATAGGGGCATGACATCCGTGTCTGCTCCATTAGGGCACAGCTACTGCATGGTCTAATAAGAGCAGCTCTGCTTTTTCTGTGTGGCTCCTGAGTTTAAGCAATTTTCAGACAAGGCTTGATTTTTTTTGGTTAGAAGGGTTCCCAAAGGATAAATTGGGTGTCCCAATCCCGACCGATCAGCTGTCATCTGTGTGCAAAACCAGTGCTCAATTCCACAGAAGGTCCACCTCAGGAGAAATGAAGCATTGCGCCATCCACACTAAAACCAATCCGCTGCCCATGTGTTGTGCAACATGAAAATATCATCTACCTAAGGAGACATCTCTCATTTGAAGGTAAGGTTTTCAACAATATACAGGTCCTTCTAAAAAAATTAGCATATTGTGATAAAGTTCATTATTTTCTGTAATGTACTGATAAACATTAGACTTTCATATATTTTAGATTCATTACACACAACTGAAGTAGCTCAAGCCTTTTATTGTTTTAATATTGATGATTTTGGCATACAGCTCATGAAAACCCAAATTTCCTATCTAAAAAATTAGCATATCATGAAAAGGTTCTCTAAACGAGCTATTAACCTAATCATCTGAATCAACTAATTAACTCTAAACACCTGCAAAAGATTCCTGAGGCTTTTAAAAACTCCCAGCCTGGTTCATTACTCAAAACCGCAATCATGGGTAAGACTGCCGACCTGACTGCTGTCCAGAAGGCCATCATTGACACCCTCAAGCAAGAGGGTAAGACACAGAAAGAAATATCTGAACGAATAGGCTGTTCCCAGAGGGCTGCATCAAGGCACCTCAGTGGGAAGTCTGTGGGAAGGAAAAAGTATGGCAGAAAACGCTGCACAACAAGAAGAGGTGACCGGACCCTGAGGAAGATTGTGGAGAAGGACCGATTCCAGACCTTGGGGGACCTGCGGAAGCAGTGGACTGAGTCTGGAGGAGGAACATCCAGAGCCACCGTGTACAGGCATGTGCAGGAAATGGGCTACAGGTGCCGCATTCCCCAGAAACAGCGGCAGAAGTGCCTGACCTGGGCTACAGAGGAGCAGCACTGGACTGTTGCATGTCATTCGGAAATCAAGGTGCCAGAGTCTGGAGGAAGACTGGGGAGAGGGAAATGCCAAAATGCCTGAAGTCCAGTGTCAAGTACCCACAGTCAGCGATGGTCTGGGGTGCCATGTCAGCTGCTGGTGTTGGTCCACTGTGTTTTATCAAAGGCAGGGTCAATGCAGCTAGCTATCAGGAGATTTTGGAGCACTTCATGCTTCCATCTGCTGAAAAGCTTTATGGAGATGAAGATTTCATTTTTCAGCACGACCTGGCACCTGCTCACAGTGCCAACACCACTGGTAAATGGTTTACTGACCATGGTATTACTGGGCTCAATTGGCCTGCCAACTCTCCTGACCTGAACCCCATAGAGAATCTGTGGGATATTGGGAAGAGAAAGTTGAGAGACGCAAGACCCAACACTCTGGATGAGCTTAAGGCCGCTATCGAAGCATCCTGGGCCTCCATAACACCTCAGCAGTGCCACAGGCTGATTGCCTCCATGCCACGCCGCATTGAAGCATCCTGGGCCTCCATAACACCTCAGCAGTGCCACAGGCTGATGGCCTCCATGCCACGCCGCATTGAAGCAGTCATTTCTGCAAAAGTATTGAGTACATAACTGAACATAATTTTGAAGGTTGACTTTTTTTGTATTAAAAACACTTTTCTTTTATTGGTCGGATGAAATATGCTAATTTTTTTAGATAGGAAATTTGGGTTTTCATGAGCTGTATGCCAAAATCATCAATATTAAAACAATAAAAGGCTTGAACTACTTCAGTTGTGTGTAATGAATCTAAAATATATGAAAGTCTAATGTTTATCAGTACATTACAGAAAATAATGAACTTTATCACAATATGCAATTTTTTTTAGAAGGACCTGTATATAATTCCAGCAGCTATATAACATTGTATGGTTATTGACCCTTTATGGTTAGTGGACCTTCTAGTAAGCTCAAGGATCCCAAGACTCATACTGTGACTACCTACCGTACACGGTGACATTAAATGAATAAGATTCTCGTACTCCATTTAAATCTACAACATCAATGGTGTACATCCCACCATCTTCCATAGTCAGATCCACGATGGTCAATGTGTGTAGGTTCTCAGACGGTTGTAGCCGATCCCTGAACTTAGAGGCATATACATAATGTGGTTTCTCAGTAGTGTCCAGTATGGTGACTTGTTCATTGATCTTATCGAACTTCCAGATAATTGATTTACTTGCTCCGATCTTCTGGGAAGGAGAATAAGACATCCTGAGTGATCCGTGCAGTAGAACGTTCTTGTGGACCTGGATGTTGGCTTCACCTCCTGCAGACACAAAAGATTATATCAGTAATAATGTTATATACCAATAGACTAAGTCCCACCCATGCTGTGTCTAAGCCAGCCCCCGAACTGTCTAGAACCACCCCAGCATATCGGCTTATGCCCTGCCTCTGCTGTCCCATTCACAGAACAATCTTGAAAACCAATGTCAGGAGGTACAAGAAGAGAGAGTCCCTATGTCACGCTCTTCACTCTCCGACCCGACACTTTATTCAATTATTGATTAAGCTTGGAGTATTACTTTAAATATCACTTCTCCTTTGTGGCTCCATTGCCTAATTCTGGAGACTTCTCGCCTACTGCCTTCCACACAGTGAAAAAAATATAGAGAAGAGGTCACCACTAGTAAGAGGAAGACAGCTGGGAAAGTGTCTCCTCTGCGAGAGGTACACGCGCACTACGCATCCTATATGATTGGCATGTGTGCAGTATGTCGAAATATGTGACAAATGTCTAGTATGAGAAGCATGTATCTCACATGTATCTTGTATGCATCCTATGTGAGTGGCATGTACATGAGTGCAGTTCTTGCCCTGCGTGTGCATGGCACATATGCGGCATGTGTACGTGTATGAGCGCCACATGTTCAGCATGTGTCCAGAGCACAAGGGTTTTGCAGCCGTCTCACACACAAGCCCTTTGCAGTCAGTGCAGTCTCTACTGCAAATGTAACTCCTGAGATCCCTCAGCCGTCACTCCCCTATGCTTTACATCTCAGCTCTGCTTCTTCCGTTTGGCTCCTGGATATAGACACAAGCCCGTACACCATGCTCAATGACCTGATCAGTGGACGTCTCACTGCGATCAACCCCAGCAATAAGGCTATATTCTGTAAGGGCAAGCCGCCAGCAAGTGTTTATTTTCCATGTAGCGCCACCTCAGGAGAAATGACGTATTACACGCATTTCTACATGAATTCTGTCATTTTATGGTTATTGACATATGGAGAAGTAGTTTACATCCCTCCTGAATCAGCCAGAAATGGAGAAGTATAGCAGTCCCAGAGCTTCTTCACACAGAGTCCACAATATGAATATGGGAAGTGCGGGATTATAGGTCAAATCAAGGGTTTTCCAGGATAGAATATGGATGGACATACATCTTTGACCTGTGGGACCCCCACCCATCCACGGTGCTCCAACCCCATTGCTGCAAATAAACGACAGCCCTGTACAAAGCAGTTCAAGTTCATGGCACAGAGCTGCAGTACAGGACACCGCCTCATGGTGAGAGTGTCGCTGGAGCAGCGAAGGGGGCCACAGGAAAAAATTGCTAATTTAAGAAGCCGTGAAAAGCATGAGTGGTTCTAGGACATAGGAAATAGAAATAGCTCAATTCTGGTCAGGACTAATGTAAAAAAACCACACACAGGAAACAGTCACAAATGAAAAAAATCTGCGATCGTGTAGCATCTGAGCGCGTCCTCCTACTGAAAGGGACTGAGATTAGAAAAAAAAATAAATAAAATATGGCTGCCCTTTAAAAAAAACAGCGCCACTCCTGTCCAGGGGGTTGAGCTTGGCATTGCAGAAGCAAGATTATTATTGGCAGCGAATGGCAGCATTGTTTAGGAAATATACGGTAGTATTATCTGGATGGCAGTATTATTTAGGCATTGTGCAAGTATTGTTTAGAAAATATACCGCAGAGTGATGAATATATTATACCTTCGTATTATTTGGATACTGAGCAGAAGTATTATTTAGGAAATATATGACAGCGTTAAGTGGGCACTATACGGAAGTAGTTTTTAAATACTGGATGGAAGTATTATTTAGGCATTGTACAAGGTCATTATGGTATTTGGCACTGAATGGCAGCACTATTTAGGAAATATGCGCCAGTGTTATTTGGGCACTATCTGAATGAGGTATTATTTAGGCATTGTACCAAGTTATAATGGCACTAAATGATTATAAATATTTTGACAAAATAAAAAAAGAGCACACAGAGCCTGCACTGGGCGAGGGCTGCACAGGTGCTTAGCCAAGCCGAAATATTTGCACATGGCGCTTCCCTCCCTGTTTTGAATAGGCAAACAGTGACAGATGGAGAACAGTCTGCAGACAGCGTATTTGCCTACAGGGCAAACTGTAAACCTAAAAAAGTAGTTAAACAATACCCCCCCCCCCCCCCCCCCTCTATCTAATACACGTGTTGTCTAACACACGGGATTAGATCCGGCTTCCTCAAACCATATACGGTTCCAGTGCAGCAGCCTCCAGCAGCCTCCTTGGGGGGAGATGGTCAAAAGTCCTCCGACTCTGACTACAGAAAGAGGGTTTGCACTGTCATCGCTGGGCCCCCCCCAGCCCCCCCCCCCCCCCCCAAACTTCAGGCTTTACAAAGCTCTTTCTCCCTCCAAGTCATACACAGAGGGTTGTTTTATCCGTCCTTGATCCAGCAGTAGGCCTCACCTGCGATCACCTCCAGCAAAAGACAATTCATGTAGTAAAGAACTAGCTGACTGCCTCAATGACATACTTCTGCTCAGTTTTTACAAAGGAAAATGAAGGAGAAGGACCTCATTTAGGAAAGAAGAATAAGAAATCTTTTGATGCCTGTGTCTTTACAGAGGAAGAGGTTCTAAGTCAGCTGTCTAAACTTACTACAAATAAGTCACAGGGGCCTGATGGGATACACCCCAAGCTATTAAAAGAGCTCAGCGGTGAACTAGCAAAAACCATTAACAGATTTATTTACCAATCACTGGCAACAGGAGTCGTCCAGAAGATTGGAAATTAGCAAATGTTGTGCCCATTCACAAGAAAGGTAGTCGGGAGGAATCGGGCAACTATAGGCCAGTAAGCCTGCATCAATAGTGGGGAAATTAATGGAAACCATACTTAAGGAGAGGATTGTGGAACATCTAAAGTCCCATGGATGAAAGATGAAAAACAGCAGGGAGATTCATGCCAAACTAATCTTATTGATTGGGTGACTACAATAATAGATGGAGGAGGTGCAGTAGACATCGCTTATCTAGACTTTAGTAAGGCTTTTGATACTGTCCCACATAGAAGGCTTATCAATAAAGTGCAGTCTTTGGGCTTGGACTCCCATATTGTTGAATGGATTAGGCAGTGGCTGAGGGACAGACAACAGAGGGTTGTAGTCAGTGGAGTATATTCAGACCAAGGTCTTGTTACCAGTGGGGAACCTCAGGGATCTGTTCTGGGACCCATATTGTTTAATATCTTTATCAGCGAAATTGCAGAAGGCCTCGATGGTAAGGTGTGTCTTTTTGCTGATGACACAAAGACTTGTAACAGGGTTGATGTTCCTGGAGGGATACACCAAATGGAAAAGGATTTAGGAAGTGGAATGGTCAAAAATCTGGCAACTAAAATTTAATGTTGATAAGTGCAAGATAATGCACCTGGGGCGTAAAAACCCAAGAGCAGAATATACAATCAGTGATACAGTCCTAACCTCAGTATCTGAGGAAAGGGATTTAGGGGTCATTATTTCAGAAGACTTAAAGGTAGGCAGACAGTGTCATAGAGCAGCAGGAAATGCTAGCGGAATGCTGGGGTGTATAGGGAGAGGCATTACCAGTAGACAGAGGGGGGGCACTCATGCCGCTCTACAGAGCACTAGTGAGACCTCATTTGGAGTATTGTGCTCAGTACTGGAGACCATATCTCCAGAAGGATACTGATACTTTGGAGAGAGTTCAGAGAAGAGCTACTAAACTGGTACATGGATTGCAGGATAAAAACTTACCAGGAAAGATTAAAGGACCTTAACATGTAGAGCTTGGAAGAAAGACGAGACGGAGGGGAGATGAGAGGAACTGCTAAATACATAAAGGGAATCAACAAGGTAAAAGAGGAGAGAAGATTTAAAAGAAGAAAAACTGCTACAAGAGTATATAGTTTTAAATTAGAGGGGCAAAGGTTTAGAAGTATTACTTTACGGAGAGAGTAGTGATGCATGGAATAGCCTTCCTGCAGAAGTGGTAGCTGCAAATACAGTGGAGGAGATTAAGCATGCATGGGATAGGCATAAGGCCATCCTTCATATAAGATAGGCACAGGGATCTCAACTCTCCCAGAGGTTCAGGGAGTCTCCCGCTATTAGATAGTGAAACAATATCTCCCGGAAAGGTTTATCTCAGTCAGATAGCAGAGCGATAAGAGAAGTGACAGGACAGAGTTTAGATTACAGGTTGAATTAACCCTTTAGGGTCAAATTGGCTTCTCAAGGAGATATATATGTTAAAGGCATCCCTTCTGTCTCATTCAGTAGCTATATAACTATTGAGAGAGATGCATTTTTTTTAAATACATTTACACATTTAACCCTCCATTTTAATTATATTATTTACCCCAGTGTTAAATTCACACCCCCTGGATGCTTTAATCATATATATATATATATATATATATATATATATATATATATATATATATAAGAAAAAAAAAAAGGAAACCTCCCTGAAATGAGTTTTTGCAGGTTGGGATGTCTGTAGGCATAAGGCCATCCTTCATATAACATAGGGCCAGGGGCTATCCATAGTATTCAGTATATTGGGCAGACTAGATGGGCCAAATGGTTCTTATCTGCCGACACATTCTATGTTTCTATGTAGTGGAAGGGTGTGGACTGGCAGATCCCACTACCAAACCTATCCCCCAGTCCACATGAAATCCAGCCCAGAACAACATGTAGACAAAACTGTCTGAGCAAACTACACTTTGCTGAAACCACTGTAGCTTTCTGGATTTCGGCTCTCTCACCCAGCTGAGGTCTCTGGGTGGGATATACACGCCTCCCAGCACTTCTACTGTACACATCACCACAAGGGATAACAGCCGCCTTCTCCTAATATTCCCCGCTTGTTCAGTGTCTGCAGAGCTTCCTCTGGTAATTTTCAGCCTGAAAGGAAAATTCACAGCAGTTGCAGCAGCCCCTCTTCCACAGTCGTAACCGGAGCCCCCGACCCACCCACTCACCATTACATACTTCTCAATCCCCTCCCCCCAAAAGCGGTCTTCACCTGGGGAACATGCCCAAGTACAAATACAAGCCATTATCAGCACAACGCTTCCTGCCATCTCTTAGGTGGAAGCTTTTGATTGTCAGCTCTTCCTTTCTTGCCCTGCCCTCGGCCATTGTCCTCATTTGCTTATACTGAGTGATTTTCTGCCGTTTCCACAGTCTAGGCGTTCTTCCGTTCCTCTCATGTGTTTCCTCCAATTGTTTCACGGGTGCCGACCCTCTTGGCGGGACTATATATAGGTGACATTTACAGGGTATTCCCCATAACCACAAACCTGGTTATTCATGTTAAAGAACCCAAAAGTGGCATTCTGGTGAAGAAAAGCCCTGTTCCTCTACCATTTTAGGTGACTGACTCAATAGGGAGGTGGTCTTCCCAGCCAGAGCAGGACATCCATTCATTACCTCGACAGCTCATTGATTTTTATGGTCATCGTGTAATGCTTTACGTCTCCTGCGGGGGGCGCCTTTGTTCTTGACGCACCTAAGATCCACTCATTTCTGTGGCCATCTGCTCCATGGTTACTGTCATTGACAGGACCAGGTAGTGGAAAAGCAGAAAGGGATGGGCTGGCCACAGAAATGAGTGGAGATTGAGTGCAACAGTGACACCGCCGTTGCACTGAAGGCCTACTTTGCATATTAGGAAAAAAAAAGTATCATAACCTGAGAACTGGGCCTCCGATTAAAATGCTGCTTTTTTTTTTTTTTTTTTTTTTTATCAGGAGAATCACAGCTATGTGTATATCTAAAGAGCTGAATAGAGAGGTCCCTAGTGACAGAAATTAGCAGAAAGACGACAAAATACTAAAAATATTAAAGTTTTGGCTGCACTACATCTACAATATTTTTTTGGGTGGGTGCTTATTAACTTCCTTTTAGTTATAATACCAAAGTTCTCTTAACTGGCATCCAACTGGAAAGGACATGGGGGAGGAGCATTGCTAACTGCTGCTTTCAGCCAATCAGCAAATATCGGTAAGCTTTAAGTTGTTACCAGAACAGTTACCGCCCACTATTCCTTTCCAGCTGGATGCCAGACAGTATACATCCTCTAGGAACAGTTTCTCTTCACAAAGCCCCGCCCTCAAGTCCTTTCCAGCTGGATGCCAGACAGTATACATCACTTCATGCTGTAATCAGTCATGGCTATATGGCCTTACGTTTTCTCCTCATTTATCACACCGATTAAGGCGTTCCTGATACCTCTCCATCAGACACACAGACTGCGTACTAATGGACTGACAGATCTGACTTCACCTTGCTTGGAAAATATTAGTCTTCTTCACGGTGTCTGACATCGGTGATAAACCTGCCGTTTTTGCAGAAGGGCTCCGACCACAGTCACTCCCCCACTTCTATCATTTCTTCTAGAATACGGAGCAAAAGAGACCAAAAGAAAGGGTTTGTAAGATGGAAACTTATCCTCATGAGATCAGGAGAAGCGACTGATCGGTGGGGGATGTCCGGGTTTCTTCTGGGGCGTCTACTCTTATGACTATGTTGTGCCATTCCTCTGTTATTCCCACTAGAAGCTATGAATGAATTGCCAGCAATTTGCAATGAAGGCCCGGTTGGGATTTGTGTCCCTGCACAGTCTGATGCTATTCAAATCAATGCGGTCAGTGTCGGACTGTGCTGGGACCCCCCCACCATGAGTAAATGCAGAAGCAGGGCCTCCTGGAGCGCCGTGTATGCGAGACTAGAGAAGCCGTGAAATTGAGGCCAAGACGCAAATCTTTCACTTTAAATAGTGCTACACTGTAATACCAGACACGGCCTATGGGTGAGAGTGGCGCTATATTTGGGATAAAATCTGTTTTCTCGTTTCTTCAGTATATGAATGGCGCGGGCACAGGGGTAACCTACAGTTGGAGATAATTACCTAAAGATCAATGTCTCGTGCAGATAACATTGTTAGAAACACACCATATAGCAGGCAGGTGCACACGTAAGCTGCAGGTGCGGTGGACATATATAATTAACTCTTTCTGAAGCAGAAATACTTCAGCACTGGCAGGTCGGGGGGCTGCCCACATAAATATAAGGGTATGGTGGTAATAAGCTGTAGTACGCCACTGTGATGGTGCAGGAGCTGTGCCCGTAATGGTGGAGATCACTGGGAATCCAGTCATTTAACCACCCATAGTAGTAGCTGGACAGAGGGATGGTCTCCCATTGGCACCCCTGTGACATGATCACCAGGAGCCGATGGGTTGCCCGATTTCTCCATGTGACTTAATACTTATTATAATTTTTTTGCTATGTATTTCACACATTTTTTATTATATATTTTTACTAGTATGCATTTCATACATTCATTATATTTCATACATTTTTTTATTCCTATATTTTTTACTATTATATTTTATACATTAATTTTTTTATTATGTATTTCATACAATTTTTTTACTATTATGCATTTCATAAATTTTTTTATTAAATATTTTGTACTATATTTCATACATTTTTTATTCATTATATATCACTTTTTGTCATTTCATACATTTTTATTATTTACTTCATACATGGATAACCAATTTTAGTTCATACATTTCTTTTTTATATATTATATATACACTATTATTTGCTATAATTCATTTATGCCATACACGTGACTATCAGGCCCTGCTGTAGGCAACACATCTGATACACCGCCACGTAAAAACCTTGCACACGATCGCATAATCAAGTCTACAAGGCCACCTGAACGTGGGTGCGAGTGAAAGCACATAAGATCCACACACATTTTTGTGCGTTTCGGCACCATAATTTGTAATTGCGGATTAGGTTTTGCCTCAGATCTCACCCTTCCATTGAAAAGTAATTGATGCTCCGGATTTGGAAATGTGTAATCTCATACATTTTGCTGGTACCGTACTAGGTAGCGTTTTTTCCCCGACTTATTCCGCAAGGTTAAAAAGGGCTAATAAAAAAAAAAAAAAAAAAAAAAAAAAATAATATATATATATTATATATATATTATATATATATATATATATATATATATATATATATAATAAAAAATATATAATATTCAGAATTTTTTTTTTCCCACTTTTTCCCATAACATATATACATTTTAGGATCATTAGTAACAACCCGAACTATAAAATATCACACAGTGAACACCATAAAAAAAAAAAAAAGCCAAAATTGTGGGGTTTTTTTCCCCAAACTTTCTCTTCTCTCATTCCCCCCCCCCCCCCAAAAAAAAAAAAAAAAAAAAATGCTGCCGACAGTCCTCATACACAGGCCGGTACTGCGCTAATCGGGCGACTAGTCATAAATTCTTGGAGTCGTTTTTATTAGTCTTTTAAGACAGGGTTCGATTTTTTTTCCACAACCGTTACGAGCGAAACGCAAGACAAATCGCCGTGTATCTCCAGCCTAAACCCGGCCATCGGCCTGCCTGAGAGATGTGGTCAGGAATGGCCTCAGGTCTCGGCCTGCCTCAGGGGATACTGGGAAAGACACCTCCAAATGCGGCAGACGAATGGCACTTTCTAAAAGAAAACCAGCCTGTGTTGCCCATAGTAACCAATCACAGCGCAGCTTTCATTTTTCCTAAGCCCTCTTAGAAATGAAAGCTGCGCCAGGATTGGTTTCTATGGGCAACCAAGACAGGTTTCATTTTAGGGCAGGTTAACATGCCGGATTTTGAGACGGCAGAAATGGCTGCATTTTCTGCTGTGTTCTCTCATTCTGGATGGTGCCGTCCCACTCCGAGGTGTTCATCTGGTAACCTCGCCAAAAATGGACGTGTACAAGAAGTATGGCGCAGCCCCCCTTTGCAAAAAATTTCAGCGTAGTATTTTGCACCGAATCCGCACTGAAAACCATGTAGAAAAACAATATGTGAACCTTCCCTAACACAAACTGGTGTAAAGGAAAATTGGCTTAGTTGCCCATAACAACCATCCAACCAATCAGATTCCACCTTTTATTTTTCAGAGCTCCTTTGGAATATGAAAGCTGGAATCCGATTGGTTGCTATAGGCAACTGAGCCAGTGTTTCTTTACGCCAGTTTTGATACCGTTAATGTCCCCCATCGTGTTCAGAGATCTCCAAAATAGCCTCACGGCCGGGTCCTCATCCCACCATAGAACAGCTGTGGGATGAGGTAGAAATTCCCACCACAAATCTGCAATAATATCATAAAAAAGGGGAATTCTGAGCTTAGTAAGATCCCGAAAACCCCCTTTAAAAAGGACAAGCACGCAAGCCTGGACTACCCTTTGAAGTGACCAGGAGACGCCCTTGTTCTGGACGATGCCATTTATGGTACCTTCAGCGTATAGCACAGCCACACCTCGAGCCGTAGATACTCTGCATACAGTTATATTGTGCCCGTGTCGAAAACTAATATACGTTATATTTTCTGATTTTGTTTTCGTTTTAATAAAAGGGATAAAAAGAAATTACTAATAAAAGAAAAAACAAAAACAAAAAAAAATCTCTAGTACATAGAACTCCAAAGACTGGAGGTCCAACCCAGATTCTTTGGAACAATCCGCTATAAATTACAAAGATTCCATAAAAATATACCAAAACATTTCCCCCCCCTTCCCCCTCGAAGAAATTCTCAGTGCACAGACACACTATTAACCCTCAACAGACAAGAGCATTTGAGTTTAGACATTTATTCACCCTTTGCCGATGTCTGGGGTAAGTTTTTCTGTCTCGGAGGTCTCCATCTATGGAGTTACTACCACTACTACTACTACTACTACAGACCGTAATGCAGACCCTTAATGTGGGGCCCCTTGGAGTGAGCCACCACCTCAGTACATAGATCTATAGAAGGAATGCTCTGTAAAAACTTACCTAAAGGAGACAGAACCAGAGAAACAAGACCAAGAAGTATCTCCAGCTTCATGATGACGATGGCAGCTGGACAAATAACCTGGGAAAAAGAAGAGGTCAGAGAGGAGCCTCACTCCATAGAACAGCTGCAACTGATCTACAGACAAAGCGAGGATCAGCCCTTTACTACTACTACTCCTCCCCTCCTCCTCCCTTCCTCTTCTACAGCTGTGATAGATTCAGAAAACTGAAGACCCTCACAGCAGGCCCACAACATAAATCTAGACGCCAAAGCGAACCACCTGAAGAAATGAAGACCCTCAGACCACGGAAATAAATATAGATCCTCCTAAACCAGACCTCAGGTCGACCCTTATACAGATCTCAGACCAGACCCTCTTTAGGCCTCTTTCACACAAACGTTCTTTTTTTCAGTTTACGGGCTGTTTTTTGCGTTCCGTATACGGAACCATTCATTTCAATGTTTCTGCAAAAAAAAAATGGAATGCGTTTTGCGATCTGCAAAAAAGGGAAAAAAAGGAAAAATGGAACAGCAAAACGGAAGGGAACCGGAAACACTACTGAAACAATAAACGGAAAAACGGATCAGTTAAAAAAACGGCCCACAAAACACTGAAAACGCCCTACGGTCGTGTGAAAGAGCCCTATTAGAGAATGGACGTAGATTTTACATTACTGGAGGTCATACAGGAGGAGATACTACTTTTTCCTACTCAGAGGCAGCCGTTGGGGCTCATTTATCAAGCTCGCCTGTTTTTGGCAATAAAATTAGAAGAGTATTTTTAATTTGTGTTTCTGTTGCAGAGTATTTATTAAAAGTCGCTCAGCCGTTGATGAATTAGACTCGGCGGATTGTCATCAGTCTGACCTCTGGTGGTCGTTTTTCAGTATGACAAGTTCAAATTCGCTTAAACTGGCCTGACTTATTTGCGCATGAATAAAGTCACATCTTTGTGGAGAAAAGTCTCCTTTCTCCCAGAAAGTGAGATTTTTAATTTAAAAAAAGTCGCCCTTCACCACTAAAAACAGAGTACACCAGCCCTGGGGTGGAGTAGAAATTAGACTGTTTTTGTGACAAATTCAGGCGCAAAAAAAGGTTCAGAAACATAAATAAATCAGAAAAAATAGATTAAAAAAAATTATCTAAATAGGCGAACGAGGCACAAAAGCCTCCAAAACAGGCGCAATTTTAGTAGTAAATGCGACTGGGGCGGTGCCAGAAGCAATGAGCGCTTCCATCACTACAGATGGAAGCGCTCATTGCTGGAGCGCCAGGAGCTGTGGTCCCGTCACTCAGCTCCCCGCGTTCCTTCTCTCCCCCAGGCCTTCTGCTCCACCATTCAGCCTACAGGCACAGATGGCGCTGCCGACCTGTGTGGGAGGAGCCTGCAGCCTGGGAATCTGCATAAGCCCCGCCCACACAGTGCTGCAGAGCGATCTGTGTCTGCTGGGGAGAGCTGGATGTGAACTTCCGGAACGGAGCAAGGTGAGGGGGTACTGTGTTTTTGATTTGTTTGTTTTTTTAACACAGAGGGGGCACAAAAGGCTTTACTACTATTAAGAGGGCACAATGGGCATTGCTACTATGAAGGGGGCACGATGGGCTTTACTACTATGAAGGTGGTACAATGGCCATTACTATTATTAAGGGGGTACAATGGGCATTACTATTATTAAGGGGGCACAATGGGCATTACTATTATTAAGGGGCACAATGGGCATTTCTACTATGAAGGGGCACAGAGGGCATTACTACTGTGAAGGAGGCACGAAGGGCATTACTACTACGAAGGGAGTACAATGGGCATTACTATTATTAAGGGGGCACAATAGGCATTACTACTATAAAGGGGCACAGAGGGCATTACTACTACAAATGGGCACAGAGGACATTACTACTATTAAGGAGGCACAATGGTCATTACTACTAGGGATGAGCGAACTTCGTATGTGCTGAATTGCGCTATGGATTCCGTTACCACGGATCAGAACGCAATTCCACGATGGAATGCATAACAGAATGCCTTTAGAGGTATTCCGTTATTCATTCTGTCATAATAGAAGTCTATGGCCTGCATAACTGATCCGTCCGGTTTACGTTATGCTGGGGGGGGGCGTGCTAGAGAAAGGACCCGCCCCAGGTGCCAAACACCCTAGGCACGCCACTGTTCCGTGGGCTTCCGATACGTGCCTCCGTTCCACATTGTGCCTCCGCTTGCCATATCTTGTGGATTGCGGACCCATTCACGTAATGGGTCCACATTCACAGCACAGCCGATGCAAATAGCGGTCCACAACATGGGCACCATGACCATACGGTTGTGTGAATGAGTCTTTTTTTTAACTACTTAAATTGCGCCTATTTTGGAGGCTTTAGCACCTTCTTCGGCTTTTTAGATTTTTTAGACTTAGGCCTCATGCACACGACCGTTGTTCGGGGCCGCATCCGAGCCGCAGTTTTTGCGGCTCGGGTGCGGACCCATTCACTTTAATGGGGCCGCAAAAGATGCGGACAGCACTCTGTATGCTGTCCACATCCGTTGCACCGTTCCGTGGCCCCGCCAAAAAAATATAGCATGTCCTATTCTTGTCCGTTTTGCGGACAAGAATAGGCATTTGTACAATGGGCCGCCCGTTCCGCAAATTGCGGAAGGCACACAAGCGGCTTCCGTTTTTTGCGGATCCACGGTTTGCAGACCCCAAAAAACGGAACGGTCGTGTGCATGAGGCCTAATTCAGAAGTTTAACCCTTTTTCCGATCTATTTTTGTAGAATTTGTTACTAAAATAGTCTAATTTCTAAGCCACCCCAGGGCTGGTGTACTTTTTTTCTTCGTAAATGTCAGTAAATTTTCCGGGGCCAATGTTCCGGCCTCCCTACATGCAACTCGCAAGAGTGAAACGAGAAGTAAAAACTCCTAAGCAACAAAATGTTGGACGTAAAACGGGTCTGGCGACTATTTTTATGCCAAAAACTGGCGTACAAAAGATAGTAAAGGACCCTCACTGTTTTCCTTCTCTATCACTGCCGCACATGACTTTTTGTTATGCTTTTAATAACCTCACTAACCAACCACACATACCAGAGCTGCCGAATTGCCAGATAATGGAGCCAAATATTTAGGCAGGTTTTTGCATGTAGTTTTCAGTTACAAATGTCTTGTATACTTTCTCTCCGTTTATGGTCCACTTCAACCAGAACCAGCAAAATAGGAAATTCCTGAAGCTGTAGACCTTATCGTATATAGTGTTCTCAAAGATGAAACAGAACGTGATTTTAAGGGCATTCTGAAGGAGTCAATGTGGACCTAAGTCCATCAAGTCAACCTTTTATATTACGTCTTTAATCCATCATTTTATAGACAAATATATAAAGCTGAGTTTATGTGCGTGTATGTATGTATGTCCGCTAAAGGAATCCGCACCGTCTCATTTACAATCACGCAATTTGGCACATAGGTACATCAGGTGTCCGGGAGGGTTTTAGACCAGGTCGCAGCTCTCTAGGACGTACCGTTCCTGAGATATTCCCAAAAAATTCATTAGCCAATAGAAGCTTGGTCACATGACCCTTATCAGCCAATAGAAGCTCTCAAGCTGTTAGTTTTTCTTCACTGCTGTAGGAGAGCTTTAAAGGAAATCTGTCACCAGGATAATTGCTATTGAAGTAATGCCATGGCCTAATAAAACTTAGTACCTTATTTCCAGATGTGCCTTTGTTCCAGCAATAGATGTTTTTATCCTCTGAAAATCCAGTTTATTTGGCATGCAAATGAACCAGTAGGGTGCTTAGAGGGGCGCCACTCTTGCAGGAAGGAGCCCAGACACACCGCCTGCCACAATGTGTCCACCCTCAAAATACGAACTTAAAACCCCACCCCCAGGTCCCGCTAAGTCACGCGCCTGATCCAGTTATGCCACGCCCCCTCCCACTCCTCCTTAAAAATCAACTTCTGTCAGCTGCAGGGGTGGGAGGGACGGTGACTTTCTCCCTGCAGGTCACACTCAGACAGCACAGTGCTGCTGTCTTAGAGTGAGCTGTTCAAAAGAACACGCCCCCTTTCCAGTTAGGTCACACCCCTTCCCACTCCTCAAGCAACAGGGATTAAAAAAAATTAAATTAAAATTCAACTTCTAGGTCCCGCTAAACCACGCCCTGATCTAGCTAGGCCACGCCCCCTCTCACTCCTCAGCTGACAGGAATTGGAAAAATGAAGTTAAAAATCAACGAGGGACGGTGACTTTCTTCCTGCAGCTCACACTCAGACAGCACAGTGGCCATCCAGGCAATGTGCCAGACAGAGGACTTGAAGTCTGAAAGCCGGACTGTCCGGCCTAAAACTGGACCTCTGGCCACCCTAGGGGCAGGCTGCTGTAGAGGTCACAGTTAAGGGGATGGTCCGCTATGGAGGTCAATGTTAAGGGGCAGATTGCTGTAAAGGCCACTGTTAAGGGGGCGGGCCCCTGTGGAGGTCACTGTCAAGGGGGTGGTGTGCTGTGAAACTCACTGTTAAAGGGGAAGGCTGCTATAAAGGTCATGCTCTCGATCAGATTCAAGCATGTCTTGACTGAAATCTGTTCCCAGGTCTCTTCTACACGTTCCCAATGTTGGTGCACACTGGCCGACACACTTGGGTATGAATACAGCTTTTTCTTCAACTCTACCCACGTGTTCCATTGGGTTGAGGTCTGGGGACTGTGGGGGCCAATCCAGCACTTCTACTTTATTGTCACTGAACCATTTCTTTGCCAATCTTGACGTATGCTTTGGGTCGTTGTCCTGCTGGAACACTATGTCATCCTTTTCATACCCGAGTGTACGTCTTGTAGGATACTCACATATAGTTCTGCATTGAGAACGCCATCGATCCTGGTCAAGTATCCATTGACTTTGGCTATAAAACAACCCCATATCATCAGGCTTCCTCCACCGAACTTGACAGTTCCTTCAATCTCTTGATCTGCTTGCCCCCTTTCCCTTTGTTTCTTCCAGACCCATTTGCACCCATCAAAGCCCAGTCTTGAATTTCGTCTCAACTTCGCTCCAAATCACCCGTTTCCAATCTTCTACTGTACACTGTTTGTACTTTTTTGCAAACTCGAGCCGACACTTCTTCTGACGATATTGAAGTCGAGGCTGGCTTCACCTTTTTTCAGGCCACCATTCCAGACTTGTGTAATGCACGTTGCGCGGTGCTTGCATGGACATCTGTGAACTCACTATTACGAAGCATATGAGCTACCTCCACTGCCGACGCAAGAAGCGTCGGCCTTGTAATAAGCCGACTTATTGACTCCGATATTTTGGCTGGATGTCCATCTCCTAGCTCTGAAATGGATGGACTTAATTTTGTATTCTTTTAACTGTCATATAGAAGAAACCGCAGCACTCTCTTGTCTTCAATTCTGTGGAATTTATTTCACCAGCAAAAAATGCGACGTTTCGACTGTAATGGTCTTTCTCAAGCAACGGTTGCTTGAGAAAGACCATTACGGTCGAAACGTCGCTATCAATGAGATGGATGATGCTGTTTCTCTTTTCTTGGGAAATCTTTTTCATGGCTGCTCCTGGATTCGGACCAGTGACCTTTTGCTTGTGACTCAACCTAATAACACACTCAACTATTAGGGAATACGAGAACAGGATGTCATTTGTAGATTTGTTGAATTCACCCCTTCCTCATCCCTTAGTCAACTAAAATGTATGTATATGCCCTTATAATCTTCCACCTAGTCTACTGTGGCATCCCATCGGACACTCTTACAACCCTCAACTCCATTGTCAACTGCTGCCTAATTAATCCATCTCTCCTTTGTCTCTCCTCTCCCCTCTGCCAGTCCCTTCCTTGCCTCCCAACTGCTCAATGAATTCCGTTCAAAATACTAACCATACACCATCTCGAGAAGGAATTGTAGGTGGACAGTGCGAGGTTCGAGACTGGCTGAGTTTGGTTGTAAGCGGTGGTCATGTGGGGTCAGGGCAGGCAGCAGACAGAAGGCAAGAATTGAAGTCTGAGTCTGAGCAGTAACCTAAAAGGACCTTATTGCTCACCCAGCTACCACTGTGAGAAGGATTCTTGAAATTACTGGGGAACATTAGCATTAGCTAAGTTCAGATGCCATTGGAGAATGAAGAGAACCTAAATCCTCCATGCAGATGTTTATGACCCAGTTCTGAAAGTCAACCACTCCATCAATGTACACAACATTTCTGCCCAAAATATGTTCCCATACCGTCACAGACAGAGTGGGTCTTCGAACATAAACGGCTGCTTTGAAAAACCTGATATTACTGCTTTTACTCTTGTTGCCAAATGTGTCACCATGTGGTTTGTGGGTGATAAATTCTCATAAATGAAATGTAGGACCTAAGGTATACCTTAATTTACAGGTTTGAGTCACACCAAGTATTTGTCTTTTCATTACGTCCTGAACATGTCTCCTTTACATTACCCATACATGACCTAATAACCAATATATCTTAGCATGGTCTGAATTATTAAGCCCCCGGGAGACAGGTTTAATTTACATAGTTCAAGAAATAAGACTTTGCACTTGAAGCAGAAGTGGTCAGTAAAGGGTATGAGTCGTGAAGCCACAGGATCCTGAAGTGCAGACTTGCAGACAGGAACTGGTCAAAGGGACTGAATAGAATGTCATCTCACAACAGTCCCACATGATGTCGAGGTGACCATCCCCATTGTTCTGAGCTTCCTGCGTGGTGTTGGTGGTCACCCAGTAATGTAGCACGTCTGCTCTACACATTGCAGAACCTGCCATTAAAACAAAGCTGTCAGGTTCCCCCAAAAATTTTACATTTTATTAAATATAATATGGCACGGTGACCATCTGTAAAACTGGAGACTGGACACAGGGGTCCATCCAGTCCTACTCACACAGCTGCCGGGCTCGTTACAGTGTCTCGAAGCTTGTTCACGTCCTCACTACAAGAGCTGTTTCCGACGAGTGCGTCCAGTGTGGAAATACTCATTATTACTGAGTGTGTGTACTGGCAGCTAATATGTGATATTAGAGAACATTAGAGGGAGGAGGCATGAGAGTAGACAGCTACAACGCTCAGCATTTCCTTGGCTATTACATTGAACCCGTGCTTCTTCACTTTCTTCTCCTCCATAAAAAACTGGGTCTCTCATGTCACGTGACATCATCACAGGTCCTTCGCCACTGCTAAGCTCCACCTCCGCTTGCACTGATCACATGATATTTATGTCATCATAGGCCCTTCGTCATCACTTCTCTCCACTGCTGAGCTCTGCCCCGTCTGCACTAATTACATATGATGGTGACATCATCACAGGTCCTTCACCACTGCTAAGCTCCACCTCCGCTTACGCTGATCACATGATGTTGATGTCATCATAGGCCCTTCGTCATCACTTCTCTCCACTGCTGAGCTCTGCCCTGTCTGCACTGATTACATGATGGTGACATCATCACAGGTCCTTCACCACTGCTAAACTCCACCTCCGCTTGCACTGATCACATGATGATGTCATCATAGGTCCTTCGTCATCACTACTCTCTACTGCTGAGGTCTGCCCAATGCACTAATTACATGATGGTGACATCATAACAGGTCCTTCATCTGTTGCTAATGGCTATTAAAGGCCATTTGCTGAGCACTCTTACTACATATATATCCAGTCTAGCAGGGGAGAGCCGGTACTAAAGGGCTGGGCCCCACAGCAGTCCCTATTGATGCTCCCACAGTAGTTCTAACAACGCTTCATATCTTCACTTCCTGGACCCATGTCATATGGAGAGGTGGGACATTGTGGCTGGATTTGCGGCGGGGCTGGCTACGGGGGTACTACTTGGGATCCCTTTAAGATGTTATAAGAGTTTTTGTCGTGACGCCAGTTGCATTTCAGCAACGAGGGCACAAGGCCCCCTTTTAGTAGATGGCGGTTGGTGATGGTTACCCAGGGTAGGAATGCCAGAGTGGTATAGGAAGGCTTAATATCCCTTAGTGGTGTTGCACTTGTCACGGTGCTCCTACCTGGATACACTGGAACCCCAAGCGTGGCAGACCGCTGCGGAAAAGAGTAGTTGAATGGTGGGGGTGAAGAAATAAATTGAGTCCAGACCTTGTGATGAACTTGATAACAGCTTTACTTGAATAAACTTTCAAGGCAACAATCTTCCAACTTTATCTTGGTCACCAGCAAGCTTTGGCTTTAATTTCTGGCAGGCAAACACACTCAGCTCTGCTACATCAGTTACTCTTTAGCTCTGCTGTGCTGTCAGGATTAAATAGGAACTTTTCCTTTGCTGTATACTGCAACTTAACTTTGTCATCTGGTCTGTCTCTGTCTTGCTTTATCCAGGGGAGCTTTCTCTCCCTGGCTCCTGAGGCTTGTAGCTTGGGCCTCCAGGTCCAACAGAGCTGATGGTGCTCTGCTGGCTGTTAACCATAGAGGATAGTGGCAAGGTGCAAAAGGTGGTAATGCCACTCTGGGGCGTTACAGATTTTTAGGTTTTGAGTGATTTCTAGAAAACCCTTTCTGCAGAATGTTTTCTATATATAACCTGGAGAAGTGCTCACATTGCGTGCAGTCTGTTGGGGAAGTTAACGGATAGCAGAATGAGACCAGTTTATGCAACAGATGGGACTGTTGAAGATATTTCCAAAGAATCATTATTGAGGAGCTGGCTTGCCCATGTAGTACACAGACTGGCCACTGATTTCAATCGGGGCAGTGTAACATATCATTACACTGCAGCAGAAGGAAGCACCTTCAGTTGGCCAATGGACCCTTTTATAGAAAGTGGTTTCCAGACCTTGGCATATTTGCAGTGTGAGGAACCTGCATACAGCAGCTTAAAGCTCAGCTTCCCGAAGTCCTTTGAAGATGACTTGGTTGCGAAGGAGACTCAAAGGTCCATGCTACCACGAGAGAGTTAAAAGTGAAGGAATGGAGGATCCCTTAGACTGGACTGCTCAGAATCAGTGAAGGTCCAAGAGGTCAGTAGACTACAGTGGTTAAAGGGGTTGTCTCATCTGAGAGAATGGTGGCATATCGCTAGGATATGCAACCAATGTCAGATAGGTTCCACCTCTGCGACTTGCACCTATCTCCAGAACGGGACACTGAAAGTTAACACAAGCGGGACAAGGATCTATCTCCAGAATGGACCCCTAAAAGTGAACTCGAGTGAACACACGCAGCACTACATTCATTTCTATGGGATTTCCAAAAATAGCTGAGCTTTGGCAGAGGTGGGACCCGCACCTATCTTCAGAACGGGCCCCTGAAAGGGAACGTACGTGCACCACACATGTGCACCAGGCTCTCCATTAATTCCTATTGTTGTTCCAAAAATAGCTGAGCACTGGCAGAGATGGAACCTGAACCTATCTCCAGAACAAGCCCCTGAAAGTGAAGACGAGTGCACAGCGCATGCGCAGCATGCTCTCCATTCATTTATATGCAAGTTTCTAAAATAGCTGAGCGAGCAAATAGCTCAGCTATTTTTGGAAGTCCCATAAAAATTCATAGAAAGTGCTATTCATGCCCGGTCCGCTCTTTCACTTTAACATGCCCATTCAGGTCCCACCTCTGCCAGTGCTCAGAAGTCCCCTAAAATAAATGGAGAGCGCACTGTGCAAGCGGGGCCACCTCTCCTTTTGCTTCTAGGGGACTGCCGGAAGATGAGAACACCCCTTTATCTTCACGCTCACACCACCTATGTTGTATCATGTGTTAAAGGGATGTTCTTGTCTATGACCTACGGGACTTCACCAGTCTTGAGAAATGACTAATGTTTCCTCCTAAGTTCTCCATGCACAGTGTCACTTCAAGCCCCAATAGGGAACTGAAGCCAACCCCATTCACAGAATGTGCTGTGGCCCCTTCATTCTTAGAATCAGTGGATTCCCAGTGGTTGGACCCCCACCGATCATAAACTGGGGGCCGCCGTACAACAACGGGGAGACCCAATCCACCGCCTACCTTGCAATTACACCTTATTCAAATCTGGTGTGAGTAGGTGGTGTAGTTATTTTAATTATCACTGTGTTATAAGGGCAAGGGATGTCCAGCACCCCTAATCAAAGTGTAGCCTAACATCAGAGTATGCCCACTTCTGATCACCTGGGCCCAAATCTTGGCACACTTGAATCAAAAGGCAACAAAGGTTTTCTACTTATAACAGGTACGTCCTGTACTACATCCCTAATACAAAGCCCTCACTGCACATGGGCTACTTGTATAACTAATTTCCTATCAGCGCCATACTCAACGCGTTTCCTTGCTGGGCACACGCTAGTAATTAATCAGGAGTAGGCGCATAGAAAGGAACAAAGTAACAAATCAAATAAATGCTGCACACCACCGATCTGGTGCGTGCAGCTAGTGTAGCCACCAGTACTATAAAGGCCACCGTGTGTCGCTCATTATAAGCACAAAGCCACTCCCTCCAGGCGGAGCCATGCAGCAGACCATCCAATAGGAGGAGGAGGTGTGTACCAATGCTCCTCCCCTGCTGTCTTTGTAAACGCTAGATGCCAGAGGGTAAGAATAGATGTAAAATTATATAGTGAACAGAACAATGTCATCTTGGGGACATGGTACCGTAATACGCCGCGTATTAGATCAATTAAAGTAGTCATCGCCTGAGAGCCCGCCACTCGATGGACAATAGATAATACATTGTGATGACGGCAAAGCTACAACTGTTGCCTCCCAAAACAAAGGTCTGAAGTAACCTTGTGTATATATCTCACCTAGTTTGTACATGTGGCGTACACAAGACTGGCATGGTCAAAGCAAGACCTGAACATGCATTTTTATTGCCGAAACAATAAAAATGTGACGTTTCTATGCCATCTTTCTATAGTCTGCCCAAAATACACAAGGTGGTCTTCCCCTTGAAAGGGAGACCAATTTGTGTCAGGGATTGGGAGTCTGACAGAAAGGATTAGCATTTATGTGGATAAGACCTTGAGGCCTTTTGTACAGGATACGATGGATGTATTGAGATGTCTCAATGACATACATTGTGAAGAAGAGATATTGCTGGCCAGCCTAGATGTCAAGGATGTAGTAGGGGAGAACACCAAAAGACAATCAAGAAGGAAGGAGAAAGACACTAGGCCTCACTGCTAGGGAAGGAAAAGGGTCACCACCTATAAAACCCTGCTCCTGGCCCTAACTCCTCTCCGTATGGGCACCTCTCGATGGTAGAGATACCCATACACAGGAACCTAGAAAACCCTGGTGACCCTCAGATTCCCTAAAGATAATGACAGGGCAGAGACCACATGTTCCTTCCCTGGTGAAGGAACTAGCGTCTCACTGAGGCCTAGTAAACAACCTGGGGGGGAATACAAAGCACAACAAGCGGAACACTTAACTTCAGAGGATATGAAGGATGAACAGGACTTCAACACGACCCACACTCCAGCTCTTCCAAGACCAAATTAAGCTATTCCAAGCAAGGAGTGATGGGAAAAGTCAGACTAAATAGGGCGAGGTAGAGGTCACATGATCCACACCTGAACAGGAGGTGTGGACATACCAGCAACACACAGACAAAGTGAAAGCAAAAGAGGTTGTCAGATAACTAATGCATAGATATTCTTTCAGATCTTCTGGGACCTGTCACAGATGTGACACTAGATGTTGAGGCTCTTTATAGTTCGATCCCCCATGACAAAGGGTGTGAGGTGATCAGAGATTTTTTGGCAGAAAGAGGCAAACATCTACTGATGCACAATGAGTTTGTGGTGGAGCTGTTGGATTTCATCTTGAGGTGCAACATCTTCTCCTTTGATCGTGATCTCTTCCACCAGCTCAGGGATGTGGCAATGGGGAGCCAACTTATGCCAACCTGTACCTGGGCTGGTGGGAGAAGGAGATTGTGTTTGGTGAAGTGATGGATCGATGGACCTCGTCCATTGTACTATGGATGAGGTTTATTGATGATGTTTTCATTTTGTAGTGAGGCACTAAGGTGGAATTTGAGGGATTTGTTTCCTCATTAAATGTGAATCAGTTGGTATTATATTTCACATACAACATTAGTGATACCCACCTCACATTTTTGGACCTCTCCATCAGTATTAATCAGTCTAAAAAAATAGTCACCAAGATGTTTTGTAAATCCACAGCCACCAATTCCCTGTTACAATGGAATAGTGGACATCCTACCCCTCTCAAACGGGGCATTCCAAAGGGCCAATATTTAAGGGCCCGACTGAATTGCTCTGAATGGGTAGATTTCAGAATGGCGGCAAGTGACCTAGAAAGAAGGTTTATGCAAAGAGGCTACCCTGTGTCCTCTCTTAAGAGGGCAAACCAGCCCGCGGCTGGTTGTAAAAGGGAGAGTCTGCTATACCCAAAAAAACAGGATACTGACAATGAGCAATTAAGAATTATTGGATCATTTGATCTGGCACATAAGGAAGTACGGGAGATACTGCAGGATTCATGGGGCATCTTGAAGTCTGACCCAGTTGTTGGAGATTTGGTGGGTGATTACCCACAAAACACCTACCGCAGAGGGGGCAATCTGAGACGTGGCCACCTGCATCTGTGAAAGACAAATGTAGGCAAAACCAAGAGGGAATTTAGAAGATGGATAGGGGAACACCTATCGAAGATCATCAAACAGGATGACACACCGGTGGCACAACAGATATTAAAATATCATGCAGGAAGGTCTGATTGCATACGTTTCCAAGGGATTGAATATGTTAAATCATCACCAAGAGGAGGGGACGTTGATAACCTTCTGTTATGAAAAGAAGCAGCGTGGACGTTCAGACTCCATACTGTAAAACCTAGCGGACTGAATGGGTTTATATCATACACCTGCTTCATAGGAGAACTGCTATGTGGATATAGGAATGGTGTGTAACTATTCTTCATGCAATATGTAGGATCCGGGAATTGTGAGAGGTCCCCTTTACCCTATACTACCTACCTCTATTTTTATTCGATATGCTACTTGATACCTGTAAATAAGTTATACATCTTCTTGAATATAGTGATATGGAGCATGCTGGTATAACCTGGGTATCTCCTGTATATAATTATATATGTACAGCTGGTATAACCTGGGTATCTCCTGTATATAATTATATATGTACAGCTGGTATAACCTGGGTATCTCCTGTATATAATTATATATGTACAGCTGGTATAACCTGGGCATCTCCTGTATATAATTATATATGTACAGCTGGTATAACCTGGGTATCTCCTGTATATAATTATATATGTACTGCTGGTATAAGTTATACATCTTCTTGTATATAGTGATATGGAGCATGCTGGTATAACCTGGGTATCTCCTGTATATAATTATATGTGTACAGCTGGTATAAGTTATACATCTTCTTGTATATAGTGATATGGAGCATGCTGGTATAACCTGGGCATCTCCTGTATATAATTATATATGTACAGCTGGTATAAGTTATACATCTTCTTGTATATAGTGATATGGAGCATGCTGGTATAACCTGGGTATCTCCTGTATATAATTATATATGTACAGCTGGTATAAGTTATACATCTTCTTGTATATAGTGATATGGACCATGCTGGTATAACCTGGGCATCTCCTGTATATAATTATATATGTACAGCTGGGATAAGTTATACATCTTCTTGTATATAGTGATATGGAGCATGCTGGTATAACCTGGGTATCTCCTGTATATAATTATATATGTACAGCTGGTATAAGTTATACATCTTCTTGTATACAGTGATATGGAGCATGCTGGTATAACCTGGGTATCTCCTGTATATAATTATATATGTACAGCTGGTATAACCTGGGTATCTCCTGTATATAATTATATATGTACAGCTGGTATAAGTTATACATCTTGTATATAGTGATATGGAGCATGCTGGTATAACCTGGGTATCTCCTGTATATAATTATATATGTACAGCTGGTATAAGTTATACATCTTCTTGTATATAGTGATATGGTGCATGCTGGTATAACCTGGGCATCTCCTGTATATAATTATATATGTACAGCTGGTATAACCTGGGCATCTCCTGTATATAATTATATATGTACAGCTGGTATAAGTTATACATCTTCTTGTATACAGTGATATGGAGCATGCTGGTATAACCTGGGTATCTCCTGTATATAATTATATATGTACAGCTGGTATAAGTTATACATCTTCTTGTATATAGTGATATGGACCATGCTGGTATAACCTGGGCATCTCCTGTATATAATTATATATGTACAGCTGGGATAAGTTATACATCTTCTTGTATATAGTGATATGGAGCATGCTGGTATAACCTGGGTATCTCCTGTATATAATTATATATGTACAGCTGGTATAAGTTATACATCTTCTTGTATACAGTGATATGGAGCATGCTGGTATAACCTGGGTATCTCCTGTATATAATTATATATGTACAGCTGGTATAACCTGGGTATCTCCTGTATATAATTATATATGTACAGCTGGTATAAGTTATACATCTTGTATATAGTGATATGGAGCATGCTGGTATAACCTGGGTATCTCCTGTATATAATTATATATGTACAGCTGGTATAAGTTATACATCTTCTTGTATATAGTGATATGGTGCATGCTGGTATAACCTGGGCATCTCCTGTATATAATTATATATGTACAGCTGGTATAACCTGGGTATCTCCTGTATATAATTATATATGTACAGCTGGTATAACCTGGGTATCTCCTGTATATAATTATATATGTACAGCTGGTATAACCTGGGTATCTCCTGTATATAATTATACATGTACAGCTGGTATAAGTTATACATCTTCTTGTATATAGTGATATGGAGCATGCTGGTATAACCTGGGTATCCCCTGTATATAATTATATATGTACAGCTGGTATAAGTTATACATCTTCTTGTATATAGTGATATGGAGCATGCTGGTATAACCTGGGTATCTCCTGTATATAATTATATATGTACAGCTGGTATAAGTTATACATCTTCTTGTATATAGTGATATGGAGCATGCTGGTATAACCTGGGTATCTCCTGTATATAACTATATATGTACAGCTGGTATAACCTGGGTATCTTCTGTATACAGTGATATGGACCATGCTGGTATAACCTGGGTATCTACTGTATATAATTATATATGTACAGCTGGTATAAGTTATACATCTTCCTGTATATAGTGATATGGAGCATGCTGGTATAACCTGGGCATCTCCTGTATATAATTATATATGTACAGCTGGTATAAGTTATACATCTTCTTGTATATAGTGATATGGAGCATGCTGGTATAACCTGGGTATCTCCTGTATATAATTATATATGTACAGCTGGTATAAGTTATACATCTTCTTGTATATAGTGATATGGAGCATGCTGGTATAACCTGGGTATCTCCTGTATATAATTATATATGTACAGCTGGTATAAGTTATACATCTTCTTGTATATAGTGATATGGACCATGCTGGTATAACCTGGGTATCTCCTGTATATAATTATATATGTACAGCTGGTATAAGTTATACATCTTCTTGTATATAGTGATATGGACCATGCTGGTATAACCTGGGTATCTCCTGTATATAATTATATATGTACAGCTGGTATAAGTTATACATCTTCTTGTATATAGTGATATGGAGCATGCTGGTATAACCTGGGCATCTCCTGTATATAATTATATATGTACAGCTGGTATAAGTTATACATCTTCTTGTATATAGTGATATGGAGCATGCTGGTATAACCTGGGCATCTCCTGTATATAATTATATATGTACAGCTGGTATAAGTTATACATCTTCTTGTATATAGTGATATGGAGCATGCTGGTATAACCTGGGCATCTCCTGTATATAATTATATATGTACAGCTGGTATAACCTGGGCATCTCCTGTATATAATTATATATGTACAGCTGGTATAAATTATACATCTTCTTGTATACAGTGATATGGACCATGCTGGTATAACCTGGGCATCTCCTGTATATAATTATATATGTACAGCTGGTATAAGTTATACATCTTCTTGTATATAGTGATATGGAGCATGCTGGTATAACCTGGGTATCTCCTGTATATAATTATATATGTACAGCTGGTATAAGTTATACATCTTCTTGTATATAGTGATATAGAGCATGCTGGTATAACCTGGGTATCCCCTGTATATAATTATATATGTACAGCTGGTATAAGTTATACATCTTCCTGTATATAGTGATATGGAGCATGCTGGTATATCCTGGGCATCTCCTGTATATAATTATATATGTACAGCCGGTATAAGTTATACATCTTCTTGTATACAGTGATATGGAGCATGCTGGTATAACCTGGGCATCTCCTGTATATAATTATATATGTACAGCTGGTATAACCTGGGCATCTCCTGTATATAATTATATATGTACAGCTGGTATAAGTTATACATGTTCTTGTATATAGTGATATGGAGCATGCTGGTATAACCTGGGTATCTCCAGTATATAATTATATATGTACAGCTGGTATAAGTTATACATCTTCTTGTATATAGTGATATGGAGCATGCTGGTATAACCTGGGCATCTCCTGTATATAATTATATATGTACAGCTGGTATAAGTTATACATCTTCTTGTATACAGTGATATGGAGCATGCTGGTATAACCTGGGCATCTCCTGCATATAATTATATATGTACAGCTGGTATAAGTTATACATCTTCTTGTATACAGTGATATGGAGCATGCTGGTATAACCTGGGCATCTCCTGTATATAATTATATATGTACAGCTGGTATAAGTTATACATCTTCTTGTATATAGTGATATGGAGCATGCTGGTATAACCTGGGCATCTCCTGTATATAATTATATATGTACAGCTGGTATAAGTTATACATCTTCTTGTATATAGTGATATGGAGCATGCTGGTATAACCTGGGTATCTCCTGTATATAATTATATATGTACAGCTGGTATAAGTTATACATCTTCTTGTATACAGTGATATGGAGCATGCTGGTATAACATGGGCATCTCCTGTATATAATTATATATGTACAGCTGGTATAACCTGGGCATCTCCTGTATATAATTATATATGTACAGCTGGTATAAGTTATACATCTTCCTGTATATAGTGATATGGAGCATGCTGGTATAACCTGGGCATCTCCTGTATATAATTATATATGTACAGCTGGTATAAGTTATACATCTTCTTGTATACAGTGATATGGAGCATGCTGGTATAACCTGGGTATCTCCTGTATATACTTATATATGTACAGCTGGTATAACCTGGGTATCTCCTGTATATAATTATATATGTACAGCTGGTATAAGTTATACATCTTCTTGTATACAGTGATATGGAGCATGCTGGTATAACCTGGGTATATCCTGTATATAATTATATATGTACAGCTGGTATAAGTTATACATCTTCTTGTATACAGTGATATGGAGCATGCTGGTATAACCTGGGTATCTCCTGTATATAATGATATATGTACAGCTGGTATAAGTTATATATCTTCTTGTATACAGTGATATGGAGCATGCTGGTATAACCTGGGCATCTCCTGTATATAATTATATATGTACAGCTGGTATAAGTTTTACATCAAGACACGGAGGCTCATATTGCTATCTCCTTCTTTACTTTCCACCAATAGCAGCAAAGAAGAAATTTACATAATCATAACAACAAAGGACCCTCCCCTCTCAGATCCTATAATAAGCAGTGTCCTCTTAGTAACTTCCTCTTTCTTTGCTGCTCCACCAGAGATAAGTCATTTCTGTGTTTTATGGCTGTGTTATTACATGTTTTATGAGTCTCATTAATTCTATTAACCTGTGTTATTATTAAGGATTGTCTATTATACATAGCCTTCTACCCTTTTGCTGGGTTTGGTGTTTCCCCTCATTGTGGGTATTTTTCCTTATTTTGGTCTGTTTGCCCCACGCTTATTGCGCTTATCGCTTGGGGGTCTCTCCCCCCCCCCTCCCTTTTCCCCCCTGCCCTCCGTTCTTCCTCCCCTGCGTCGGGTTCTGGTGTGTTTCGCCGCTGTTTCTCTTGAGGGGTTTGCTCTGCTTTACCTCCTATCGCTGCGCCGGTCCTCCCCTCTGGTTATCGGCGCTTCAGGTGTCAGCGGCGGCTCCCGCTCGCTTCCCGCGGCTCCGAGATCTCGCGGGATCTCGGCGGCCATCTTGGGGAGCTCCCGCCCTTCCTATCGCGGGATTTCGGACGTCACTTCCGGTCTGGTGTTCGGTCGGTCGGCTGGCTGTGCTCCTGCTCCTACTCCGGTTCGGCGGCATCTGGGGTGATTAACCCCTAGTTAGTTTAGGTTTTTCCTTTCTATTCTTGGCCATTTTAGCTTAGACCTCCCTACTAGGTTAGGCCTTCAGGCTGGTTATATATATATATATTTACCTTTAGCCATATTATGTCCTCTGATCGCTCCCCCTCTGGGTCAATCCCCCCCCATGCACTGGGGACCCCGATATTCCAACCATGAATGCGCAGGCCCTAGAGCTTCAACGCTCGGTCTCCAGCGCTATTATAGAGGCAATGGGATCCATGTCTTCTATGATCTCCCAAACCATCTCTCAGGCCCTAGCTGCCCATGCCCCTGGCCCCTCTATTCCCGCGCCTGTGCTTACTAGCCCGCAGCCTACCATTGTTGAACCTCCTGCACCCCAGGAGACTATGATTGGTGTGATCCAAGCCACCCATGATAGCGCGCTTAGATCGCGCAAAAGAGCCTTGCCGCGTCAGGCAGAACGGACGCGAAAGTGGAAATGTGCTAGAGCACAAACTGATGATATAGATTCGGATGTAGAATCTGATATGGAGGCTTATGCGGAGGCAAGCGGCCAATCTGAAGGGGAGATGGAATCTGAATTTCCAGATGATGCTGGCCCTAGGCCTTCCACCTCTGGGTCCGTGGGCGCCTCCGCCACTGCCCCTAACACGGTTTCTACCCTGGTGGACCCCTCAGGCATCCCATTATTCGATCCTGATTCCCTCCACCACCCTAGGTCGGCGGAGTGGCTGCCAGTGGCTCATGTGAGCGATTACCTGGAACATTGGGTGCGCCGTCCTCTTAGCAAAGAGGCGCGCAGCAAGCTCCGAGCCGAATGCCCCAGACCATTGATCCCCAACAAGGTCTGTGATACGCCATCTGTGGATCCAAAGATGACCCAGTTCTTGGCTAAAACCGGCTGGAACCCCCGCAAGGGGTTAGATTCCGCAATTAGGAGTTGTCAGGATAAACTCCTTGACATCTTTGGCCCCCTCGCCAAAATTTTTGAGATGGCCGAATCGGCCAGAGCGGACGGCTCTCCGATAGATCCGGAGGAGCTTACTGGCTGGATACAGAGGGCCATTTGTATCGCGGGCAGCACAAACTCCTCCCTGGCCATTGAACAGCGTAAAGCCATTTTGTTTAAAATTGACCCGAAATTGGCCAACCTGGCACTCACTGAGTCAGGAAGGGATGCTCAGGGTCTGCTGTTCGGGGATTCCTTTATTAAGGACCTCAGCAGATACGTAGGGGCATTTACCGCCCTGGACAAGGCCCAGTCCTCCATGAGAAGGGTCTTTCAGGGACGGGTCTCCACTAGGGCCGGCAGTAGTAGGGGCCGTCTGTCCGGCCGCTCTAGTTTCCAGGCCCGCAGCTCGGGCAGAGGCTCCTTCAATCAAAGACCGCCCTTCCAGGACCAAAGGAATCCTCCTCCGTTCTTTCCGGCCAGAGGCGGCCAATGGCGTTCGAGGTCTGTCCGAGGAAATCCCAATTTCCGAAAGTCCTTCGGTAAGTCTTCCCCAGTGGGGGCTTCTTTGGTTCCTTGTGTAGGGGGCAGACTCCGTCTTTGTTTCCACGTTTGGTCCAGCATTACATCAGACCCGTGGGTTCTGACCACTGTACAGGGGTTCCACATAGAGCTCACGGGTTCACCAGACCTCATTCCTTCTCCCCCACCACTTCCCCTAGCCCCACCAGACAGAGAGCTCGTGGACTTAGAGCTGTTTTCCCTTTTTCAAAAGAGGGCGATAGAGAGGGCCCCTTCCGCCCCGAGGGGCGTGCTCAGCAACATCTTCCTAGTTCAGAAGAAAGGTGGGCAAATGCGTCCGGTTATAAATCTCCGAGCCCTGAACTCCGTGGTGCGCTACCGCCACTTCAAGATGGAGGGTATTCACCTCCTTCGGGACTTACTGATCCCAGGGGACTGGATGGTGAAACTGGACCTCAAAGATGCCTATCTGACGGTCCCGATTGCCGCTTCATCCAGGGATCTCCTGCGCTTCTTGTGGAAGGGCGAAGTGTGGCGCTTCACTTGCCTCCCGTTCGGCCTTTCTTCGGCGCCATGGTGCTTTACCAAGCTCCTGCGTCCGGTCGTTGCCTGGCTGCGGAGTCGGGGTGTACGTCTAGTCATCTATCTGGACGACATCCTCATTATGCATCAATGTCAGGCGGCGCTGCTTCGGCACCTTCAATGGACGTCGGACCTCCTTTCGGCTCTTGGTTTTCTACTGAACCCCGAGAAGTCCTGCCTCACGCCGTCTCGACGGATGGAATTCCTGGGCTTCACGGTGGACTCTGTTGCGGAATCTCTCAGTCTCCCGTCAGAGAAATTGCGGACGATCCGCAAGGAATTGAGACATGCCCTTTCAGCGTCGTCCCTGTCCCTGCGTCACCTGGCTCGCATTATTGGCCTGTTGGCCTCCTCCATCCAGGCGGTGTTTCCAGCCCCCCTCCATTATCGGGCCCTTCAGCGTCTGAAGATTGCTCACCTTCGTTCCGGGACCTCGTTCGCGGACATGGTGGTTCTGGATCAGGAGGCTCGGGAGGAACTTCGTTGGTGGTTAGACAACTTGGAAGCCTGGAACGGCAGAGCGATCTTTGGATTTCAACCGGAATTCACGATAGAGTCGGACGCGAGTCTCCTGGGCTGGGGTGCCCACTGCGAAGGTGTCTCCACCGGGGGTCGGTGGTCGGAGGCCGAGAGCCGTCTTCACATCAACGCTCTGGAACTCCTGGCGGGCTCGTTTGCCATCCGCAGTTTCTCCAATGGCATGGCGCATGCCTGCATCCGATTACGTATGGACAATGTGTCGGCGGTCCGCTATGTCAATCACCTGGGCGGCACCCAGTCGGCTACCTTGGCGCGACTGGCGAAGGAGTTTTGGTCCTACTGTCTCTCCAGGGACATCATGGTGCAGGCGGAGTACCTTCCGGGTCTACACAACGTCCGGGCGGATCGGAGTTCCCGCTGCTTCACGGACGGCAGCGACTGGAGGCTAGCGCCGGAGATGTTCTCCACGATCTCGGATACCTGGGGCCCTTGCGCCGTGGACCTCTTCGCGTCACGGCTCAATACTCACCTTCCCAGGTTCTTCAGCTGGCGCCCGGATCCGGAGGCGGAGGCGGTGGATGCGTTCCTTCAGGACTGGTCTTCGGCTCTGCAATACGCGTTTCCTCCTTTCGCCATGATCCCGAGGATGCTGCTGCAGGTTCGTCGTCAGGTTGCGGAGTTGGTGGTGGTGATCCCCTTCTGGGGGACTCAAGCATGGTACCCGGTTCTCCTGGAACTCCTGACGGACGTGCCTCTCCTCCTTCCGGGTCGGACGGATCTCCTCCAGGGCCCTCTGGGTGCTCCTCACCCCCTGCTGCTCGACGGCTCCCTTCAGCTCCTGGCGTGCCGGATCTCCGGACTCCCGGAGAGGTCGCAGGCATTTCGGAGGCAACTAGACGCCTCCTGGACAACGCTTGGGCTCCCGGCACCCGAAAATCTTACCGGGCAGCTTGGGGATCTTGGGTTAGCTGGTGCGTGGAACGGAACCTTGATCCCGTTTCGGCGCCTGTGACCCATTTGCTGCAGTTCCTTACATCCCTTTTTGAGGCGGGAAAGGCTTATCGGACCATTAATTTGTTCCGTTCGGCGATTTCTTCGACTCATCAGGGTTTTGATGGCGTTCCGGCGGGTCAACACCCTTCGGTGTCACGCCTGCTACGTGGATCACGCTTGGCTCGGCCTCCTCGGCCTCGCTTCACCACTACGTGGGACGTTTCGCTGGTCCTCTCTTTTCTCTCTGCGTGGCCCGTGAACGCGGCTCTTTCTCTCCGGCAACTGTCTGCCAAGTTGTTGACCCTATTTTGTCTCATTTCTTGTAAGAGGGTTTCCGATGTCAGGGCTTTGGATCACGACGCTAGGTCCTTTTCTCCCGAGGGCGTCACGTTTAACATTACGCGGCGCACTAAGACTAATATTCGGTCTGTCTCTTATCCCTGTTTCCCGTCTTCCCCGGCGCTCTGTCCGGTAGCCTGTTTGCGGGAGTATGAGTCGCGTACTAGGACTCACCGCTCTGCGGACGTTCCGCAACTGTTCCTCTCCATCCGCCATCCTTTTGGCCCGGTGTCTAGTCCCACATTGGCGCGTTGGATGAAGTGGGTCATGTCCCTGTCTGGGATTGATACGGCGGTCTTTACCGCTCATTCGGCCAGGGGCGCGGCTGCCACTGCCCTGGCCGTTTCGGGGGCTCGTTTGGAGGACATTTTGCGCTTGGCTGACTGGTCTACGGCCACAACGTTCAGAGAATTTTATTTTCGTCCGCCCCCTCATGTCTTTTCATCGATTATTGATCAGCTTTGAACTTGCAATATGAGCCTCCGTGTCTTGAGGTAAAACTAAATGATTTTCCTATTTCATGACGTAAAGTCATAGTTTTATTAAAGACACGGAGGCGAGTATTGCCCGCCCTGGGTTGTTCCTGCCCGCCCTTTTGTGGTTTTCATTTATTGGACTGTTTACATTGTCGTTTATGGTTATTTATTACGTGTGATTGCATAGTTGTACTACTGACTGTTTATGGTTCTGTTTTCAGCGACCTTATAATATACGACCGTTTCCTGGGTCGGTTTTTGTTCAATTTCTGCCTGCCCCTTACACTGGCTATATTATTTGCTTTGTTTCAGGTTGAAGGTTCCACGAAGTATGGACTTCTGCGTTGTTCCCGGTTTCCGGAGGTGTTAGCCATGTTGGCTTGAGTTCTACGGCGTGATGGACCGGTCGTTTATCATTCTCGGGTCCAGTTCCGGTTTCCGGTTTCGGTTCCAGTTCCGGTTATGAAGTTGGTGTTTCGGTTCCAAAGAAAGAGGAAGTTACTAAGAGGACACTGCTTATTATAGGATCTGAGAGGGGTGGATCCTTTATTGTTATGATTATGTAAATTTCTTCTTTGCTGCTATTGGTGGAAAGTAAAGAAGGAGAAAGCAATAGGAGCCTCAGTGTCTTTAATAAAACTATGACTTTACGTCATGAAATAGGAAAATCATTTAGTTATACATCTTCTTGTATACAGTGATATGGAGCATGCTGGTATAACCTGGGTATCTCCTGTATATAATTATATATGTACAGCTGGTATAAGTTATACATCTTCCTGTATACAGTGATATGGAGCATGCTGGTATAACCTGGGTATCTCCTGTATATAATTATATATGTACAGCTGGTATAAGTTATACATCTTCTTGTATATAGTGATATGCAGCATGCTGGTATAACCTGGGCATCTCCTGTATATAATTATATATGTACAGCTGGTATAAGTTATACATCTTCTTGTATATAGTGATATGGAGCATGCTGGTATAACCTGGGTATCTCCTGTATATAATTATATATGTACAGCTGGTATAAGTTATACATCTTCTTGTATATAGTGATATGCAGCATGCTGGTATAACCTGGGTATAGCCTGTATATAATTATATATGTACAGCTGGTATAAGTTATACATCTTCTTGTATATAGTGATATGGAGCATGCTGGTATAACCTGGGTATCTCCTGTATATAATTATATATGTACAGCTGGTATAAGTTATACATCTTCTTGTATATAGTGATATGGAGCATGCTGGTATAACCTGGGCATCTCCTGTATATAATTATATATGTACAGCTGGTATAAGTTATACATCTTCTGTATATAGTGATATGGAGCATGCTGGTATAACCTGGGTATCTCCTGTATATAATTATATATGTACAGCTGGTATAAGTTATACATCTTCTGTATATAGTGATATGGAGCATGCTGGTATAACCTGGGCATCTCCTGTATATAATTATATATGTACAGCTGGTATAAGTTATACATCTTCTGTATATAGTGATATGGAGCATGCTGGTATAACCTGGGTATCTCCTGTATATAATTATATATGTACAGCTGGTATAAGTTATACATCTTCTTGTATATAGTGATATGGACCATGCTGGTATAACCTGGGTATCTCCTGTATATAATTATATATGTACAGCTGGTATAACCTGGGCATCTCCTGTATATAATTATATATGTACAGCTGGTATAAGTTATACATTTTCTTGTATATAGTGATATGGAGCATGCTGGTATAACCTGGGTATCTCCTGTATATAATTATATATGTACAGCTGGTATAAGTTATACATCTTGTATACAGTGATATGGAGCATGCTGGTATAACCTGGGCATCTCCTGTATATAATTATATATGTACAGCTGGTATAACCTGGGCATCTCCTGTATATAATTATATATGTACAGCTGGTATAACCTGGGTATCTCCTGTATATAATTATATATGTACAGCTGGTATAAGTTATACATCTTGTATACAGTGATATGGAGCATGCTGGTATAACCTGGGCATCTCCTGTATATAATTATATATGTACAGCTGGTATAACCTGGGCATCTCCTGTATATAATTATATATGTACTGCTGGTTTAATTGATATATTTTCTCATACAAAATGATATGGTAAAGAGACGGATTAATAACTGTAACTGACTTTGAGGAAGTTGTATATTATTTCTGAGTGTTTAGACTGTAGTTCTCTATTTTGGATGTGACGGCATCATAGAAGAGAAGGTTTATGAATATACTGCTATGCAAATACAGTAACAGTATATAGTACGTGAATAAGGCTGATAAGGAAAGTTGGGTCTCAGCCCTACAGCCTCCGTTTTGACATACAATTAGTAGCAGGCACCTCATCTAGCACCAAGTATACTGTAATGCCCAGCTACTTGGCAGTCACAACGGAGTAGTTGCAGCCTGTCCCCACTCCCCCTGCAGTCTTTTCCTCTGCACTTCTCTTTTCTTCCACCCCTTCCTTCTGGTCCCACAGTCTTTTCTTCCCACCCCCCTCCTTCAGCTATGGCCCCAAGGTTTCTATTTGACCGCCACTTCGTCCTCACTGTGTCCATCCTCCTCTGTCTTCCACTCCACCTGCAGCCTGTCTCCACTCCCCCTGCAGTCTTGGCCTCTGCGCTTGTCTCTAGCTCCACCTCTTTTTTTTTCTGGTCCCACTGTCTACTCCCTCTTCCACTGCAGCTAAGGAGCCATGGATGCTATTTGACAGTCAGTTCCTCCTAAAGCTGGCTGAAGATCCAAACACCGGCATGAAAGCATGGCCGGATGGAATTCTTACCCTCCACTCTCTTTCCACCCACAGTGGCTGAGGAACGCCCCCCCTTCACGTCACAGGTGCTAGTATGAGAAATGTTAGAATGAACAGACTGGGGGTCACTTATCAATGGCACTACACTAGTTTTTAGTTTATAAAAAGTTGCAAGGGCCTTTTTTGAACTTTTAAACTCAAATTTTTGCACCGTGTATGAGGAAGTGCCAAATTTACTATCAGTCAGGCATCAATGCTGGCGAAAAGCTGTTGAAGTTTTTACTTCTGGCGCATGGACAACTAGGGTTGCACCTAATTTATGAACCCATTCAATGTTTGGCCGGGGCAGAAAGGAGTCATGTGATCTGCCACTGGTGGGCCCGGTCTAAGTACACTGTTCGCCCTAAGGTTTAAGTGGCTTTGACTTCAATTATACAGCATTTCCATTAGATGGCTGCTGTACTAAGTAACAATCGTAGATTGGGTGTCACGTGTGAACATGGACTTAGAGTATGCTACGTGTCTTAGATACTAAATGGCAGAAGGACCAAGTATAATTCAGATGTCATGTGTGAACATGAGCTTAGGTTTTGCAACATTTCTTATAATCTACATGGCCATCGACCCTACATGGTAAATTCCTTATAGGCCGCTCGGTTCCCCCTGCGCCAGGCCACCGTCTGCTGGGGCAGTACATTGTTCTGAATTCTGAACTGTGGTATTTATTTCTGCTGGTGTACCACAATATACTTCTTCTCTAGGGTTTGATGGCCCTGTCTAATTAAGATGATCCCACCTACTCATGTTAGGGGCCGCCTACAACATGGGCCCTTTTAGTCCCCACTTTAAATCCCTAGTCCACCACTGGTATTTCGATACAGGGCTATGGCAGCAAAATGAATCTCTGAAACTCTAACTGGGTCAACAAGCAGAAGTCTTAAAGTTCATACACAATGGAAACCCAAGGCATATTATAAAGATGTGGCATCTGCCACCCACCTACACAGTAAGGAAAACAGATGATGTTCTGTCTGTAGCATTTCACCACATGTGCTTCAGTGGCCGGATGGTGGTGGTGGGGCAGAGAATGTAGTCCTTTTTTCTTTATATCAATTTAAAGGGGACTCATCGCCTCTCCTGACATGTGTATTTTATAAGCTATTTGCCTTCCCCATGCAATAACAATCCTGGGGCATCGATTCTTGTGCAGTTCCTTTATTATTCCCACTTGATGTTTACTATGAAGGTCCAGCCTGGTGTTACACCAATTGGGGGGGGGGGGGGGGGGCAGACTTTGCAGGGACACACCTCTAGCTTGACCTTCATTGCAGACTGTGTGCGGTGCTAAGGATTCTAAGGATAGTTACACTTTGATGGGGTGGTCTCTAAATAGGTTGGTCATTGTGGATCTGGTAGTTAAAAACTCCACTGATGACATCTGATGGAACCTGCAGGTGGCAGCACATTTTTCCCTACAGCAATCACACATGGTCTGGAGTCACTCTTGGTAATTGGTCTTTGATCCAGCTAACCGAGCAGGGTATCTCCTTCCATGCCCTATCCCTCAATTTGTTATGCCCTTCTCCATGTCTCCACCATAGACAGAGTTAAATGATAACATTCTGGAGGCCTTCATCCACCACTAGAGGGAGTTCTAAAGGTGGTTTTAAGTTATGTATTTCTGTGCATTGGGCTCCCAGAGTATTGCTCCGTAAAGTATTTGAGGGTACTACACTCTGCATGTACCGTACACTGTGAGGACATAGGGTACCTGACGTATCACATTATCTGTGAAGGTTATTAAGGCGGTGTAGACCCCGTTGTCCTTCATCCTCAAGTTCTTGATATGTAACTTGGTCCCTTTATGAGAAACTGAGGACTGTAGATGGTTAGTTGGTCTTTATGATACAGGACCATTCTGGTTGTCTTATTTGGTGTTAGAAATTGCCAGATAACATCTAGAACAAGAAGTGACATATCATATCCGGATGATATAACTCTACTGAATGGTGGAGAAGACCGGCCACTCGCTGGGCAACTGCTTGTCCTCCTGCAAAAAAAAAAAATAATAATTGACTAATTAGTAGGAATTGATCAAATTAGTGGTGTGGACTGATATATTGGACATTAGGTTAGTGTATAAGGGCCTATGATATACTTACCAACCCTATCAGAGACCTTGTGGACTCCTGGAAGAGTTGGTTTATTTCCATGGAAGCACCTCCTAGAGATTAGACCTTAGTGTGTGTGGTGCTAGGGCTGCTCTAGCAGACAGAGCACTGACTTCCAAACATACAATGAGGAGGTGCCTAAAGGGGGCATGGGCTGTCCGTATAGTGGGTGTCCCTTGTAAGGTAGGCACGTCTATCCCCAAAAATTCCAATGGCATGTTGCATGTGCTGCCACACCCACATGTCCAGGGCTTAGCAAGTTTTAGGAGGAGCCTACCAGGAGGAACCAATTTTTTCTAAATGTAGACATACTCCTATTTGTGAACCCTACATACTTTTAGGTAGGTCAGACCCCTTTTACAATTGGTCACTCCCTCAAAGTGATTAGTGGCGCAGCATCCTAGTGGCACACAGGGTTAGGGCTGCGCTTCAGGAGGCGCTGGGAGGTTTCTAAGGCACCTAGAAGATTTGCACATTTTTCTGGGAGTCCACAAGGTGTCTCTTCTCTTTCCAGAAGCCTTACAGATGCTTTAGGAGAGTTGGCAAATATTAATTTCAGAGACAAGTGATACATGCTCAAAGTGTGGTGGATGGTCAAGGACCCATGACATTATTGACCTAGGAGGCCGCACCACAAATGCTCATAGCAAAATTTCTACAAATGAATTGTTGATATTTGCTAATTAGTGAACATGATGGTGGTGATGTCTCGCTGGTGCCTCAGACAGAGGGATTCTTGTGATGTCATTATAATATCACGTAGCATTGAGGCAGATGTACCAGCTCATGCATTGCTAGGCCTTGGTGAGAAGAATGGAGTCATCAGGAGTGTGGCGGTGTCAATCAGCACCTGAGAGGGGCCTCATTTTTGTCGTTGCTAAGGACTTCCCTGGTTCTCTATGGACCCCACTGATTGGTTTCTATGGTAATCACCACAAAAAAATTAATCTGATATTTTATTGTTTTCTGTGAATGGTATGGTCCAAAATCAAGTTCAATCTGCTGTAAGCTCCTCAAATAACTGTACCCAGTGCCAGCCATGTACAGTAAAAGTGACAACCAGTATTACACATAGAACTAATAGGGGGTCATGGTTCACAACGCTAAATGGGGTCCCCCCGCTTATCGGTGCCATCCATGAAAAGTCAGAGACCAAACAGCAGGTGGCGCTATACAGATACATTTTATTGAATAACTCGGTGGCTATGCAAAATTTTTATTAACATGCAATTACAAAACTATTCAGATCGAGGAGCTGGTTTTAAGAATGTAGAATATGTTTTGTGACACGACCCCTTTAAATTGGTGTATATAATATGGAGGAGATTTATAAAAACTGGTGTAAATGAGAATTGGCTTAGTTGCTAAAAGAAACCAATCAATGTGATACTTGCCAAATGGAAAAAAGCGTGGTCTCTTATCTATGTGAAACATAATTACGCACAACCTAATCTACCAGCAAAGCCTTCATGGGCTCGAAAAGGTCACATAACTGTTCCACTACGGCAGTGGAAAATATAATTACATAGCCTTGTCATCATAGACAGGCCGCAGCTAGGTAGTCCATGTCTAGGATACATCTAGCAAAGTGTTGCAGGCCCAGCACTATGAAGTGACTTTTGTGCTGTGGCTTTAGAAGATTTCCAATATCTCTTACTTTTAGTCTAACCAGACTGTCTATTACTCTGTAATACTTCTAGCGCCGTTCTATGGAAACAGTAGGTTTATAGAGCACACCAAATGCTTGAAATAACTTCTTTATTAACTTCAAATTTTCTTCATATATAACAATGCCACCTCCGCAGCAGATAGTCCATGTACAAAACACGTGTTGAAAAGATATCACAAAATGGCGGTATGCATAAGATGGTGGTTCAACTGTTCAATCTTGCAACTGTAGCTTGCCATTTGGTGGAGCTGTAAGTAAACACACACACACATATATATATGTACAGTACAGACCAAAAGTTTGGACACACCTTCTCATTCAAAGAGTTTTCTTTATTTTCATGACTATGGAAATTGTAGATTCACACTGAAGGCATCAAAACTATGAATTAACACATGTGGAATTATATACATAACAAAAAAGTGTGAAACAACTGAAAATATGTCATATTCTAGGTTCTTCAAAGTAGCCGTCTTTTGCTTTGATTGCTGCTTTGCACACTCTTGGCATATCAGTCCCCAGCAGAATCTGGATGAAGTCTGTGTTCTTCTCCAACATGATGGAAATAAATATTTAAGGCTTTTTCTCTACTTTTAAAGACAAAAAATTAAAGTTGCATTAAACGGGAACTGAAGCTAGACGATACGTCAGAAGGACAAATTTCTTAAAGGAAACATGTACGGAGAGGACAGTGGGGTTAGTTGCCTTGTCAGAGCAGTCTCTGAGTGGTCACCACAATGTGGGGCATGTGACTGCACAGTATATAGGGGGCATGTGACTGCACGGTATATAGGGGGCATGTGACTGCACGGTATATAGGGGTATGTGACTGCACTGTATATAGGGGGCATGTGACTGCACTGTATATAGGGGTATGTGACTGCACTGTATAGAGGGGGCATGTGACTGCACTATATGTAGGGTGCATGTGACTGCACTGTATATAGGGGGCATGTGACTGCACTGTATATAGGGTGTATGTGACTGCACTGTATATAGGGGGCATGTGACTGCACTGTATATAGGGGTATGTGACTGCACTGTATATAGTGGTATGTGACTGCACTGTATATAGGGGGTATGTGACTGCACTGTATATAGTGGTATGTGACTGCACTGTATATAGGGGGTATGTGACTGCACTGTATGTAGGGGGTATGTGACTGCACTGTATATAGTGGTATGTGACTGCACTATATGTAGGGTGTATGTGACCGCACTGTATATAGGGGGTATGTGACTGCACTGTATATAGTGGTATGTGACTGCACTATATGTAGGGTGTATGTGACCGCACTGTATGTAGGGGGTATGTGACCGCACTGTATGTAGGGGGTATGTGACTGCACTGTATGTAAGGGGTATGTGACTGCACTGTATATAGGGGGTATGTGACTGCACGGTATATAGGGGGTATGTGACTGCACTGTATATAGGGGGCACGTGACTGCACTGTATATAGGGGTCATGTGACTGCACTGTATATAGGGGCATGTGACTGCACTGTATATAGGGGGCATGTGACTGCACTGTATATAGGGGGAATGTGACTGCACTGTATATAGGGGGTATGTGACTGCACTGTATATAGGGGTATGTGACTGCACTGTATATAGGGGGTATGTGACTGCACTGTATATAGGGGGTATGTGACTGCACTGTATATACACCTCTGCAGTGATGATATCTCGCACTGATACTGGACCAAGCTGACCAATCACTGGCCTCATTGGTGGCTTTCATCTTTATTTGTTAGTAGAGACCTGCACAATAGAGAAATGAAACCAGTGGAGACCGGAAACTGTCAGCAAGCAGACAACTTACTGGTGACAGATCCGATTTATTTTAATTATTTCATTATTCTAATCAACTTTGAAAGAAAAGTACCATGTAACGGAGGCGTGTTGGTTCTAGTGGAGAGGACTGACCTAAGGGGCAGAGGGAAACGCGAGAGGACCTGGAGCAACCCTCCTGAGAACAAAGCCATACCTCGAAAGCCAGCAGTTCCTCAACCTCCCATGTCCAGCACCCACCACATTTTACTTTTACCTTCCGTCTTCCAAGAGCTGTAACTTTTTTATTTTTCCGTCAACATTGCCGTACGAGTTATGCTTTTTTGCCCGGGATGAGATATTTTAAGGCACCACCTTTATGGACTGTGTCAGAAGTTTACAGACCCTGGAAGTTAAAGGGGATGTCCATATTAGGCAAAAAGGCTTGGTTGTTTTCCTGGAACAGCACCACATCTGTCCATGGGCGGTGTCTCGAATTGCAGTTCAGCCTCATAAACTTGAAGACCACCGGTGATCCTGGTAGACAGGGGAACATCTGCCTGGTGTCTGATTCATGCTCAGCCTGCACTGCCTAGGCGGCCCATGCTGCTGGTGGTCTCCCTGATGAGCCTTATGGGCGAAATGTGTCAAAGAGCGGTCCTCAGCATATAGGGCAAGCAGTGTTTTTACAATGCTAGGTCTACAGTGACCTCTAGTGGATATCTTGAGTGCCTCCTCCGTTTAACCCTTGTGATTTTCCTTTTTGTGCGTTATGTTTTTACTCCGCGTCTTCCAAAAGCCAGAACTTTTTCATTTTTCTGTTCCACAGCCTCATGGGGGCTTGTTTTTTGTTTTTTTTGTGGGACAAATGGTAGTTTCTAATGGCACTATTAAATATTGCATATGACGTAGCGGGGAGCTGGTAAAAAAAAAAAAATCTAAAAAAACATTCTGCCACAGTTTTATGTTTATTTTATTTTTTTACAGCGTTCCCTGTAGTAAAATTGACCTTTATTCTCCAGGTCACTGTATAGTTTTTATGCTTTTGAAAAAAAAATAAAAACATAAAAATTTTTTTTTTTTTCTTTTTATCGCCATATTCTGACCCCTATAACATTTTTCTAGTTATGTGTACGGGGCTATGTGAGGGCACTTTTTGATCACGTATTATAAAAAACAATTTGGGGAGGTGGTGACAAACAATAGACAATTTCTGTTATGCCACATGGCATAAATATTGTTATAGCGTTTTTGGACACTGTAATGCCTATAAGTTTTTCTTTTTTATGTTTATTTTTATTTTCAATTTGGGAAAAGGGGGTCAATTTTTTTAAATAAAACTTTATATAAAATCTTTGTTTTGCTCTTTTTTTTTTTTTTTTTTTTTACTTTTTAAGTCACATTAGATCACACATCATTTTCTATACACGTACAGTGCTGCCACCTGCAGGCCTGTATTGGTATACCTAAAAGCCAGTGATAGGTTCTTAGCACCTTCTTTCTTTCCATGGCAGCAAGGCCCGTTTTAGACAAAATGTGGCCCTGGGCAAAATCAAAAGTGGGGCCCCAAATCTTGTAATAATGTGCTAAAACACAGTGCGACATCCAGCACCTGACACCCCCGCCGATCAGCTGTTGGCACGGGCTGTCCCATAGACATACAGCAGTGAGAAGGAAGAGAGAAAGGAGACGGCACATGCGCAGCTGATCGGCGGGGGAGCCGGGTGCCCCTACAGTGCCCTGGTAGTAATAATATAATCATAATGTCCCCCTGTAGTGCCCCCCATAGTACCAGTATATATATATTCTAATTCAGAGTAGATTACCGTAGGAGGTATAACAGGAGAGGACTATAACTCCCAGCATGTCTAAGCCATTATTTTTTTTATATCAGAGCACATTACAGGGGGGACGTATAAGAGGATGGGACTACAACTCCCAGCATGTCCAAGCCATTATTATGTAATATCAAAGCACATTACAGGGGGACGTATAAGAGGATGGAACTACAACTCCCAGCATGTCTAAGCCATTATTATTTAATATCAGAGCACATTACAGGGGGACGTATAGGAGGATGGGACTACATTTCCCAGCATGTCCAAGCCGCTATTATGTAATATCAGAGTACATTATAAAAGGAAGTATAAGAGGATAGGACTACAACTCCCAGCATATCCAGGGTGTTGTAATGTACCCTGCTATTACATAATAATGGCCTGGACATGCTGAGAGTTGTAGTCATCTCCTGTTTTACCTCCTCTTGTAATATGCTCTGATATTACATAACAAGCTGGACATGCTGGGAGTTGTAGTCCTCTCTTCATATCTCCTCTTGTAATGTACTCTGATATTACATAACAGGAGGTATAAGAGGAGAGGACTACAACTCCCAGCACTTACATGGAATCCTTCACTTCTTCCCATGCATCACTGGTCGTCTTCTTCATTACTTCACTGCACTGCTTAGCTCTGCCTCCTGTTCTGGTCACATGATTGTGAGGTCATGGCAGGTCCTTCATCCCCCTCTTCTCTGCTGAGCTCCGCCTCCTGCAGATGACATCATGGCAGGTCCTACAGCTCCAGTAGAGGGCTCTGCTGGTGTCCGGAGCTGTCAGCTTGCAGAGTGTTATGTGTACAGGGAGGGGGCCTTATACTACTGCATTGAAAAAGTGCAGCTTTTCAGGAACAGCAGCACTAAAGCAGGGGGTCCCTTAGAGGATGGGCAATTACCCAGTTTGCTCCCCCCCCCCCCCCAACGCCAGCCCTGCATGGCAGGCGGGTCCAAAATTGTTCATCAAGACTTCTACTCAATGAGGATCTCCACAAGAGCATGAGAATCATATATTGTCCTCATCACAGCTGTGTCTTACTAAATGTTTGCCCCGGACACAGAAGACTTTATTATTGAGTTATAGACAAAGGTGAAACTTTGAGGCTGTATTTTCCCATGGTGGCCTCACCCTGCTGACCTGTGGTGGCTAATGGCCACACGAATCCACAGGTCAATGGAGGTCTAACTCAAGCAGACTATTTGATAGGGCCCAAAGAACAATTATTTAGTAGTAAGTGGCTGTGCTGCAGATGGGTGTAATGAACCCTGCGTCCCTCCTCCCCCCCAAAAAAAAAAAAATCTTCCCAGATTTTTGGTGGGGTGGGTAGGGATGCCTGGCACTGCAAGTCCAGGGCTCAGTCACATCAGGCCAATCAAAACATAAAGCATTCTATTAAAGAAAGCTTTCAGTGGCCTCTGTTTCTGTCCCCATCCACATGTCGTACCGCCATCTACTGCTGCTATAACCATGGGCAGGAGGTTCTTAGTATACATTGTCATCAAAATGTATAAGCCCACTTGCCACGTCAAGGCGACCTCCTTCAAGTGGGTCCCTACACTAACACTAATGACTATTATTATTTATTATATACTATTAGAAATATTACTATTATTCCCCTTACTATACTACTGCTATCCCTGCTGTATTATCCTGACTGATTTCTATTACATTATTATATTTCTAATAGTATTTAACTAGATCCCTATCCCTAAATTAGGTCCCTATCCCTAAACCTGTTGATCCAGAAGAAGGCAAAAACCCCTGGACACATTCAGCCAATTCGTGTCACAGGGGAAAAATTCCTTCTCGACCCCGGGAAAAGGCGATCAGTCCTAGAACTCTGGATCAAGCCCCCTGATCCCCATCACTAAATTAGGTCCCTAGCCCTAAACCTGTTGATCCAGAAGAAGGCGAAAACCCCTGGACACATTCAGCCAATTCGTGTCACAGAGGAAAAATTCCTTCTCGACCCCGGGAAAAGGCGATCAGTCCTAGACCCTGGATCAAACCCCCTGATCCCTATCCTAAATTAGTTCCCTATCCCTCAAGTAGTTGATCCAGAAGAAGTCGAAAACCCCTGGACACATTCAGCCAATTCGTGTCACAGGGGAAAAATTCCTTCTCGACCCCGGGAAAAGGCGATCAGTCCTAGAACCCTGGATCAAGCCCCCTGATCCCTATCCCTAAATTAGGTCCCTATCCCTAAACCTGTTGATCCAGAAGAAGGCGAAAACCCCTGGACACATTCAGCCAATTCGTGTCACAGAGGAAAAATTCCTTCTCGACCCCGGGAAAAGGCGATCAGTCCTAGACCCTGGATCAAACCCCCTGATCCCTATCCTAAATTAGTTCCCTATCCCTCAAGTAGTTGATCCAGAAGAAGGCGAAAACCCCTGGACACATTCAGCCAATTCGTGTCACAGGGGAAAAATTCCTTCTCGACCCCGGGAAAAGGCGATCAGTCCTAGAACCCTGGATCAAGCCCCCTGATCCCTATCCCTAAATTAGGTCCCTATCCCTAAACCTGTTGATCCAGAAGAAGGCGAAAACCCCTGGACACATTCAGCCAATTCGTGTCACAGGGGAAAAATTCCTTCTCGACCCCAGGAAAAGGCGATCAGTCCTAGACCCTGGATCAAACCCCCTGATCCCTATCCCTAAATTAGGTCCCTATCCCTAAAGTAGTTGATCCAGAAGAAGGCGAAAACCCCTGGACACATTCAGCCAATTCGTGTCACAGGGGAAAAATTCCTTCTCGACCCCGGGAAAAGGCGATCAGTCCTAGACCCTGGATCAAACCCCCTGATCCCTATCCTAAATTAGGTCCCTATCCCTAAAGTAGTTGATCCAGAAGAAGGCGAAAACCCCTGGACACATTCAGCCAATTCGTGTCACAGGGGAAAAATTCCTTCTCGACCCCGGGAAAAGGCGATCAGTCCTAGAACCCTGGATCAAGCCCCCTGATCCCTATCCCTAAATTAGGTCCCTATCCCTAAACCTGTTGATCCAGAAGAAGGCGAAAACCCCTGGACACATTCAGCCAATTCGTGTCACAGGGGAAAAATTCCTTCTCGACCCCGGGAAAAGGCGATCAGTCCTAGACCCTGGATCAAACCCCCTGATCCCTATCCCTAAATTAGGTCCCTATCCCTAAAGTAGTTGATCCAGAAGAAGGCGAAAACCCCTGAACACATTCAGCCAATTCGTGTCACAGGGGAAAAATTCCTTCTCGACCCCGGGAAAAGGCGATCAGTCCTAGAACCCTGGATCAAACACCCTGATCTTATTTCTAAGTTTACTAATTATATTTATGTTATTTATTTTTACTACTTTTATAGATTTATTACTATATTACTACCCTTTGACTTATTACAATATTTAGTTTTTTTAGATTTGGTTGCTGCTGGTGGTCTTACAGCTCCTTACCATCCTTCACCGGCAGAATGGTTTGAAGAGGATGGTCCAGAGGATGTTCTTCTTTCCTCTCAGGTTGGTGTTGACATACTGGAAGGTGGTTGGCTGGCGGATCTTCTGTCTTCTTCCAGGCTGATGCTGAACTCTTCTCAGGTTCTTGCTCTTCACATCCAGTTTCTGTTTCACCATCCTCTGCTCCTTGGCGGATGTCTTCTCAGTCGTTTCATCATGCTGCGCCCGTGATGTGTCTGCCTCCTCTCGCTCTCCCTTGGCCTTCTCCACCGTCAGGTCTTCACAGAGGCGGCTTGCCATCATCAATGTCGGCTCTGGATCTTCTTCCTCCAGTGGAAAAGGCAGGTATTTCCTTTGAGCTTCGCGGTTTGTTGGCATGAGGCGCTAAGAACAGATTCAGTAAATGGTCTATGAGACGTTCCTATAAATCCTTCACATCTATAGACAGAACATGGAGGAATCTGGAGGACAATATGACAGGCAGTAGGATCACTCACCTCCATCTTGAAGATTGGAGACGGGAGGAATCTCATGCAGTAGATGAGACGTTGTTGGTCTCTCTCCTCCACGGTGCGGGGATAAGCTGCAGAGAGAAGACAACCAGATCATGAGTTTACTTCAGATCAGTCTAAACCTCAAGTTTTCATAGTCAAGTCTTATTACCAAAAATACTCACTTATGAAGGGTGTCAGGCCATAGATGCAATGCTGGAGGCAGTAGATGTCCTAAAGAGAAGAGAATACAGCAAGTGACCACTTACCACTCCTCATGGGTGATAGGACAAAGGGCCAGTATACAATGAAGCTACTTACCTCCAGAGAAGTGCGGCCTGCTCCAATCCTGTACTCGTCAAGAATTGAAGAAATCATAGCGCGATCTGTTAACCCATAAAAGAGACTTAGTCACAGATCTGATAAAGGCAGTGAATGTCCTCCCAGGTGTAGGACCCTCGTGATCACACACTGATGGCCGGTCCTAGGGGTGGTAATATGGAGGTCCTGGAGGACCATTTATAACTTCTTCATATATCTTTAGAGCAGTCAGACAGAGATCAGCTTTCCTCATACAGAGCTCCAAATCCCCTGCAAAGCCTTAGAATAAAATGATAAATTGTAGCTTCCTGCAGCCACCACTAGGGGGAGCAGAGGAGCGCACTGTACAGGCAGTCATCAGTCCTGAGCTCCCCCTAGTGGTGTCTGCAGGCAGAGCTAATGTTACCATTTATATCAGTGCTGAGGATTTGGAGCTTTGTATCAGTAAAACAGAGCTCTGATCACTATAAAAATATATCAAGAAATGAATCAACATAAAAAATGTCCTGATGATAAAAGGCGGACATTCACGTTACATATAAGAGGATAGTAATCACATATGATCATGCAGTATATATATATATAGTGCCGTCTATACTGGGTATCTGCAGTGTCCCTTATAGCAGAAGGGCCCATATACGTAATACCGCACATAACACAGAGGGGAGATTTATCTCAACTGATATGAAGGGAAACTGGCTCAGTCGCCCATAGCAACCAATCAGATCGTTCCTTTCATTTTCCAAAGCAGCTCTGAAAAATGAAAAGGTAGAATCTGATTGGTTGCTATGGGCAACGGAGCCAGTTTCCCTTTGCACCAGTTCTGATACATCTACCCCATAACGCAGACTGGGTTGTACTGGTGCCGTATACAGATGTATGACATGACAGATTGTTTTCTATCCCATAAATAAATCAATACTCCAAAATGTGAGGTAAATTGCCTCAACAACACCATAAACATACCCCAATTAATAATAATATCAGTATGGAGTCCTCAATACTCAATACTGGCAGCAGAGCGCCTATATAGACACACCTAGCACAGAACTTCCCTTCATAACATTAAATTAACTGAAAAAAAAATCCAGTTTCCTGCCCCAGCCACTAGGGGGAGCTCACTACACCCATATGTATACAGCTGATATTGGGGCAGTACACGTATACAGCTAGCTCCCCCTAGTGGGATGAAGGATAAAGCCCTCAGCAGATCCCTAATCCTGTGAGTGAAGCCTCATGGGAGATGTCAGATGAGGGGGTGAGATCTCACCGGCGTCCATCTTCACCTCTCGTCGTCCTGTAACGGTCTGAGGACCACTGACCGTTGGTTTCCTTTCAAGTTCAAATCCAGCGATCCCATTGGCTGCTGAGCAGTGACATCTGGAAGAGGAAATTTAAAGGGACAGGACGCTGTTATCTCCCTGCAGTGCATGTCCTGCATGTGAGATATCATGAAGCTGTGGAGATAATCTGCGGGGAGCGGCTGCCATCACTCCTCATATCTCCACCAGGGGGCGCAATATCTGATCAGTGTTATATCCGACATATTATTACACTATTAATGTGCTATGAAGAAATTCATTTAAAACCACAGGCTTTTAATTAAAACATCTTTTTAACCCCTCGCCAACCAGGTGATTTGGAGTCTCTTTGATTATATACTGAGGTTTTTATCTTTTGATCATTATAGCGGTTGGTGTATTTCTCGATATTATACTGGATACTGAGGGGCACGTGAGGGAAAATATACCCAAAAGTCCTTCGTGGTTAGAGGTGCGGTGGTGTCCACAGCATCAGAAGAGGCTCCATTCATATCTTTGCTGCTTCCAAGGGCAGGACAAGCTCTCATGGTGGAGAATTCAGACTGTCCCCTCACCTTTTATCCCGAAAGGACATTTGTTGGATTGACTATCCTGAATGACGTCCTGTCCCTCAACTACACAGACCCTACATTTCCCTCCACCCTCAGCATCACCACAGATCAGTCTACAATGTAGGAATTGCTGGGTTGGGGCTGTGGATGTTATTGTGCTCTGGCTACAGAAATGGAGAAGCCCGGGCCCACCGGAGGATCAGACCCTCTCGCTTATATATGTTTTGTAGCTGCATAGTGGCGGATATTAGATATTTTTGAGCCACTCCTTGCACAATTTTTAATATCATGCAATATTTTTGTCGATTATCCCCTTAGAAAGTACCAATGCCTCTTGATTGATCCTTAAATGTACCTTACTCTGATCCTCCGACAATAAATGTGGTTGAAGCTGAGGCTGCAGCTGCCGATTTCTGTGGGACCAACTGACCTTCTAATGTGTATGGGTTTCGGCTGTAACCCAATGGCCGATTTTTGTTGGAAAGAAGGATTGGGTAGATGGATTTCAACATGCTCAATTTTTTTCTGAAAGGAGATGTCTGACAACATCTAATTCCACCTACTGAGAACATATTTGCATGGGTATGGGAGGGGCGAAGATCAGGAGGGATGAGCGTTTGGCCGACAGCTATCTAATGTGTTTGGCCTAACTAACATTACATTTCTGCTGTTAGCTCCCTGGGCGGAAATGCTCCAAATCTAACGCGTCTTGAGTGACTCATCGCATGTAATTACTTCATAAGATATTCTCCTGGTGGAGAAAACGACCCTCGCACACTAATCACGGTTTCGTAGTCTCCTCCAGTGTGTGCGCCAGGGGCTGTACCGGTCTACAAATCTGAATATTAATACATCTGCATTTACATGAATTAAAAACAATCGTATATTGTAATGTCTGATATATACGGCATCTAGGAGGGAGGCCATACAAGAAAAAACAGAGATGATAAAAAGTGCACCAGGAAGACTAGGCCGCACTACCATGGACAACTAAGGGGTCTCGTTTTCACTCCGACGTAAGATGACCATGGACAATAGAAAGGGGGGTGGAAAATTGAACGGAGCCCCAGTTTGACTATGTTCCTGTGATATCACTGCACTGTTCCTGTACTGGTACCACATGTGTGCATTATACAGTGCCTGCATGTGACCAGCAGGGGTATAGCTATAGGGGGTGCAGAGGTAGCAGTCGCTACCGGGCCCAAAGACACTTGTGCCGCATAAGAAGACACACAAAGCACTGAGGGAAGGGGGGCCCAAGCTGAACTCTTGCATCGGGGCCCATGAGCCTTTAGTTACGCCCCTGGTGACCAGTATATCTATGTTTTTCTCTTATGCTGTCACGATATATTTGGTGATCTTTTTGAGTGCATTATTCCTGTATTATGGTATCGTGGAGTGCATAATCCCTGCCCCGCGACATCACTGTGTGCATTATCCCTCACTACACTGTGACATCACTGTGTGCATTATCTCTGTACTGTGACATCACTGTGTTTATTATCCCTGTACTGTGACATCACTGTGTGTATTATCCCTGTACTGTGACATCACTGTGTGTATTATCCCTGTGCTGTGACATCACTGTGTGTATTATCCCTGCACTGCGACATCACTGTGTGTATTATCCCTGTACTGTGACATCACTGTGTTTATTATCCCTGTACTGTGACATCACTGTGTGTATTATCCCTGTACTGTGACATCACTGTGTGTATTATCTCTGTACTGTGACATCACTGTATTTATTATCCCTGTACTGTGACATCACTGTGTGTATTATCCCTGTACTGTGACATCACTGTGTGTACATTATCTCTGTACTGTGACATCACTGTGTGTATTATCCCTGTACTGTAACATCACTGTGTGCATTATCCCTGCACTGTAACATCACTGTGTGCATTATCCCTGTACTGTGACATCACTGTGTGTATTATCTCTGTACTGTGACATCACTGTGTGTATTATCCCTGCACTGTAACATCACTGTGTGTATTATCTCTGTACTGTGACATCACTGTGTATATTATCTCTGTACTGCGACATCACTGTGTGCATTATCTCTGTACTGTGACATCACTGTGTGTATTATCCCTGTACTGTGACATCACTGTGTGTATTATCTCTGTACTGTGACATCGCTGTTTATTATCTCTGTACTGTGACATCACTGTGTGTATTATCCCTGCACTGTAACATCACTGTGTGTATTATCTCTGTACTGTGACATCACTGTGTATATTATCTCTGTACTGCGACATCACTGTGTGCATTATCTCTGTACTGTGACATCACTGTGTGTATTATCCCTGTACTGTGACATCACTGTGTGTATTATCCCTGTACTGTGACATCACTGTGTGCATTATCCCTGTACTGTGACATCACTGTGTGCATTATCTCTGTACTGTGACATCACTATGTACATTATCCCTGCACTGTGACATCACTGTGTGCATTATACCATTACCTTTTCCTCTGTGTCACCAAGTAGACTCTAGCACAACAACTATACCACTAAAATACCAAGAACAGGGGATAATATATGGAGAGTCTGAGAAATGGAGTATATTCTACTCTGTAATCAGCGAGTGGAAAAGAACCATACCTTTTGTCTGAGGGGTAGAGCTCCACCGTCAGGACATCCAGAGCATTCCAAGAGGCAATACTGACTCCACCAAAGAGGCAGAGTAGAGCAATCATGGCCGATTCACTGTTCCCGAAGAATAAGAAGAAGCAGCTAATACATGACATGACACTGGAACCAGCTGGGGAAGACAGACAGATCAGTCACTGAAATATCCCACCAGGTGCTCTGCGTCTATCAAAGCATAACTTATGGAATTTGATCTATTTTAGAAAAAAATGGGTTGCTTTCTTCCAATAACAGTGCCACACCTGTCCACAGGTTAAACATGGTATTGCAGCTGAGCTCTATTCACTCCAAATGGAGCTGAGCTACAATACCACACACAACCTACCACCAACAGGTGTGGCACTGTTTAGGAAAAACAACAGCCACATTTCTCTATAGAAGCACTTTAAAGAGGACCTGACAGCAGGGTGAACCTTATTAAACTAGGCATGGCAGGGTTGATTCTTCTGATTAAAATGAAACACAGGAGAGGTGAGAACTGATTATCTATCACTACTAAAGCACCCTGCTTATCAGTGATTATAGTAAAAGGACAGGAGAGAATACAGGAGAGGTGAGAACTGATTGTCTATCACTACTCGAACATCCTACTTCTCATTGTTTATAGTATAATGACAGGAGAGACCACAGGAGAGGTGATAACTGATTGTCTATTACTACTAGAGCACCCTGCTTATCAGTGATTATAGTATAAGGACAGGAGAGACCACAGGAGAGGTGAGAACTGATTGTCTATCACCAGTAGAACACCCTGCGTATCTCTGTTTATAGTATAAGGGACAGGGGAGAACACAGAACCAACGCTGCCAGGGAGTATTTCTAGTTTAGTTGGGTTGATCCTGCTGATGGGTGCTCTTTAAGAAACACATCACAAAAAGTAAATTAGCTGTAATTAGAGCTGCCCATCTAACTATTAGCCCTGTCATCAGGGCACTCATGGAATTATAACACCCTTAGTCTTATTTAAGGGATGCTCTGCTTTGGACCATCCCTACTTGTTAGAAGGGTCCCTTGACAATAAGCTGATCACTAAATGCCCTTCTGCTGGGATCCTAGCGATCAGCTTTTATCTGGAGGGAAACAGACAGTAAGTGTTCCCTGCAGCACCACCACAGGGAAAATGAGGTATTACACAGTGTCCATTGGTGTCGATGAGTTATCTGTGTAAAATAGAACAGGTCCTATACTATATTTGCTGAACCCTGCCGGATCCAGCAAAAACGCTAGTGTGAAAGTAGCCTAAGATATTTATGATAACCCAGCTTTTTTGTAGATATCAAACCAAACCACTCTCCTATGGGAGGAAGCAGTAGGCAGTGCCACTACTTGGTGCCCAACTTGATGGGGGTTAAAGCCCCTCTGAGGGTAAGGACTGATCTTGGTTTATTGATAAAGTACACATAAAATCATACTCCCAGTAGGGGGCAGTATGTACTTCTATTATCAACAAATGTTTGCCTTCATTGGTCCTGTATTCACGCAATTCTAAACTGTTCTGTCTCTCGTGGGAACTCTCTTAGCTACTGCCACTATTTGCCCTTTCATGGTGCTGTAGGGAAGCCAAAAACCTCAAGCTGAGACACCCAAGGATCGCAGAAAGAGGCTGCCCAAAATTAGACTAAGAAGCTCTAATAATAATAATAAAAAATATAGCATAATACAAAAAATTTGACCTAAAAGTGAATCTGTTGGCAGAGCACTGATTTTCTCACCCAGCATACGGAGACGCCCGATTTTGTCCATCAGCAGTGCGGAGACAATATTGCCCGGTAGTACCGCCAGAGTCCCCAGGAAACTCACAAAGTAGATCATGTAGGCATTATTAATGTCGTCGCTGAAGTCGAGCTGGCATCCCTCCTTACTGTGCAGGAACGTGCTGTTAATAATCCGACTGTTGATGAACTTATAGTCAAACAAGTCTGCAAAGCAAGAGCGATTAGCTACAGTGATATTCTTGTACATAGGAGGCAGTATTATAGTAGTTATATTCTTGTACATAGGAGCAGTATTATAGTAGTTATATTCTTGTACATAGGAGGCAGTATTATAGTAGTTATATTCTTGTACAGAGGAGGCAGTATTATAGTAGTTATATTCTTGTACATAGGAGCAGTATTATAGTAGTTATATTCTTGTACATAGGGGGCAGTATTATAGTAGTTATATTCTTGTACATAGGGGGCAGTATTATAGTAGTTATATTCTTGTACATAGGAGGCAGTATTATAGTAGTTATATTCTTGTACATAGGAGCAGTATTATAGTAGTTATATTCTTGTACATAGGAGCAGTATTATAGTAGTTATATTCTTATACATAGGAGCAGTATTATAGTAGTTATATTCTTGTACATAGGAGCAGTATTATAGTAGTTATATTCTTGTACATAGGAGGCAGTATTATAGTAGTTATATTCTTGTATATAGGAGCAGTATTATAGTAGTTATATTCTTGTACATAGGAGCAGTATTATAGTAGTTATATTCTTGTACATAGGAGCAGTATTATAGTAGTTATATTCTTGTACATAGGAGCAGTATTATAGTAGTTATATTCTTGTACATAGGGGCAGTATTATAGTAGTTATATTCTTGTACATAGGAGCAGTATTATAGTAGTTATATTCTTGTACATAGGAGCAGTATTATAGTAGTTATATTCTTGTACATAGGAGCAGTATTATAGTAGTTATATTCTTGTACATAGGAGCAGTATTATAGTAGTTATATTCTTGTACATAGGAGCAGTATTATAGTAGTTATATTCTTGTACATAGGAGCAGTATTATAGTAGTTATATTCTTGTACATAGGAGCAGTATTATAGTAGTTATATTCTTGTACATAGGAGCAGTATTATAGTAGTTATATTCTTGTACATAGGAGCAGTATTATAGTAGTTATATTCTTGTACATAGGATCAGTATTATAGTAGTTATATTCTTGTACATAGGAGGCAGTATTATAGTAGTTATATTCTTGTACATAGGAGCAGTATTATAGTAGTTATATTCTTGTACATAGGAGCAGTATTATAGTAGTTATATTCTTGTACATAGGAGCAGTATTATAGTAGTTATATTCTTGTACATAGGAGCAGTATTATAGTAGTTATATTCTTGTACATAGGAGCAGTATTATAGTAGTTATATTCTTGTACATAGGAGCAGTATTATAGTAGTTATATTCTTGTACATAGGAGCAGTATTATAGTAGTTATATTCTTGTACATAGGAGGCAGTATTATAGTAGTTATATTCTTGTACATAGGAGGCAGTATTATAGTAGTTATATTCTTGTACATAGGAGCAGTATTATAGTAGTTATATTCTTGTACATAGGAGCAGTATTATAGTAGTTATATTCTTGTACATAGGAGCAGTATTATAGTAGTTATATTCTTGTACATAGGGGGCAGTATTATAGTAGTTATATTCTTGTACATAGGAGCAGTATTATAGTAGTTATATTCCTGTACATAGGAGCAGTATTATAGTAGTTATATTCTTGTACATAGAGGCAGTATTATAGTAGTTATATTCTTGTACATAGGGGCAGTATTATAGTAGTTATATTCTTGTACATAGGAGGCAGTATTATAGTAGTTATATTCTTGTACATAGGAGCAGTATTATAGTAGTTATATTCTTGTACATAGGAGCAGTATTATAGTAGTTATATTCTTGTACATAGGAGCAGTATTATAGTAGTTATATTCTTGTACATAGGAGGCAGTATTATAGTAGTTATATTCTTGTACATAGGAGCAGTATTATAGTAGTTATATTCTTGTACATAGGAGCAGTATTATAGTAGTTATATTCTTGTACATAGGAGGCAGTATTATAGTAGTTATATTCTTGTACATAGGAGCAGTATTATAGTAGTTATATTCTTGTACATAGGAGCAGTATTATAGTAGTTATATTCCTTGTACATAGGAGGCAGTATTATAGTAGTTATATTCTTGTACATAGGAGCAGTATTATAGTAGTTATATTCTTGTACATAGGAGCAGTATTATAGTAGTTATATTCTTGTACATATAGGCAGTATTATAGTAGTTATATTCTTGTACATAGGAGGCAGTATTATAGTAGTTATATTCTTGTACATAGGAGGCAGTATTATAGTAGTTATATTCTTGTACATAGGAGCAGTATTATAGTAGTTATATTCTTGTACATAGGAGGCAGTATTATAGTAGTTATATTCTTGTACATAGGATCAGTATTATAGTAGTTATATTCTTGTACATAGGAGCAGTATTATAGTAGTTATATTCTTGTACATAGGAGCAGTATTATAGTAGTTATATTCTTGTACATAGGAGCAGTATTATAGTAGTTATATTCTTGTACATAGGAGGCAGTATTATAGTAGTTATATTCTTGTACATAGGAGCAGTATTATAGTAGTTATATTCTTGTACATAGGAGGCAGTATTATAGTAGTTATATTCTTGTACATAGGAGCAGTATTATAGTAGTTATATTCTTGTACATAGGAGCAGTATTATAGTAGTTATATTCTTGTACATAGGGGCAGTATTATAGTAGTTATATTCTTGTACATAGGAGGCAGTATTATAGTAGTTATATTCTTGTACATAGGAGCAGTATTATAGTAGTTATATTCTTGTACATAGGAGGCAGTATTATAGTAGTTATATTCTTGTACTAGATCAGATTATAGTAGTTATATTCTTGTACATAGGAGCAGTATTATAGTAGTTATATTCTTGTACATAGGAGGCAGTATTATAGTAGTTATATTCTTGTACATAGGAGCAGTATTATAGTAGTTATATTCTTGTACATAGGAGCAGTATTATAGTAGTTATATTCTTGTACATAGGAGCAGTATTATAGTAGTTATATTCTTGTACATAGGAGCAGTATTATAGTAGTTATATTCTTGTACATAGGAGCAGTATTATAGTAGTTATATTCTTGTACATAGGAGGCAGTATTATAGTAGTTATATTCTTGTACATAGGAGGCAGTATTATAGTAGTTATATTCTTGTACATAGGAGGCAGTATTATAGTAGTTATATTCTTGTACATAGGAGCAGTATTATAGTAGTTATATTCTTGTACATAGGAGCAGTATTATAGTAATTATATTCTTGTACATAGGAGGCAATTTTTATTAGTATAAACAAACATAACAATACATTCAATCTAAATGAACAGAAACAATGGTCATTTACCAGAAATCATACATATCCAACAGTATAAATAATAATAATGATGATAACTTTAACTTAACAATAGTCCATTCCTGGTAAAGGAAAATATAGTAAATAAATCAGTAATAAACACAATTCCATTATGAAGATCAGTCCACATCCACCATATGTACATTCCTCCATAACATCCTGTTTCTCTCCTTTTTCCTACATTCTAAGTTCTTTATCCACCTCAGCTCTGACAGGATCAGGTTCCCCGCTCGCCTGTGATGGAACGGCTCGCTATGTACGGACACTTTCGTTCTAGTATGCCAGTGGTAGTATTTAATGACTGTAATAATCAGGTACATGGTCCCTCGGTCAATGTCAGGTATACTGGCTGGTACCCCATAGATGATATCAGGGTATGTAAGACGCCGCAGTCTAGGGATCTTTAACCTAGAGGATACCTCCTGCCATATTTTCTGCCCCTCCTCGCACTCAGATATAAAATGTGCCATTGTCTCCTCCTGTTGACATCCTAAGGGACACTTACGCTCTGAGACACTCAGATGTTTTAGATTGCCCTTAACATAAAGCTTTCCATGCAAGGACAGCCAGGCTATGTCAAAAATTTTTGCAGGGAGCCTGACTCCATTAAGAAACCTCAGACTTTCTTTTAAGGTTACTGTTGTACAGTCTTTTAATGCAGGCTGTATATAAAAGAAAGTCCTACATATGGTCAGGTACAGCTCTTTCCTGGTCTTACTCTCAATACACCCTTTATCAATCCGCCAGTTTCTCAAGCACCGGAGACCATAGTTCAGGTACTGGGGGAGGAAGCCACGAGTCAACCGACCCCTCTTGAGACTGCCGCCTCGCACCCAAGACTCTGCAAAAGGCAATATCCAGTCCCTGACACTGTTCACCCACAGGGAGCTGTTCTCTGAGTCCAGGTCACCAAAATTGACTTTTAGGAACAAGGAGTCAAAGAACACCCTTGGATTTAACATATCCAGCCCACCCTCTCTCCTCTGTAGGTAGGTGATCCCTCTTTTTACTGGGTTTAACCTGTTCCCCCAAAGAAGCTGGAAGAACAGGCTAAAGAGCCTAGCCGAGAAAGATTCTGGCAAAGGAAAAACGACAGAGATATACAAGAAGACAGGGACCAGGTAAGTCTTCAGCATTTTAACCCTTTCTCTATAGGTCAGCCTCCAGTTCTTCCATCGCTGAACCTTTGCATTTCCGGCTTCCAACTTCTCCTCCCAATTTATCCTGGCGTTATCGTCCCTCCCAAATTTAACCCCTAAGATCTTAATATAGGTGGAGGCCTTCGCAAATTGTGGCAGATCAAAGTCTGGATCAGAATCCAGTGTCCAGAAAGCTTGACTCTTCTCAAGGTTGACCAGAGACCCTGAGGCCTCTGAGTAGCTTCTGATGGCTGCCGATAACAGCTGCACCTCACGAGGCTCAGATATCACCACAGTGACATCATCCGCGTAGGCAACAACAGTCAGAGGCAAGCAGTGGGGGACCGGTACCCCCCGAAAATCACACTCCTGCAGCGACCTCAGGAACGGGTCTAAGGCAAACACATACAGCAGTGGACTCAACGGGCAACCCTGTCTCACCCCTGCCTCAACCCTGAACGTGCCACCCTGCCAACCATTGACCAGAGGAAAGCTCTCTGCCTCTCTGTACAAGGTTTTCAGCCAATCAATAAATTGTCCCGGAATACCGTACTTTGACAAAGTGGCCCATAGATACTCGTGGTCTACTCTGTCGAAGGCTTTAGCCTGGTCAAGACCAACAACATATCTCCCACACCTCAGAGCTTTACATCTCTCAAACATCTCCCTTATCGAGATGACTGCTCCAGAGATGTTCCGCCCTTTCACTGTGCCGAACTGACAGCCTGCCAACAGTGCCCGGGACAAACAAACTAATCTAGAGAAAAGGATTTTTGCCAGAATTTTCCTGTCGACATTCAAGAGGGCAATCGGCCTCCAGTTCTTGATGTCGCTAGGCTCCTTACCTTTAGAGAGCAGAATTAGCGATGACACCCTCATGGACGGAGGCATCAGGTGATTTTCTAGACAATTTTTATACACGTCCACGAGGATTGGAGCCAAGTGGTCTCTGAATTTCTTATAGAATTCTGCGGTAATACCGTCCGGACCTGGTGCCTTCTTTTGATGTAATTTATCAATGGCCACTTTAACCTCCTCCACCGTTAATTCTGCTGTTAAAGGAGAAAAGTCCAAATCATTAGTATCAGGGCCTGGAGTTGCCTCCAAGAATTGTGTCATCTTCTCTTTATCCAAAACCTTCTTCTGAAATAAGTCAGTATAGTAAGATCTCACCACCCCCAGGATACCCTCCCGAGATTCCTGCAAAACACCCTGGGAGTCAGTAAGACCTGTGACCACCTTGTTTACTACACGCTCCCGGCAGTTCTCAAAGGGATCAGGTGACCCTAAGGAACCATAATCTCGTTCCAGAACCAGGGAGGTGTACCTGCTATACTGATACTGCCTTATCTCAGATTTCAGTCGGTTTATCTTTTGCTGGTCCCCCCCATCTGCCGAATACAGTGACTCCAATTCTTTCCGCAGCTTGAGATACTGGCTGTACTTACTCTTCCCCTTCTTAAATGACAGTCTCCTCAAGAGGGATCTGATCTCCTCCTTGACGTCCTCCCACCAGTCAGCCATGCTATCATAAAAGTCCACTCTCTCTAGTTGTGTCTGAAAAAGAAAGTGGACACAATCCTGGGCATAAGGATCCTCCAGGAGACTGGAGTTAAGTCTCCATAGCCCTCTACCAACATCTGGACGCTTCATGGATCCCAAACAGAATGACAAGGCCAAGTGATCAGAGAAAGGGACAATTTTCTCACACATCCCACTAACCACTTCTGTAGGGTTTACAAAAGCCATATCGATGCGACTACTTCTGTTAGCACAGGAGTATGTAAATTTTGGCTTCCTACCACCCTGTGTGAACACATCGCTGAGGCCTGCCTGCTGGATCATGCTATTTAGGACCTTGGAGTCCCTGGTCACTGCTCGGCCAGAGGATCTGTCACCCGATGTCCTAGTGACATTGAAATCTCCAGCCAACACCACTGGGACAGAGGTAAAAAGATACGGCTTAACCTCATTAAATAACTGGACCCTTTCCGCCACTGACTGTGGACCATAGATATTAATGAGCCGGAGTCGTCTACCATGGATTGTGACCTCCAGGACCAGACACCGACCCATAGTAACGTCTGTCAGTCTATGTACAGTCACATCATTGGTGGAAAACAATATAGCAACCCCGGCATAAGGCTCCACAGCCAGCGACCAGAAAGAAGGACCAGACCTCCATTCCCTCTCAGCCTCACGCAGAAGTCCTGATGTGGTCAGACGCGTCTCCTGTAAGAAGATGACATCTGCATCAAAAGATCTCAGGTGGTCATACACTATGTGCCTTGTCTTTCTTACTTTAATGCTGTTCACATTGCTGGAAAGCACTTTTAAAGAGAACCCGGCCATTATTAAACAACATAAAAGGAAGAGCAGCGAGGTAATACCCATCATTATAGGTCGGAGTCGGAGTTGCCCTGCTTACCACCTGTCTCCATGTCTGATTCTACCTGGGACTCTACAGCATAGGGTTTCCTTTTGGTCGGAGGATCCTCAGTGTCCCCTTCACATTCATCATCTATTTTCTTCAGTTCTCTCTCATAATCTCCCTCAGATTCTGACAGTACTTCATACCTGTTGGATATGGCCATAACCTCTGACCCCTTATGGACTTTCTTCCTGACACTCTCGGCCATGCTGCACTCACCCTCAGGCTTACGGGAGGACTTGTCTTTTTTCCTCCTCTTGTTGCTCTTACTTTCCTCAAATACTGCTGGCGATGAAGAAGAGGCTACCTCTGACTGTTGCTGGCCCTCAGGGACAACCTCCATACTCCCCTGTGCAGTATCTGGGACCTCATGTTCTGGAGCTGCAGTACCTGATCCCTGCTGGACTTCTTGTCTGGTCAGAATTGACCCTGACATTAAGGCCTCCTCCTCTACAACATCTGCCTCTAACAATTCCTCATCAGGAAGCTCCTTACAGATATTGTGCCATGCGTCCGGACAATCTCTGTGAGGGTGACCCATCGCACCACATAGATTACATCTGATGTTCTGACAATTTGCACTTATGTGGCCAACCTCACCGCACAGATTGCACTTGACCACAGTGCACACACTCGCGACATGACCGGCTCTGCCACATCTAAAGCACTTTCTGGGCTGACCTGGGTAGAAGCAGACGCCTTTCTCTCTCCCAATAAAGAAGGAGTTTGGTAGATGCCACGTGACATTATTATGCTGGCGCAGCTTCACCAAAACCTTCCACCCTCCAGTCCAGATACCATCATCATCTCGGTTCTTGGTGAGATCAGAGACCATGTCACAGTGCCTCCTGAGCCACACAACAATGTCCTGGGGAGGGACGGCTTCATTCCAGAAGAGGATATTAACAGTGACGGTATCTGGCTTGGATATTGGAATAAAAATAAATTTACTCCAATCGTCAGTGTCTCTGAACCTAGGGAAATTAGCCCAAAATCTATCCAGATTAGACATGACCTTAAAGCTGACGTCATAGCCTTGTCTATCTGGTAGATTAATGACTGCCAAGATGTCCGCTGGCACAAACCCCATCTGGCGACACAGGAGTTCTCGGACCACAAGCCTCCGATCTGGGAGGTCTTCTTTGACGCCTCGATGTTTAAACCTCACTACATTTCTCCTTTTAAAGGCCTGACCTGTATAGTGAGCGCCGGAGGAAAAAGATGGAGCACCACGGCTCCAGGCATTACTGGGGGGACCTGGCGGGGTTCAGGGCCCTGACTTATTGGGGGGGTGTCTGCACTAGGGGGGTTACTCACACCTTCTGTGCTCAAGGGTAAAGGTGGAAAATCCCCCTCATTACTCTGTGGAGATTCCTCCAGCCCGTCCACCTCTATGCCATCATCAGATATCTCCCATACAGACTGTACATTCCCCCCAGACACTGACCCCTCAGGTACATGTCCACCATCACCCCCAGTCTCTGCCCTAGCAGTAGAGATCTGCTCTGCCACCCCATCACCTGGATGTACGGGTAGATGTCCATTGTCCTGCTGCACTGTGCCTCCTGGGACTTGTAGTGCTGGTGTCTGAGGTCCATGTGTCTCCTCAGGGAAAGCTGCAGATCCTTGTGGCCGCTGTTGCAAACTGTCCTGTTTATAAATCTCTCCTTTTTGAAAGGAAAACTTTGCGGCTTGCAGCACAGGTCTTGTCGCTTGCTGGGCCTCCTCAGGGATAACACTGGAATCCAGTTCCACATCAGAAAATCCAGATTCAAGGTTCAGGCCTTGGCTGGCAAAATGCTCCTGGTTCCTATAGGACTCAGCAAGTGGTCCCATCCTGTCCAGTACAGTGTCCATCTGCTTCACCAGGTCACCAAGTTCTAAGCTGAGTGAGTGTAGCTTACGGTCGTACACGGCTGCACAGTTTGGATTTGCAGTCTTTAGCCTGTATACACAGTCAATCTCCATTTGCAGCATTTGTTTGTGTCCCTTCAGCTCCTCCATGTTCCTCACCAGGGCAGGGATCTCCTCTGCTAGCTGCAGCTCAGGTGCACGAGTCTCTCTCGTTTGGTGTCCAGTCTTGGGCAGCTTCTCAGGCTGTTTGAACTCAGCAGACCTGGAGCCTCCATCAGATTTCTCTGCAGACCTCTCTTGTGCCACAGCCACAGATCTTTCAGCATTTTTGCTGCTGCCACCTCCAGACTGAGACCTGGTGCGGCCTAAGCGTGCCATGGTCACCACCTCACACTGCTGCAGGTTCTGCTGTAATGTCAGCCTCTCCAGAGATGTCCTCCGCTGCCTGTGTGCTGGAGGGGTGAGCTGCACACCTGATGCATGTGCTGCGCCCTGTCTCACCTCCTGTGCACCCTGCAGGTTGGGATTGCCACTCACAGAAGATACCTTTTGGGGGTCACTATGCTGCACTGGACGCTGCAGGCCTGGGCTGGAGGTCTGCTTCTCTGCACCATTCTTAGGTGTACTCACTGCTGCTGAATCCTTCTTTCCTTCTGGAACCACAACTGTTACTCCATCTTTCTTACTTGCACTTAATGCACTGGTGTTTCCTCCATTCTGGCCATTCCTTGTCACAGGATTCACTTTTGGACTTGTATCCATACTGGAAAGAGCCTGGGAGTTCCCTCCCAGTGGAGGCCTGGAAGCCTGGGCCTTGCTTGGGGAAGTTCCCCGCCCAGGGAGGCCCTTCCCTGGGCTAGCTCCAGACATGAGGAGAACCACCTACACACGTCCTCACAGCTAGGAGGCAGTATTATAGTAGTTATATTCTTGTACATAGGAGGCAGTATTATAGTAGTTATATTCTTGTATATAGGAGGCAGTATTATAGTAGTTATATTCTTGTACATAGGAGCAGTATTATAGTAGTTATATTCTTGTACATAGGAGCAGTATTATAGTCGTTTTCCTATCTCGTCCTACGGCAGCACAGAATGGGTTAACTTCGTTCTCATTCGATCCCCGGACCGCCCACCTAAATAAAAGGTACAGATTAAAATAATTAACTCATTATCAGTGACCAATAAAAGGCTACCTCCTCAGAACCTCCTTGTGTTTTTTTATTGTCCTCATCGGAAGGATGAAGCCCACCTATGATCCTCTTTGGAGATGGCCGTTTGTACCTGGTTCTCCCAGGTCAAGGCCAGAGAGTGTTCCTGCAGCCATGTATGTTTCCTGGCTTCACTCTTGTCCCGCTTACCTCCCCCTGCGTTCTCCAGCGTCCGGCCATTGCGTTGGTTGTGGATCGCTGTACCGCTGTAGCAGAGGAGTGACTTCCGGTTTCCTCCTGGAACGCATCGTGGAACGCAGACACGATGCGTCTGACGTCATAGGTACGCGCCCCTGCTCCTTGGGCGCCAAATTCTAATTTCTGAGGTATAAAAAGCGGGTTTTTGCAGAGCTCAGTTGCCCTGGTCCTTAGGCAGCTGAGCTCTAGCGGTTTTAAGGTATTTGCCTGTCCTATTGCCAGGCACTTAACCCCCTGACTGCCTTGTACTCTGCTTGAGTGACTTATGCCTCCTTCTTCTGTTTTCCTAGATGTCCTCCACATCCAGCAAGAGGGCTCGCAAGAGCAGACACAGATTGTGTCAGGGTTGTGAACAGCCTCTCCCTGATGACTTCCTGCAGGATCTCTGCCTCAGGTGTTTCCAGGACACACAGGAACCTGTACCTGTAAAGAAGAAACAGAGAACTGAATCTGCACGCTGCATCTCCTGTTTACAGCCACTTCTGGGGGATCATACCTCTAACATCTGTGAGCAATGCTCCCATCCAGGTGAAGCGTCGGATGACGACACTGCCGAAATGATGTCCCTATTTAAGGCCTTCCTTAAACAAACTAAGTCTAAGAAGTCGTCAAAAAAGAGGAGACGTCAGTCTCCGTCTTCTTCCTCAGTGGATTCAAGATCTGAAGGCGAGATCTCCTCTAGTTCTGAGGCTCCTGTTTTAGAAGATAACTTTCTTTTCAACAAGTCTGATACGAATCATCTAATCAAAGAAGTGAAAGGTATCATGGAGACCAGTAAAGAAAAGGCCAGTAGCCATGATGAAGATAATCTCTTCTACTTCCCGAAGAAGAAGGCGTCTGTGTTTCCAGGTCACCCTGTTCTGGATGCGGTGATGCGTAAGGAGTGGGAACATCCGGTGGCAAGGCTGAACCTAGGCTCCAGATTCAGAGCAGTGTATAAGACGGATCCGGCAGAATCCTCAAGCTAGGAAGGCCCTGCTAGGGTAGACCCGGCGGTGGCGAGGTTAGCCAAGAAATCCTTTTTTCCATCTGACGACTCGGACTTGTTAAAAGACCCCATGGAGAGGAAGGCGGACGGCCTCCTCAAGAGGTCGCACACCTACCTTGCATCCCTTAATAAAGCTGCCATGGCATCAGTCCCAGTGGCTCGGGCCCTCAGAGTATGGTTAAGCCATCTTGGTAGGGACATTGAAGACGGTGTCTCCAGAGAGGAACTCCTGAAACAGATACCTAACCTGAAGCTGGCAGCAGAGTTCCTCTGTGATTTCCCAGTGGATACGATAAGGTTTACGGCGAAGAACATGGCTCTCACCAACTCCATACGAAGATCGCTCTGGTTGAAACTCTGGTCTGGGGATCCATCTTCGAAGAACAATTTATGTTCCCTCCCTTTTGAGCCAGGAGAATTGTTCGGGTCTCACCTGAATAAGCTATTAGAAGCAAATATGGAGGATAAAGTATTGAATTTTCCTCACACCAAACGGAAGGAGAAACCCAGGAGTTTTCGCTCCTACAGACAGGATCCCAGAAGATCAGGATTTAGAGGTCGCTCAAACCGAGGAAGACCTGACCGTAGAACTTGGGGTTCCTCGGAGAAAACTAAGAAGAAGACGGAGGAGAATAGGCCTCAGAAACAGGAATTCTGACGCCAGAATTGTAGGAGTAGGAGGTCGTTTATCCCGTTTCTACCAGAGCTGGCTCCAAATTACATCAGACAGCTGGGCGCTGGACATCATTCGAAATGGGTACAGTCTGGAGTTCCATCACGCACCAAGGGACAGGTTCACTATAAACAAACCGAGAGACCCTCAGATCTTCCTTTTATTAAGAGAGTTCATAGAAAAAGGAGCCTTGGAGCCAGTTCCAGACGATTCAAAGGACTCTGGGATCTACTCCAGAATTTTTTGCGTTCCCAAAGGAAATGGGAAGAGTCGACTAATTATAGACCTGCGCTACTTAAACCGTCATCTAAAAAAGATCCATTTCAAGATGGAGACTATAAGGTCCATTACTGCTGTCCTCAGAAAGAACCTATTCATGGCTTCTTTAGACCTCAAAGACGCCTACTTGCATATTCCGATAAACCCACAGTCAAGAAGATTCCTGAGAGTTGCCATCAAGAGAGGTGGAACCATTCTGCGGTACCAGTTCAGAGCTCTTCCTTTCGGGTTATGTTCAGCCCCGAGGATATTCACGAAGATAGCGGTACTCATTGCAGTAGAACTTCGCCTCAGGGGGATTCAGATCTTCCCATACTTAGACGACTGGTTGCTGGTGGCCGGTACGGAGAAGCTTCTGCATCAACATCTGGAGCAGACAGTGGGCCTCCTACAATCTGTAGGTTTCCTGATAAATTGGGAGAAATCGGATACGGTCCCAGCAACATCCAAAATCTTCCTGGGGTTTCTAGTAGACACTCTCGCCATGAAGCTCTATCATCCTATGCCAAAGGTGGAAGCATTGAAGAAGGAGATGAGAACCCTGATGTCCCTCCACTCCCCTTCAGTACGAAGGGTTATGAAGACTCTGGGTCATATGACATCAGTTTCAGAGGCTGTCCCTTGGGCGAATATCCACAGCAGGGATCTCCAGTTGAATATGCTACGGGCTTGGCGACTCTCCAGACTCAGATTAGACGCCAGGATCAGGCTGGAACCAGCGACAATTCGGTCCCTCAGATGGTGGTTACGCACGGAGAACTTAGTCAGAGGAAAGAACTTCCGGTTCCTGTCTCCAGTCATCATTACTACGGATGCCTCCGGTCAGGGATGGGGAGCCCATCTTCTGGACAAGTGGACACAGGGCCTCTGGTCGCACGAGGACAGGGGGAAGTCGTCAAACTACAAAGAGCTGAAGGCAGTTCTTTTGGCTCTTCGCCACTTCAAGGCCAATATTCTGGAGAAATCAGTTCTGATCCGTTCGGACAACTTGACTACCGTATTCTACCTGAACAAACAGGGAGGTACGAGGAGCGGACTTCTTCTGGAGCTGTGCAAGACTATCTTCAGCTGGGCGGAATCACACCTGCTGGAACTAAGAGCAGCGCATATCAGGGGCTGCTGCAATATGCAAGCGGATCGTCTGAGCAGGAAAATGGTGAACCAAGCCGAATGGGAGCTCAATCAGTCCGTTTTCCACCAGATTACGGAGAAGTGGGGCTCTCCTGCTTGGGATCTAATGGCAACAGCGGAGAACAGGAAATTGAGCCAGTTTTGTTCACTGAACAGCTTCGACAATCCAACAGTGGTGGATGCCTTCTCCATGAGCTGGGAACGCCTGTTCATCTATATATTTCCCCCGATACCTCTCATCCCGAGGGTTCTTCGGAAGATAGCAGAGGAGAAGCCTCAGGCCATTGTGATCGCACCTTTCTGGCCAAGAAGGTCGTGGTTTCCCCTTCTACTTCACCTGTCCAGGGGGAACTTCTGGAGACTTCCCCTGCGGCCGGATCTCCTGCTACAGGACAACCTGTATCATCAGAGTCTGCAGCATCTACACCTTACGGCCTGGAGGCTGAAAGAAGCAGACTGGAGAGAAGGGGCTTGTCACAATCGGTGATTGACACCCTGCTGGCATCTAGGAAGGACTCTACCAACAGGAAGTACGCTAAAGTTTGGCGAAAATTTCTATCCTGGATGTCGCAGAACGGCCATGAGACCATCAATATTTCTTCCATCTTGCAGTTCCTCCAAGACGGGTTCCAGAAAGGGCTCAAGCCGAATACGTTAAAATCCCATATGACGGCAATAAAATCGGTAACAGAGAATGAATTCCTTCATCATCCCTTGATATTCCGTTTTTTTAAGGCGATAAAGAGGCTCAAACCTGTTCATAGAGACCCGGTTCCGGTCTGGGATCTTTCTCTGGTACTAAGAAGGCTTGCAGCTCCCCCGTTTGAGCCTTTACAGGAAGTGGAGTACAAATGGCTCTCCTGCAAGACTCTGTTCCTGACAGCAATTACGTCTGCCAAAAGACTGGGCGAACTCCAGGCTTTATCTTCAAAGTTTCCGTACCTACGTTTTCTGCCAGATGGGGTTCTACTCCGTACTATGCCAGCTTTTTTGCCTAAAATCCCTTCAGCAGCGAACAAGAATAGAGAATCATTCCTCCCAGTGTTCTTTCCTGAGCCTCTGGATGAGAACCAGAAACTCTTGCATACGTTGGACGTTAGAAGAGCCCTGCTTATCTATTTACAAAGGACAAGGGATTTCAGAACAGTGGAGAACCTTTTTGTCCTCTTCTCTGGGCCAAGAAAGGGTTCTTCTCCTTCTAAGGATACGTTGGCAAGATGGATCAAGACCACAATATTGGAAGCTTATTCTCTGGAAGAGATACCTCCTCCGTTTCCAGTGAGAGCGCATTCCACCAGGGCCACGGCTACTTCTTGGGCAGAGGTCGCACAAGTCTCGATGGAGGAAATCTGCAATGCAGCATCCTGGTCCTCATCCTTGACCTTCGTCAAGCATTATCGTTTGGATATTAACGCTAGGAGCTCAGCCTTTGGTACCGGGGTTCTGTCTGCAGCTCTGAGTGAAGATACCCCCCCTTGTGATCTATGAAAATCCCATTCTGTGCTGCCGTAGGACGAGATGGGAAAGGAAAAATTCTTACCTGGGATTTTACTTTCCTTGAGTCCGTAGGCAGCACAAGTATACCCTCCCTAATAAATTTCTTCTTGGCATAATTCTTGGTCTGAGTCTATTTGTATTAACACAAGGAGGTTCTGAGGAGGTAGCCTTTTATTGGTCACTGATAATGAGTTAATTATTTTAATCTGTACCTTTTATCTAGGTGGGCGGTCCGGGGATCGGATGAGAACAAAGTTAACCCATTCTGTGCTGCCTACGGACTCAAGGAAAGTAAAATCCCAGGTAAGAATTTTTCCTATATTCTTGTACATAGGAGGCAGTATTATAGTAGTTATATTCTTGTACATAGGAGCAGTATTATAGTAGTTATATTCTTGCACATAGGAGCAGTATTATAGTAGTTATATTCTTGTACATAGGAGGCAGTATTATAGTAGTTATATTCTTGTACATAGGGGGCAGTATTATAGTAGTTATATTCCTGTACATAGGAGCAGTATTATAGTAGTTATATTCTTGTACATAGGAGCAGTATTATAGTAGTTATATTCTTGTACATAGGAGCAGTATTATAGTAGTTATATTCTTGTACATAGGAGGTAGTATTATAGTAGTTATATTCTTGTACATAGGAGGCAGTATTATAGTAGTTATATTCTTGTACATAGGAGCAGTATTATAGTAGTTATATTCTTGTACATAGGAGGCAGTATTATAGTAGTTATATTCTTGTACATAGTACCAGTATTATAGTAGTTATATTCCTGTACATAGGAGCAGTATTATAGTAGTTATATTCTTGTACATAGGGGGCAGTATTATAGTAGTTATATTCTTGTACATAGGAGGCAGTATTATAGTAGTTATATTCTTGTACATAGGAGGCAGTATTATAGTAGTTATATTCTTGTACATAGGAGGCAGTATTATAGTAGTTATATTCTTGTACATAGGAGGCAGTATTATAGTAGTTATATACTTGTACATAGGAGCAGTATTATAGTAGTTATATTCTTGTATATAGGAGGCAGTATTATAGTAGTTATATTCTTGTATATAGGAGGCAGTATTATAGTAGTTATATTATTGTACATAGGAGGCAGTATTATAGTAGTTATATTCTTGTACATAAAGAGCAGTATTATAGTAGTTATATTCTTGTACATAGGAGGCAGTATTATAGTAGTTATATTCTTATACATAGGAGGCAGTATTATAGTAGTTATATTCTTGTAAATAATAATAATAACAGGCCTCATATTTGGTCAAGATTATGTAGATTTGTGTTTTTTTATATGTTCAACTTTTTCAATGCAGAGAAACAAAAACCATTTTGAAAAATGAGAATAAGTCATTACCTGTGTTGTAGAACATGGTGGAGATGAAAGTACAGTTCTTGAAGAAAGTGTTACTGGATGTGATATCTTCAAAGTAACAGTCTTTGAACAAGGAATTTTCAAATATAACAGACTTTAGCTTGAGGCCAATGAATCTTTTGAAACAAAAGCAAGAGGTGTAATTATTTTACATCTCAGCAGACACTGTACTTGCCACATGAAAAGGTTGAATACATGGTAGCGTCGACCTTAGACTGTTCTATCAAGAATCATAAGATGATATTGTATATAGCAAACCTCCAGTGCCTACTCTGTGGTTCATCCTTAGGCTACATGCACACGTTCAGGATTCATGTGCGGAGAATCCGCACTGAAATCCGCAGGTGTTCACAGGCAAATCCGTGCGGTCAATCCGCATTAATTGGTGCGGATTTGCATGCGGATTTGCGTGCGGATTTGGTGCAGATTCGGTGCGGATTTTCTGCATGCGGATTTCACTAAGTGACTTAAGAAAATCCGGTCAGGAAAAAAAAGATTAATTGACATGTCGCGGATTATAAAATCCGCACCGCAGGTCAAAATCCGCACGGAAAAAATCCGCATCGTGTGCATTGAGAATTTCAGATTCTCATAGAATACAATGTACATGACCTACGGTGCGGATTTTCCGCACGCAAATCCGCGCGGAAAATCCGCACGCAATCCTGATCGTGTGCAGGGGGCCTTATACTTCAAAAGGTCAATCCCTGCAGTTGGGGATACCAGCACCTGTTTTTTGAAGAACATGCCTCCTTCCCCTTGGGTTGTTTTTCTGTCCCTTTAACATCTCTATCAACTATGGGTGACATCTAATATGGAAACTTCTACAGGGGTTTAACAACAAGTTTTCTAACAAAACAGCCCACTTAAAGACTATTTCCCCATAAACTACATTCATTGCCTATCTACTATACAGACAGGACAGAGGTGGGATGTTCCTGCTGCAGCCAATTGTCTTACTCTAGGGTGGAGTTATTCTAGGATTGGGTTACTCTAGGGTGGAGTTATTTTAGGATTGGGTTACTCTAGGGTGGAGTTATTCTAGGATTGGGTTACTCTAGGAGGAGGAGGAGAGGTATTTGGCTGATCTCCTGGAACACACAGATGATTATATATTTCTAAGTTCTGATTTTTTTGTGTACATTTATGTGGTCAAATCTCCAGGTAGAGAGACATTGTTCTCATATTGATTTTTTAAAATGTTTAACACCCATTAATAATTAAATTAGGTTGGTTCACTAATGGGTTATTGTCCCCTTTCTGATGTATAGCTAATTCATGTATTTTAAATATTAATTCTAGTAAACAGTATAACAAATGTATTACAGTAAATCCTTTGAACAATTTAGGTCCCATCCTCTTCTGAGAGGTCACCTTCAATGTGTGTAAACTATTAGTACGAATTAGTCCATAAACAACATGGGCATTTTTTGCTCTTACTTGTCATTTTGGTATTCTCTGTTATCGTGGACTTGATTTTCGAGAGTGAAGTTAAAGTTGAAGCTGATCACCCTCTCGTTGGAGAAATATTTGGTGCGTGAGGCATAGTCAATGTTCTGAAGATGTTTGATCATGTCTGGGAACCAAACCGTCAGTCCATAGTAGCTGAGAAAAGAATAAAGAGACGTGTTAAAGAGAAGATTTAGTTTTCCCCGACTTCCATATATATACCCAACATTGGACAACCCCTGGATTTCTCTCCTGGAAGATGGAAGAAGCAGGAGACTTCTCTCAGCTAAGAGCCACACAATACTTTCAGTCTTGACTGGTATTGTCATCCATTAGTTGGTGGGAGTCATGGTGGCACATATTGATAACTCTTCACCATACAGTGTTGGAGAGAGAAATAAGGACCAGATGAGGAAAAAAAAACATCTTGAAGGAGTTAGGGCATTTATTTACTCCAAAATTCATATATCATTCATGCAACTGGTAGAGAACTGTTTTAGGGTGGAATTATGCTACAGTGGAGTTTTCCTGGCGTGGAGTTATCCTAGGGTGACGTTATTCCAGAGTGGATTTATCTTAGGGTGACGTTATTCCAGAGTGGAGTTATCTTAGGGTGGAGTTATTCCAGGGTAAAGTTAGTTTAGGATGGATTTTTTATAGGGCGGTGTTATTTCAGGGTGGAGTTATTATAGGATTGGGTTACTCTAGGGTGGAGTTATTTTAGAATTGGGTTACTCTAGGGTGGAGTTATTCTAGGATTGGGTTACTCTAGGGTGGAGTTATTCTAGGATTGGGTTACTCTAGGGTGGAGTTATTCTAGGATTGGGTTACTCTAGGGTGGAGTTATTCTAGGATTGGGTTACTCTAGGGTGGAGTTATTCTAGGATTGGGTTACTAAGGGGGGAGTTATTCTAGGATTGGGTTACTCTAGGGTGGAGTTATTCTAGGATTGGGTTACTCTAGGGTGGAGTTATTCTAGGATTGGGTTACTCTAGGGTGGAGTTATTCTAGGATTGGGTTACTCTAGGGTGGAGTTATTCTAGGATTTGGTTACTCTAGGATTGGGTTACTCTAGGGTGGAGTTATTCTAGAGTGGAGTTATTCTAGGATTGGGTTACTCTAGGGTGGAGTTATTCTAGGATTTGGTTACTCTAGGATTGGGTTACTCTAGGGTGGAGTTATTCTAGAGTGGAGTTATTCTAGGATTGGGTTACTCTAGGGTGGAGTTATTCTAGGATTGGGTTACTCTAGGGTGGAGTTATTCTAGGATTGGGTTACTCTAGGGTGGAGTTATTCTAGGATTGGGTTACTCTAGGGTGGAGTTATTCTAGGATTTGGTTACTCTAGGATTGGGTTACTCTAGGGTGGAGTTATTCTAGGATTTGGTTACTCTAGGGTGGAGTTACTCTAGGATTGGGTTACTCTAGGGTGGAGTTACTCTAGGATTGGAGTACGCTACAGAATTTCAGTGCTTTTTTGGCCAATCTAAACATGGATGCACATGGTGACTAAATCAACAATCCCGACTACAAATTAGATATAATTGTACGTTTAAGAAGGCCTCAATGTGCATTTCTACATAAATTACCTATTAATATAGTTTTCTTATGGGCGTCATCTCTCTACTTTCCACATATACAAGGTAGTCACAGTATGGGAAACGAGTAGCTAAATTGAGTTGCATTAGTCTCTGTTATGCATACACTGTGGAAACAGATGATGTAGGCTACTACAGGCGGCACAGGTCTTTTCGTGTAGTGGCCCTTTAGGTTGCCATAGGTGTCCCTTCTCAGCTTATGATACTTTCATACTGCAAATAAATAGCATCTCAATAAAACGAGCGTTCTCTGATATCCCCTGACATCAATAAACTGCTCTCCTTCCACTTCGTTGTTATGTTCTGTCCTTCCAGATATCGTCTTTCCGCCAGCAGCAGCAGAAACCGCACACGACATAATTCTACATTCTCCTCTCCCCTAAAGCCTCCGATCTCGTTATCTCTCCCAGTGTCGAACCGCAGGCCTATAACTTCATTAGTAAGTCATTTCTGCCTCTTTTAATGTGCAGCCAAGGAATGGCAAGCAGTAACTGGGAATATGGCATTTTAATTATCTCCCTGACAGCTTGAATTAATGGTTATTTGGGGGGAATCAATCTGGAAGCTTCAGTCCTGAAAAACCCAGACGGAAACGGGGAGTTTAATGCATCTCGTGTAGAAGACAGTGGTGGCGTCCATGCCAGGTAATTGGTTAGATAATTATTTCTACGCGTTTCAAGGCCTTTATACCAGTCAAACATTGAACACAAAATCACATGGATTTTATATACAACTCTTCGGCACAGTGTCCTTTTTGCTAACAAAAACTCTTCTTCTCCAATCTTTCGAGGGCAGCTTCAGGAAATGTGCTGACTACAGGCACTGCGTCTACGAGGCAAGACGAGACTCAAGCTTAGAAGGAGCTTATACTGATGTGCCATTACATTTCACAGGCATCCACGTTAAAGATCACACTCTGCTCTGGTTTTTCTTTTAGCATTTGTTTTGCTCTTTTCTTTATTTTAGTCTTTTCTGGTCTTTTGTTTTCTGCTGTATGTTGTCATTTTCCTCAGAATTATGCAGCTGGATCACTTCAAGGAACGTGAAGAGGGGGGAGGAAGTCCTTACATAGTAAAGGGGTTCACATACTTTTCTTGCACAGGACCCTACTATCTACAGTATGTATGCCCCAATGATAAGAGTAGAAATGGGTGCTTACGCCTAAAGGGGAACATTTACTATGTGATTTATATGAGACTTAGGGATCATGCACACAAACATATTTTCTTTCTGTGTCATTCAATTTTTTTTGTGGACCGTATGCTAAACCATTCATTTCAATGGGTCCGCAAAAAAAACGGAAGGTACTCCGTGTACATTACGTTTCCGTATGTCCGTATTTCCGTTCCGCAAAAAAATAGAACATGTCCTATTATTGTCGGCATTACGGACAAGGATAGGACTGTTCTATTAGGGGCCAGCTGTTCCGTTCCTCAAAATATGGAATGCACACAGACGTCATCCGTATTTTTTGGGGGATCCGTTTTTTGTGGACCGCAAAATACATACGGTCGTGTGCATGAGCCCTTAGCATGTGAAAAACACACAGATTTTGTCGCATGGCATATTTGCTGCAAAATTTGCCACTTTACCCCCTTCACGACAGAGTGTGGTGAGGGGGCGTCACTGCGAGTCCGTCGCATTTATCTTTATTCACGACAGTTTCCTGGCATGAATGGATTGAATTGGCTGCCACAGATTTGAGACACGGCCAGCGGGAGGATGCACTAAATCTATGATAGGAGTGCGCCTCTGCATAAATTTGGCGCACCCTCTGGTGGAGCGGGTGGTATAAAGACTGGCGAAGAAAACGTTGGTCTTGATAAATGTCCCCCAAAGAGTCTAGAGCAGGGGTGCCCAACCTGCGGCTCTCTAGCTGTTGCAAAACTACAACTCCCAGCAAGCCTAGACAGCTATTAGGGCATGCTGGGGGTTGTAGTTTTGCAACAGCTGGAGGGCTGCAGGTTGAGCATCCCTGGTTTATAGGTTGTGGTAGCACCAACGCCTCTTGCCTTAAAGCCTTACTGACCTGCAAAGGTGTGGTGTGTTGGACCGATGCTGGTTTGATATTGATGGCCAACCCTGAGGATAGCATCAAAATCCTGGACAACCCCTTTAAGAGCCAAACAGTGGTGCTACAAAAGCCTCTTTGCATAGGAACCAAATTCCTATCACTGAATCCATGTTCGTTTTATCATCGATGGTGGTCCAACCTCTAGGAGAATTAGGTTTCTGGATGAAAGGTCTACAGTACTGCCGTAGAGGTCCATCCTGTTACGGTTCTCTGGCTGTGGCCACCCGGCTGTACAGGGCATGGTCCCAGCAGCGGAGCTGGGTGGTCAGAAGCCATGATCTGAGCTTGTCATTCTTCGGGTTCCTTCTTCTGGCTGAAAAATGCTAAACTCTAATGACGACTATATCAAAAGTGGTGGGCAGCCATCTTCAGGGTGGAGGAGCTGTTGGCTGAGCATCACTTGTCGGAGGTAATAATTACGTTGGACTCCTGAGATCTGACAGCTGAGTGGTATCGGGGCGGCAGCTCAATACCGATCGGGACTAATGCCGTCAGATCTCCTTCATTGAAACGGAAATGTGAATTAGCTAAGACCAAAGATTGTCAGACTCCATCTCGAGTCTCGTCCGGAGAGGAGGAAGCCAGACGGACCTGCAGCGGTTGCCATGACGATAGCAATTTCACGGAGCAGTTCAGAATTTGACGGAGCAAGGAGGCCGTGAGCGAAACTAAGTGCTGTTATTAGCAACCAAAGCAGCTTTCTGTAAAACGAACAGAAACATGGAAAACTCTACTGACACCCAAGACGCCTCGTCCCGCGCTGCCGTCTAGAACAATATACCAACCTGAAAGACATGGTGAACCAAACCGCCATCATCATCAGGGTGATGCGTCTGTATTCTGGGGCAAAGCACTGGTGGAAATTAGACCAAACCTGCAAAGCATGAAAAGGTCCCAGTGCTTAGAACATGGATATAAATACAAAATGTTAAAAAAAAATATATATATATAAATTATGTAAATTAAAAGGGAATTTTGGCCGCAAAAATTCCGCCGCGCTGCAGTTTGCAGATCGGCGGTTTAAAGGCGTGACTGTGCCAAGATAGAACATAACCCTTCCTGGCGCGATGTCTATTCAATAGATCTAAGGTGCAAGCGGGTCCATGGTATGCAAAGTGAACCGCGGCGGCGGCGGTTTCTGCTGCGAAGTACGCGGCACATTTGGCCAGAGTGAAACAGGCACAAAGGGTTAACTCATCAGAGACATTCCGCTCCTGGCGCCTACCTGCTGAGACAAATTAAGTATCCGGATCATCCAGCGCCGGTACCACGTCCCTGTGTCTGACTGGATCTCAATCAGTTCATCCTCTTGTTTAATGAACTTTATCTGAGTGACCTGTAAAGACAAAACCAGCCAGTCAATAAAGGGTTACAAAGACTGTATGCCACCAAATGAGTGATAAAGCTATTTCAATTCAAGGCCACGCCTATCGTGACCAACGACGTCTTTTATTCCCTCCATGCATATTAAATGAGACAACTTGACAATAGGTGTTAATTAAAAAAAAAAAAATAATCCTATGCAGACTACATGTTTCCATGGTAACAGACCGCAAACAAGACTCCGCGTAGTCTGATCCTGCAGTCACATGTGTTCTATCTGCCTTCTACTTCTGGCAAAGAGGTAGGGCGAAAAATGGAAGAGAGAGACTGCACCATCAGACTACACAGAACCTTGGTGTTGTCTGTTACCATGGAGACGCCTAGACCTGTTTGTTTGTTTATTTATTTTATTACCTATTGCAAAGTTGCTTCCTTTTCCGCATTCGATTTATTGGGAATGGGTGCCAAGCAACATCTTTACTTACGGAGAAGACTCTTTCCGGGTGGCCCTTGGCTCGCATGTTGGTGTCATGGACCTGCTTCAGGACCATCCAAGCTTCATCGTGTTTTCCATTCTAGAAGAGATTTCAGAAAGGAATTATTATCGTCAATGCAAAGCGCTTTGGGTAATAAAGCGCAAAATGATGACGGCGTCTGAAGAGCGGTGTGATACCCTGCATTGGGTACCCTGGTAGATGAGGTATTGCTGCTATGAACATTACATTGAAATAGGAATTCACTGATCATCATCTCAACATTTCAAGGATCTCTGCTTGCTGTCACTGAATGAGAATACGTATTGGCAAGTCTGGCACTTCTGGGCGCCCATCACACCATGAAGCTTTGCCTCCACTGAACCGCTAAGACCAACTCTCAGCTTAGCAGGGGTGCACCTAGCCTAAGGCGGCAAAAAAAGAAAACGGCGCCACCCCCCATGCCAATTTCTTAACCTAACCCCTTTGCCACAATGAAAGCACTCATTGCCCATGGCCCTTCCGCTGCCCTCTTGCCCCTACCAGATCTACCTCATCTGGCCTCATTGGTGGTGCGCCCCTGGTCCTGGGCTTCTGATGCTCAGCTGGAAGGGCCCCGTACAGACAGGTTGCTAAAGGGGGCCATACTCCTGCTTGGGTGACCAGATGACATGTCTGAACACTGCAGATTAAAGGGGTTTTCTGACTTCTTTATACCGATGACCTATCTGTAGTGGCTATGCTTGGTATTGCAGCTCAGTCCCATTCACTTGAATGAGACTGAGCTGCGCCTAGGCCAAGTGACCAATGAACGTGATGTCACTGGCCTAGGGTAAGCAGCGAGAAGGCCATGTGATGTCACGTTATTCGGTCACATGACCTAGGCGCAGCTCAGCCCCATTGAGGTGAATGGGGCTGAGCTGCAATACCAAGCACAGCCACTATCAAATGGATGGTGCTGTGCTTGGTGAGGATGGAGAAGGTCGTGGTGCTACTGTGAGTGCCGATGTCTTCTCAAGTTGCTGATCGGCAGGAGTCCCGGTTTTCGTACCCCCACCGATCAGATACTGAAGACCTAGAAAACCATGGTCACAGGCAGGAGACTACCACTTTATGACACGTATATCCTGCGTAGGATAAATATTAAGCCATCTCAGAACATTCTTCAGGATAGAGGTTCATATCTTACCTCTAGGTAGAAGCGAGGACTCTCTGGCATGGTGTTCAGAGCTCCGATGGCGAACACAGAAGGAAATGCACAAACCAAGACAAACACCCGCCAACTGTGGAACTGATATGCCGAACCCATCTGGAAACTCCATCCTGTCGAGAGATGAAAGACGGTGAGATAAGGCTAGACGCAGACCTGATCCAACCAGGCCGCCCACACAGGACAGATAGGTTTCCGCCTTGGGCCATTTGCTAAAAGTTGTTCCTTTAGAGGGTAGAGTCCTGACCAAGTTTTCACCCCCAGTAGAAGAAGAGATGATCCCAACGGGGACCCCTCTGGCCCTGTAGTCGCATGGTCTGCCGCTATGGTAGTTACGCCCCCCTAATTACATGTAATTTAATGGGAATTGTAGTGTTAAATCATGACACTAGGTGTCACTATTGGGTATTCTATAAAGGCTTACAGCAGGGAACAGGCGGTAGTGTGTAGCTGAAGCCACATGGTGTGAGAGATGAGGCTGCTGCTACAATTAACCAGACAGGGCACAGGCTGCCAAACAAAAGTGTGACACAGGAGGGTGAATTCGGGATTTACAGATATTTCCTGCACCACACCCCATAGCCTACCAACAAGACATCAGCAACATAAGACTTCCATTATTCCTATGAAAACTTGATGCCTTAAATGCAAATTTCTGTGGTCCCTTTAATTGATACCTTCAGTATCAACCATCGCGTGATGTATTTCTAGAGGATGTGGCATAGCACAATGACATGTCTACTCTACGTGAAGTTAACATCCAGTTTTAGATTTCGGACACACCCCCTGAGCTGTGATAGGGGGAGAGCTGCAGCAGAAAGGACCCCCCCCCCTGAGCTGTGGTAGGGGGAGAGCCGCAGCAGAAAGCACCCCCACCCCCCTCGAGCTTTGGTAGGGGGAGAGCTGCAGCAGAAAGGACCCCCCTGAGCTGTGGTAGGGAGAGAGCTGCAGCAGAAAGGACACGCCCCCTGAGGTGTGAAAGGGAGAGCTGCAGCAGAAAGGACACACCCCCTGAGCTGTGAAAGGGAGAGCTGCAGCAGAAAGGACCCCCCCCCCCCCCCCCTGAGCTGTGGTAGGGAGAGAGCTGCAGCAGAAAGGACACATCCCCTGAGCTGTGATAGGGAGAGAGCTGCAGCAGAAAGGACACCCCCCTGAGCTGTGGTAGGGAGAGAGCTGCAGCAGAAAGGACCCCCCCCCTGAGCTGTGGTAGGGAGAGAGCTGCAGCAGAAAGGACACATCCCCTGAGCTGTGATAGGGAGAGAGCTGCAGCAGAAAGGACACCCCCCTGAGCTGTGGTAGGGAGAGAGCTGCAGCAGAAAGGACACTCCCCCTGATTTCCATAAGCCCAGCTGTAGCCCCTGCTTATTTAGAATGACCTTAACTCACCATAATGAGGAATGATAGCCCAGGCCATGGCCGAGGCGTAGATCCCCCCGATCATCCAGAACATGGACAGCCAGCTCAGATGCTCTCCCCGCTTTTCCTGGGCCAGGAATTCAGAGAAATAGGAGAAGACGATAGGAATAGATCCACCGATGCTGCAAAGGCGATGGAGAATATTAATACAGTTTTTTTTAATCATTAGGCCATGATGCCTTCGCTAACTGGGTAGGTAGGTTCACATCTGCGTTATCATTTCCAGCTTTCTGTTCCGTCGCGATGGGGAATAGATAAAATGATGCCCCTGCGTCCAACAGTCCCCGCTGACTATGAGGGGCTCCATAGGGTTTCTGTTATTTTACCTGGAAAATACAGTGTAGCATACTGCGATATCTGCACGCTCCAGCACAAGTGTGAGTCTAGTCTAACATCCAATATGGCCACCATTATACGTTTTAAAATGTATCTGTAGACAACCACCTGCTGTTTGTTCTTTTCCTTACTGCTCTGTCCATCTAACTGGGGTGGTCGCACATGCTCAGTTTAAATCTTCAACTGTCACCAGCCATATCTTCTGTTAGAAGCTGTGGTAGTTACAGAAAAAGAGCTGCAGCAGGAAAGGACACACCCCCTGATCTGTGATAGGGAGAGAACTGCAGCAGAAAGGACACCCCCCTGAGCTGTGATAGGGAGAGAACTGCAGCAGAAAGGACACCCCCCCTGAGCTGTCATAGGGAGATAGCTGCAGCAGAAAGGACACACACCCTGAGCTGTGATAGGGAGAGAGCTGCAGCAGAAAGGACACACACCCTGAGCTGTGATAGGGAGAGAGCTGCAGCAGAAAGGACACCCCCCTGAGCTGTGATAGGGAGAGAGCTGCAGCAGAAAGGACACACCCTGAGCTGTGATAGGGAGAGAGCTGCAGCAGAAAGGACACCCCCCCCCCTGAGCTGTGATAGGGAGAGAGCTGCAGCAGAAAGGACACACCCCCTGAGCTGTGATAGGGAGAGAGCTGCAGCAGAAAGGACACACACACCCTGAGCTGTGATAGGGAGAGAGCTGCAGCAGGAAAGATACACACCCTGAGCTGTGATAGGGAGAGAGCTGCAGCAGAAAGGACACACACCCTGAGCTGTGATAGGGAGAGAGCTGCAGCAGAAAGGACACCCCCCCCCCCCGAGCTGTGATAGGGAGAGAGCTGCAGCAGAAGGGACACCCCCCCTGAGCTGTGATAGGGAGAGAGCTGCAGCAGAAGGGACACCCCCCCTGAGCTGTGATAGGGAGAGAGCTGCAGCAGAAGGGACACTCCCCCTGAGCTGTGATAGGGAGAGAGCTGCAGCAGAAAGGACACATCCCCTGAGCTGTGATAGGGAGAGAGCTGCAGCAGAAAGGACACCCCCCTGAGCTGTGGTAGGGAGAGAGCTGCAGCAGAAAGGACACTCCCCCTGATTTCCATAAGCCCAGCTGTAGCCCCTGCTTATTTAGAATGACCTTAACTCACCATAATGAGGAATGATAGCCCAGGCCATGGCCGAGGCGTAGATCCCCCCGATCATCCAGAACATGGACAGCCAGCTCAGATGCTCTCCCCGCTTTTCCTGGGCCAGGAATTCAGAGAAATAGGAGAAGACGATAGGAATAGATCCACCGATGCTGCAAAGGCGATGGAGAATATTAATACAGTTTTTTTTAATCATTAGGCCATGATGCCTTCGCTAACTGGGTAGGTAGGTTCACATCTGCGTTATCATTTCCAGCTTTCTGTTCCGTCGCGATGGGGAATAGATAAAATGATGCCCCTGCGTCCAACAGTCCCCGCTGACTATGAGGGGCTCCATAGGGTTTCTGTTATTTTACCTGGAAAATACAGTGTAGCATACTGCGATATCTGCAAGCTCCAGCACAAATGTGAGTCTAGTCTAACATCCAATATGGCCACCATTATACGTTTTAAAATGTATCTGTAGACAACCACCTGCTGTTTGTTCTTTTCCTTACTGCTCTGTCCATCTAACTGGGGTGGTCGCACATGCTCAGTTTAAATCTTCAACTGTCACCAGCCATATCTTCTGTTAGAAGCTGTGGCAGTTACAGAAAAAGAGCTACAGCAGGAAAGATAGACCCCCTGAGCTGTGATAGGGAGAGAACTGCAGCAGAAAGGACACCCCCCCTGAGCTGTGATAGTGAGAGAGCTGCAGCAGAAAGGACACACACCCTGAGCTGTGATAGGGAGATAGCTGCAGCAGAAAGGACACCCCCCCCCTCTGAGCTGTGATAGGGAGAGAGCTGCAGCAGAAAGGATACATCCTCTGAGCTGTGATAGGGAGAGAGCTGCAGCAGAAAGGATACATCCTCTGAGCTGTGATAGGGAGAGAGCTGCAGCAGAAAGGACACACCCTGAGCTGTGATAGGGAGAGAGCTGCAGCAGAAAGGACACCCCCCCCCCTGAGCTGTGATAGGGAGAGAGCTGCAGCAGAAAGGACACACCCCCTGAGCTGTGATAGGGAGAGAGCTGCAGCAGAAAGGACACACACACCCTGAGCTGTGATAGGGAGAGAGCTGCAGCAGGAAAGATACACACCCTGAGCTGTGATAGGGAGAGAGCTGCAGCAGAAAGCACACACACCCTGAGCTGTGATAGGGAGAGAGCTGCAGCAGAAAGGACACCCCCCCCCCCCGAGCTGTGATAGGGAGAGAGCTGCAGCAGAAGGGACACCCCCCCTGAGCTGTGATAGGGAGAGAGCTGCAGCAGAAGGGACACCCCCCCTGAGCTGTGATAGGGAGAGAGCTGCAGCAGAAAGGACACTCCCCCTGAGCTGTGATAGGGAGAGAGCTGCAGCAGAAAGGACACACCCCCTGAGCTGTGATAGGGAGAGAGCTGCAGCAGAAAGGACACACACACCCTGAGCTGTGATAGGGAGAGAGCTGCAGCAGGAAAGATACACACCCTGAGCTGTGATAGGGAGAGAGCTGCAGCAGAAAGGACACTCCCCCTGAGCTGTGATAGGGAGAGAGCTGCAGCAGAAAGGACACCCCCCCCCCCCGAGCTGTGATAGGGAGAGAGCTGCAGCAGAAGGGACACACCCCCTGAGCTGTGATAGGGAGAGAGCTGCAGCAGAAAGGACACACACCCTGAGCTGTGATAGGGAGAGAGCTGCAGCAGAAAGGACACACCCCATGATCTGTGATAGGGAGAGAGCTGCAGCAGAAGGGACACTCCCCTTGAGCTGCCAGCCTGAAATAAATCTAGCAGAGCAATGAATGGGGAGATCTCTGGATCCATGTGAGGTACAGGGCTGGTTCCAGCTTTGTTAGAAAGAGGTTGCCATGTCCTATACGATGTGATTATACTTTTTACATCAGTCCTGGGATAACCCCTTTAGGTAGGTAAATCAGCCATACCTGGTACATCGCTTAAAGGCATATTTCCACCATCAACATTTAGCATCTACCAACGAGTATTTTATCTTAGGTAGAAATATCTGGGAAAAGATGGTGACTATAGCACTAGGCTGCTCGGGGAATAAGATGTTAATTGCGTCTGCACATCCGTTATTTCACATTACACGCTCGCTCCATGACAGATCTGAGCCGCCGCTAGTAATAAAGTGATCGCAGAAGAAAGAGGCGCTATATCTATCTATATACCCTGACAGGCCAAATACAAGCCTCCTGCCACTGCCAACAAGCCGGTCACCAGGACCCCTAAATGTTAGGAATGACCTAGATAGATAGATAGATAGATATGAGATAGATAGATAGATATGAGATAGATAGATAGATAGATAGATAGATAGATAGATAGATAGATAGATAGATAGATAGATAGGAGATAGATAGATAGATATGAGATAGATATGAGATAGATAGATAGATAGATAGATAGATAGATAGATAGATAGATAGATAGATATGAGATAGATAGATAGATAGATATGAGATAGATAGATAGATAGATATGAGATAGATAGATATGAGATAGATAGATAGATAGATAGATAGATAGATAGATATGAGATAGATAGATAGATAGATAGATAGATAGATAGATAGATAGATAGATAGATAGATAGATAGATAGATATGAGATAGATAGGAGATAGATAGATAGATAGATATGAGATAGATAGATAGATAGATATGAGATAGATAGATAGGAGATAGATAGATAGATAGATAGATAGATAGATAGATAGGAGATAGATAGATAGATATGAGATAGATAGATAGATAGATATGGGATAGATAGATAGATAGATAGATAGATAGATAGATAGATAATAGATAGATAGATATGAGATAGATAGATAATAGATAGATAGATAGATAGGAGATAGATATTAGATGGATAGGAGATACAGTAGATATGAGATAGATAGATAGATAGATATGAGATAGATGATAGATAGATAGATAGATAGATAGATAGATAGATGGATAGGAGATAGATAGATAGATAGATAGATATGAGATAGATAGATAGATAGATAGATAGGAGATAGATAGATAGATAGATAGATAGATAGATAGATAGATAGATAGATATGAGATAGATATGAGATAGATAGATATGAGATAGATAGATAGATATGAGATAGATGATAGATAGATAGATGGATAGGAGATAGATAGATGGATAGGGGATACAGTAGATAGATAGATAGATAGATAGATAGATAGGAGATAGATAGATAGATACAGTAGATAGATAGATGGATAGATAGATATGAGAGAGATAGATAGATAGATAGATATGAGATAGATAGATAGATATGAGATAGATAGATAGATAGATAGATAGATAGATAGGAGATAGATAGATAGATGGATAGGAGATAGATAGATGGATATGAGATAGATAGATAGATAGATAGATAGATAGATAGATAGGAGATAGATAGATAGATAGATAGATAGATAGATAGATAGATATGAGATAGATAGATAGATAGATAGATATGAGATAGATAGATAGATAGGAGATAGATAGATAGATAGATAGATAGATATGAGATAGATAGATATGAGATAGATAGATAGATAGATAGATAGGAGATAGATAGATAGATAGATAGATAGATAGATAGGAGATAGATAGATAGATAGATAGATAGATAGATAGATATGAGATAGATAGATAGATAGATAGATAGATAGATAGATAGGAGATAGATAGATAGGAGATAGATAGATGGATAGGAGATAGATAGATGGATATGAGATAGATAGATAGATAGATAGATGGATAGGAGATAGATAGATGGATAGGGGATACAGTAGATAGATAGATAGATAGATAGATAGATAGGAGATAGATAGATAGATACAGTAGATAGATAGATGGATAGATAGATATGAGAGAGATAGATAGATAGATAGATATGAGATAGATAGATAGATATGAGATAGATAGATAGATAGATAGATAGATAGATAGGAGATAGATAGATAGATGGATAGGAGATAGATAGATGGATATGAGATAGATAGATAGATAGATAGATAGATAGATAGATAGGAGATAGATAGATAGATAGATAGATAGATAGATAGATAGATATGAGATAGATAGATAGATAGATAGATAGAGATAGATAGATAGATAGGAGATAGATAGATAGATAGATAGATAGATATGAGATAGATAGATATGAGATAGATAGATAGATAGATAGGAGATAGATAGATAGATAGATAGATAGATAGATAGATAGATAGATAGGAGATAGATAGATAGATAGATAGATAGATATGAGATAGATAGATAGATAGATAGATAGATAGATAGATAGATAGGAGATAGATAGATAGGAGATAGATAGATGGATAGGAGATAGATAGATGGATATGAGATAGATAGATAGATAGATAGATGGATAGGAGATAGATAGATGGATAGGAGATAGATAGATGGATAGGGGATACAGTAGATAGATAGATAGATGGATAGGGGATACAGTAGATAGATAGATAGATGGATAGGAGATACAGTAGATAGATAGATAGATGGATAGGAGATACAGTAGATAGATAGATAGATAGATATGAGATAGATAGGAGATAGATAGATAGGAGATAGATAGATAGATGGATAGATGGATAGAAGATAGATAGATAGATAGATAGGAGATACAGTAGATAGAAGATACAGTAGATAGATAATGTGATCTTACCCGACTCCAGATAAAAGTCTGCAGAACAAGAAAGTGCCATAGCCTTGAACAAACGAAGAAAAGAAGGCGAACACGCTGTTGACGGAGAGACAAGAATTAAATAATAAGACAGCACTACTCACTATTGTTATAGCTACTCCGGTACGTGGCGGTGCCTGTAGCATTAAATCCTGGTCCTAGGATTCCAATGGTTAACAGTGTAGAATAAGCCACGGCACTCCAGAGGGATTCCAATCGATTTCTTTTTATTACACCTTGTGCAGCAACGTTTCAACCTAACGGTCTTTATCAAGCTCCCAATACACAGGTAACACAGTGAACATTAAATACAATCCCATAGCCCCGCATTGGTTCCTGCTAGGCCCTACCCATTAACCCTCCCTTTACTTTCCTAAAACAACATACACATATTGCCCACTCCATAATCTATCTAAAACAACATATACCTTTGTCTGTCACATTACCATGCTGTAGGAGATTCTGCCTTCTTTATTCGGGTGCATTTTCATGCTTTCGTTTTCCCATGTGTTCTCGGCGTCCCTGCATGCCTACTGCGCCTGCGCGACATCGTCACTTCCGCCCTTCCATGCGTACTTCCGCCAGGCAATGCCCTGCTTTCGAATCATGTGATTCTGTCGCTCTGGTGACGTAGTGTCATGTGATCGTACATCGATCATTTATCTAAGTTGTCATTAGATGTTCAGGCTCAGTTACCCTAGATATTCAAACATTATAAGCAGGACGAGACCTGTGGTTTCATGGTGCGGGCCGTCTGGTGCATATCAAATACAAGCCGATGTTTTATCAAACTATCAGCTGTACCATTTCACTACTATTCAATTACTATTAAGAGGCTGCAGCTATCGGGTCCATTATTACATCCCTAATGCAACAGCATTTTCTTATTACATCTCCAACACTTCAGAATGAATCGCATGACGTTCTATTCACAGGTTATTCTTGCAGGTTTGCCATCATTCATCCAGTGGCTGGTATATAGAGCTAGCGTTCTAGGGGTAGTTAGCCCCCAGTCCACCGGCTCATCCAGTCCCATACTGACATTCATTCTATAGGAAAGTTCTAATGGGAGCACGTAGGGTAGCCCTTCCTTACGGGGAGTCACCCTCATTCTCTCATGACTTCCTAATATTTTATGGCTAATCCTGCTACATCTTTAATAGCCTCCAGCGCCATTTCACTCAATTATTCTTACAGAGAAATTCTCAAATTGTAGGATATCTAGGACTAGGTCCTTCTAGCTGCAGTCTCAAAAAACATCCCAAAAGACGTTTTATATATGGTGCAAACCTTGACAGACCCACATCACCACCAGAGGACCCGTTCAATTATTTCCCATGCTTCCTTATCAACTATAGGCCTTTTATTTAGAGGCATCGTGAGCGTCAAGAGGCGGTTCTCCCACAGCATGTATGTAGACACCATCTATGGACAAAAGAAAAGGTTTTATTAAATGAACTTTTACCATAAAAATGGAGATATAGGCAAATAAAAGAAAAGGAGTTAGATATTGTACATATATATATGCATACATAAAAACGGCTATTCAGCCTAATGTCTTTTACGCACAACCCAGTAGAGAGTCAGAAAAGGGAACCAACCTTGAATTCCCTATTCAGGCCCTTCGGCTCCATTGTTTCCAACTCATAAATCCACCTTAGCTCTTTTTGTTTTAGCAGCTTCTCCCTATCTCCACCCCTCCTTAAAGTTGGAACATTATCAATGATCCTATATCTCAATTGAGAGACATTATGTCTATATTTCCAAAAGTGCTCAGGCACTGGTAGCTCCGTTTCCTCATCACAGTCTAGACTTGGCTGATTTTTTTCTTTTTCTTTTTTCGCTAGTAGCTTGCGTATAGTGTACCGATGTTGATTTATCCTGTTTTTACAGGGCTGCGTCGTCTCGCCTATATAAAGAAGGCCACACGGACACTGCAAGCTATAAATAGCAAAATCTGTGTTACACGTGTAGTGTCCTCTAATGTCGTATTTCTTCCCTGTTCTAGGGTGGCAGAAGGAGTCACCCTTGATTAGGTTGCCGCAATTACAGCAACCCAAGCAAGGGTAACACCCCCTTCTGCCAACCTCTTTTTTCTTAGTTTTAACATCAGCTGATGTCAGGCTATCCTTGAGGTTTCTAGGCCTCTTGTATGACATCAGTGGGGGGGATTGGAATTCAATTACATTAGGAAAAGAATGTGTCAATATATGCCAATTATGTCTTAATATGCCTGAGATGCGATTACTTATTTTACTGTAGGTTGATACAAATGGAATCCTGCCTGTTTTTCCTTCTCTCTTTGTTGTATTAACTAATAATTCCTGTCGATTGGTGTTTCTGGCTTTTTCCAAATGTCTATCTATCAATTTTTTGGGATATTTCCTTTCCCTAAATCTCTGTCCCATTTTTTTCAATCTATCATCTACCAGACTTTCTTCAGACACTATTCTTCTCGTTCGCAGGAACTGGCTAAACGGTAAAGATTCCACCGACCTCCTAGGGTGTGCACTATCAAAGCGTAACATGCTGTTCCTATCCGTTGGCTTAATAAAGAGATCGGTTTCTAGTTTACCTTCCCTTACATAAACCAACGTGTCTAAAAACTGTAATGATTCCACTGAATACACCTTTGTAAATTTCAATTGATCATGCAACTGGTTAATGTAACCATGAAATTCCTGTAGTTTTTCTTCTGTACCATTCCATATAAGGAAAATGTCGTCTATATACCGCATCCACCCCCTCACATTACTGTAGAAGGTGGATGGGTATATAGACGTTTCCTCCATTTTCGACATGTATATATTCGCATATGTCGGGGCCACGTTGGACCCCATCGCGGTGCCCCGACATTGCTCGTAAAACACGTCCTCAAACAAAAAATAATTATGATACAGTAGAATTTCAAGTAGGGAGATTAAAAATGATTTAGTGTCAGACCCAAAATCCGACCTTTCCAGGGCCCATTTGACTGCCTCCAGTCCCAGTTCATGATCGATACTGGTATAGAGGCTGGTTACATCGAATGAAACCAAAAAATCTCCCTCTTGAAATTCTAGTGCATCAATTTTTAACAGAAAATCTGTGGTGTCTTTCACATAAGATTTAGCCTCCATTGCATAGGATCTTAAAACTTTATCCATAAAAGTTGCTGCATTGGAAAAGACTGACCCCATGCCCGACACAATGGGGCGACCTGGCGGGTCTATCAACCCTTTATGTATCTTAGGGAGGATATATAAGAGAGGAGTCACCGGGTTCTGAGGCACCAGGTAAGTATGTAAATTTGCATCAATCAGGTCATTTGCGAATGCATTATCCGCCAATAGTCTGATCTTGCGTATAATGGTCCATTTTGGATCTTGACTTAGAGGTTTGTATATCTCCTTGTCATTCACTTGTCTCATCACCTCCATTTTATACTTCTCTGTGTCCATTACCACGGTGGCTCCTCCCTTATCTGCCCTTTTGATAGTAATTTCCCTTCTATTTTTCAGGGTCTTTAAAGCTATTTTCTCTCCCCTTGTCAGATTGGTGACATTAGGATCTATTTTTGATCTCTTAAGTTTTTCAATCTCCAGTCTGACAAGGGAGACAAAGGTCTCAATAGCTTTATTATACATCGGTGGTTGGAAGTCACTTTTGAGAAAGAGGCCCACGCTTTTAAGTGAAAGGATCTCGTTATGTATCTCCTTATCATCTACAGGCGCCATTTCACAAAAGTGTACCTTAAGTTTAATACGCCTGAAGAAATTATGCAAGTCCATTTCAATCTGAAACCAGTCGATCTCAGTCTCTGGACTGAACGTTAGTCCCTTGACGGAGAGAGACATGATCAGGCACTGTCTTCTTCCCATTCGGTCAGCCAGTCCTCCCCAGAGGAACGCTCCCACCATCATACCCAGGTAGACGATGAGACCTGCAGACAGAAGTACATACATTAATCCTAATCTGACTCTTTATCGTGCATTTTCATTAAACTAGAGGCTGGTCTTTTTTCCAGAAAAACTCCTCTCCATGGCTTGTGTCTGGTATTGCTGATAAGCTCCATTAACGTGAGTAGGGCCTAGCGGTAATTCCTCACACAAGCCATTTCACCCCATTATAATTGACGGCCTCTACAAGGTACTGAATGTAGAAACAGTCAAAGCCTATGGTAGCTATATACAGACCTTCTCAAGGCGCGAGCAGCGCTGCGGAAAAACCAGCAGGTATAATATCCTTGTACATTCCCGTCTCAGGAAGCTGCAAATTATGAGTTACGAGGCACATGGCTCACCTCAGCACCATGGGAGGTCAGGGAGGTTTATGTAAAGTCAACTGCAATTTCATTCCCTTCTCATCAGATGCTTATTTTTTACATTCCCCATAAGTCCTGGCCTTTGTAAGTCTTTATGAGAATCGGATAATTGGCGGTTGTGTGATCCCTGACCCCTACGCAAAGGTTCAGAGATGTAACTCTCAAGGTAGAGATGGTTACCTAAAACAGTTCAGTCCCCGTCTAGAGGATGAGCCCATCATATGGCACTTTTTTTGGCTTACGTTAGATGCTTAAAGCTCTAAGGATACATTTAAGGTTTTCTCTGGGCGTTTTTATTCTGCGCAAATTAATATTTACAATATAGAATGTATACCTTTAAGGCTGTTGGAATTGGCATCCTGGATGTGACCTCACAATGATCACCAGCTGCCATCTTGGTTTATGGGCGTGGCTTTTAGAATGTTTTTGACCTCATAATGGTGACATCACAAAACGTGTACTAGCAACTGACTTTAGAATGTCAGATTTCACAGACCTTAGAGTGAAGTGAGTGAATGAACTTGTGTAGAACTGTTCTGCTGATGACCTAAACCTCATCATGGGTTTCAGCAGAAAAAGAAAGTTCAAAAAAACATCACCGGAGGAAGAAAAGAGTGAGAAAGGGAAAGATGAAGTTACCCCAAAGAGGAGAGGATCCAGAAGGAAGGAAGATCCTGCAGAGGGATGTAGCCACCAGGTGAAGGAGACCACACCTTCAGACAAAAAGCTAAGTACAAAACCTTCTTTCATGATGGGGCTACAAAGGCGTTGGAGCAGACTTGCTGGACGTCTGAGAAACACGAAAGATCTAATTGTAAAGAAAGGAAGAAAATTCTTCCTTCTTTCTTCTCAAAGTAATGCCCAACAGGAGGAAAGCAAGAAGAAACTTATTCCTAGTGAGACATCTGAGACATCCAGAGAGGCTGGAGAAAGTTGCGCTCAGGAACGATCAAGAAAACGAAGAAGAACCGAACCTCAGAGATCAAGAGGAAGCAGCGTCTCCCCTAAAAATAAAACAGAGGGCCATGCTGCATTAAAAAAAAAATCCAAAAAAGAGAGGAACAATCCAAAAGGAAAAAAGCGCAGCTCCGGAGTTACAATGGAGGAACAGGCCGGACCCAGTAAAAGATTTAAAACAGCTGCCCAGGAGAACTCTCCTACAGCCACAGTTCCCTTAACCCTGGACAAATTCACGTTCCACCATGTCCTGGGAGAAGGAGGTTATGGGAAAGTGATGTTAGCAACTGATTCCATGATGAAACACCGCGTGGCTGTCAAGAACGTCCAGAAGAGGCTCCTCACAGAATATAAAACAGGACTAGTGGAGGGCCGTGTCCTACAAATAACACATGGCAGCAGGTTTCTGGTGCATGGCTATGGTGCCCTTCACACAGAAAACTATGTTTATTACATCATGGAGCTGGTCAGCGGGGGTACACTTTCCAACCTCATCATCGAGAACGTGTGGCTAGACTACCCCACCATCAAATTCATTGCTGCCGAGCTGGTCTGTGGGATACAATTTCTACATACTAAAGGGATCATCCACCGAGATTTAAAACCCAACAACGTGCTGCTGACCAGAGAAGGGCACATTAAAATTACAGATTTCGGCCTCTGCCTCGATGATGTTTATGAGGTTACAACCACAACAGACTATAATGGGACTCCCGGCTATGGTGCACCAGAAATGATCCTGCAAAAACCATACGGTGCCTCGGTTGACTGGTTTGCCCTTGGAGTCATAACATACATCATGGTTGTTGGAGGAAGCCCTTTCCGTGGCCATACATATGAAGACATTAAAAAGCAGGTCCTGGAGCATGAGCCAACATACGATAGCTTTCTAGACCTTGAAACTGTGGACTTATTAAGAAGACTCCTGTGTAAAAATCAGTCTTGCAGATTAGGGGTACACGGGGACATAAGGAAACACCCATTTTTCTCCTCTATTCATTGGGATGACATGGACGCCGGAAAAATACCATCACCAATCCAAATGGGCAAAGATTCCACCGATACACAGGCGACAATGCAGATTCCTGTGCCCTGCAGTGAAGAAGGGAAGGATCCGATCTATGACGACCTGCAAGAGATCTTTGAGGATCTCCCTTTTGTCTGCTCATCGTGGGCTGCTCACTACCACCCAGCGCCCATGCATTAAATTGCTCCCCATCCTGACCCCAGCCTGTCTACACCAGATGCACCTGAAACATCTCATAAGTCTTTCCTCTGTCTCCTCAAACATGATGCGACCCAATATCCACCTCTGGATCTCGAATGTAATCTATCTACCTCTATACAGGTAAGTACACAGCGCTGGATAATCTCCTGTGAGCTGTGCCACTGGTTTACCATGTAATTGTGCCCATGATCTCCATGATAGAACCATGAACGTTTCCTTTTATTTTACCAGCTCTCCATGCCTTGCTGCTGACTTTCACCACCTGCAGTTGCCACCTCCAGCCTATCGCCAATGCAAAGTATCTCCTGTGATCCTGAACTCCTCCATGGACGACTCCACCTCAATTCTCCTTCCATCTTTCATCTTCATCTTCCTCTGCCAAACTCTACTCATTTCACTTCACTTACTGGATATGACATTACCTACCAAATGTGACCTTACTACCGGACTTGACCCTACCTACCGAATGTGACTTTACCACTGGATATGACCTTACCCACCGGCTATGACCTTACCCACCGGCTATGACTTTAACCATCGGATAAGACCTGAACCTGTTAACCACTGGACGTGACTGTACCATCATATGTCATCACCCACTAATACCATCCTGTGGGATCTAAGCTGCCATATTGTCTACCATCTTCTGTCATCTTAGCAATCAATAAAGATCTGCCTGCTGCCAATCAGTTGTGTGCTGCTTTATATTGGTGATTAGGGAGAGGTTTGAAGACGTTGGGCCTTATTTATCAAAACTGTCTAACAGGAACACGGTCTTGGTTGCCTTCATTTTTTCAGAACATTTTAAGAAATGAAAGGTGAGCTCTGATTGGTTGCTCTGGGCAACCCAACCCTAACCCTAAGACCGTCTTCCTTTTACTTTACACAATAAACAAAAGTTGTCCATTTTCGGTGGGACTGGCCAACCATAGATGAAGTGGTTAGGGGAAAGAAGGATCAGGCGGTTTGACGTTAACATGCCTGATCCTTTCGTTCTCCTGGGATAGAATCTGCTGGGAGAGGCTGTGGTTTACCTCTTACCCTACTGGGAACACATACACCCTCGTCCAAGCTCGGAATTTACCTCGTCAGCAGGAAATTAGCTTTTGTCCAACGGCTTAGCCCTTTAAATTTTATATGACACAGGACAACCAATTCAACAGGGTTCTTTAGTTTAGAAAACCCATTTCTCACATCCCCCCATTAGGAGCTAAGCTATGGATGAACCCTCATCTAGAAGATCAGAGAGCAGCTACAAAGAGTGTCCCTTGCCCTGGAGGACCCAACACAGCCTATTGAATTCAGGGTGCAATCCTTCATTACTCCTGTGGTGGCGCTGTAGGAAAACTGAACACCTGCTGCCACATTCCTCCACCGATTACATGTGATTGCTGGGGCTCAGCAGGACAACCAGTGACCTAATGATGATAATTAACAATCTGATCTTAATTAGCATAGTGAATGATAGGGGTTATGTCTCCGTTACTTATAGCATTGCTTCCACCCCATTATGAATTTGCTCCATAGTTCGGCACAAGTGAGGAGCTGCGTTAAAGGGGTTGTCCAGGAGAAACATGGCTGCCTTCCGTCACAGATGGCTCCATTGAATTAAGTGAAGCTGGACTGCAATACCCCACACAACCTGTGAACAGGAGTGGCGCTGGCGCATGTTTTTCTAAACATTCTGCAGCCGGGATTGGCGTTGGTGAGGCTCTGTTACATCTGCCGCCATGTTTTATTCACGTACATATGGAAATTAAAATCTCGGATAAATTAATTATGCAAATATTATTTAACGTCAAATATTTGCTTCCAAACTTAAAATCCACCAGAGCATTTCCACATGAATATGTAATCAGGACGTGAAATTATAAGGCGAAGGCTTCCAGGACTAGAAGTGGGGGTGACGTGCAGTTAGGTCCATCCATGCCAGAGGCCTCATCCGCTGCCCTTCCTACCGGCCTCCGAGTCAGTGGTGGAGGGGGGGGGGGGGGGGGTGCAGGGTTTCTAATAAGCAGCTGGGGCGTTGTGAGTCAGCAGCGGAGGACGCAGGATTTATTCAGCTGCGGGCGGGATGAGCTCCGGGCTGCGCACGTTTTATGGGAAGCAGAAACCAATCTATTATGATGAAGGGACATGAACTTGGAAGATGAGATGGTTTAGGGGCAATGGTAGTAAATGTGGTGATGGAAGGGTCTGGATAGAGCTATAATGTCTATGTGGTGTGTGTATGCCAGCAGAATAGTGAGTGCAGCTCTGGAGTATAATACAGGATGTAACTCAGGATCAGTACAGGATAAGTAATGTATGTACACAGTGACTGCACCAGCAGAATAGTGAGTGCAGCTCTGGAGTATAATACAGGATGTAACTCAGGATCAGTACAGGATAAGTAATGTATGTGCACAGTGACTGCACCAGCAGAATAGTGAGTGCAGCTCTGGAGTATAATACAGGATGTAACTCAGGATCAGTTCAGGATAAGTAATGTATGTACACAGTGACTGCACCAGCAGAATAGTGAGTGCAGCTCTGGAGTATAATACAGGATGTAACTCAGGATCAGTACAGGATAAGTAATGTATGTACACAGTGACTGCACTAGCAGAATAGTGAGTGCAGCTCTGGAGTATAATGCAGGATGTAACTCAGGATCAGTACAGGATAAGTAATGTATGTACACAGTGACTGCACCAGCAGAATAGTGAGTGCAGCTCCGGAGTATAATACAGGATGTAACTCAGGATCAGTTCAGGATAAGTAATATATGTACACAGTGACTGCACCAGCAGAATAGTGAGTGCAGCTCTGGAGTATAATACAGGATGTAACTCAGGATCAGTACAGGATAAGTAATGTATGTACACAGTGACTGCACCAGCAGAATAGTGAGTGCAGCTCCGGAGTATAATACAGGATGTAACTCAGGATCAGTTCAGGATAAGTAATGTATGTACACAGTGACTGCACCAGCAGAATAGTGAGTGCAGCTCTGGAGTATAATACAGGATGTAACTCAGGATCAGTTCAGGATAAGTAATGTATGTACACAGTGACTGCACCAGCAGAATAGTGAGTGCAGCTCCGGAGTATAATACAGGATGTAACTCAGGATCAGTACAGGATAAGTAATGTATGTACACAGTGACTGCACCAGCAGAATAGTGAGTGCAGCTCTGGAGTATAATACAGGATGTAACTCAGGATCAGTACAGGATAAGTAATGTATGTACACAGTGACTGCACCAGCAGAATAGTGAGTGCAGCTCCGGAGTATAATACAGGATGTAACTCAGGATCAGTTCAGGATAAGTAATGTATGTACACAGTGACTGCACCAGCAGAATAGTGAGTGCAGCTCTGGAGTATAATACAGGATGTAACTCAGGATCAGTTCAGGATAAGTAATGTATGTACACAGTGACTGCACCAGCAGAATAGTGAGTGCAGCTCTGGAGTATAATACAGGATGTAACTCAGGATCAGTACAGGATAAGTAATGTATGTACACAGTGACTGCACCAGCAGAATAGTGAGTGCAGCTCTGGAGTATAATACAGGATGTGACTCAGGATCAGTACAGGATAAGTAATGTATGTACACAGTGACTGCACCAGCAGAATAGTGAGCGCAGCTCTGGAGTATAATACAGGATGTAACTCAGGATCAGTACAGGATAAGTAATGTATGTACACAGTGACTGCACCAGCAGAACAGTGAGTGCAGCTCTGGAGTATAATACAGGATGTAACTCAGGATCAGTACAGGATAAGTAATGTATGTACACAGTGACTGCACCAGCAGAACAGTGAGTGCAGCTCTGGAGTATAATACAGGATGTAACTCAGGATCAGTACAGGATAAGTAATGTATGTACACAGTGACTGCACCAGCAGAATAGTGAGTGCAGCTCTGGAGTATAATACAGGATGTAACTCAGGATCAGTTCAGGATAAGTAATGTATGTACACAGTGACTGCACCAGCAGAATAGTGAGTGCAGCTCTGGAGTATAAGACAGGAGGTAACTCAGGATCAGTACAGGGTAAGTAATGTATGTACACAGTGACTGCACCAGCAGAATAGTGAGTGCAGCTCTGGAGTATAATACAGGATGTAACTCAGGATCAGTAGAGGATAAGTAATGTATGTACACAGTGACTGCACCAGCAGAACAGTGAGTGCAGCTCTGGAGTATAATACAGGATGTAACTCAGGATCAGTACAGGATAAGTAATGTATGTACACAGTGACTGCACCAGCAGAATAGTGAGTGCAGCTCTGGAGTATAATACAGGATGTAACTCAGGATCAGTACAGGATAAGTAATGTATGTACACAGTGACTGCACCAGCAGAATAGTGAGTGCAGCTCTGGAGTATAATACAGGATATAACTCAGGATCAGTACAGGATAAGTAATGTATGTACACAGTGACTGCACCAGCAGAATAGTGAGTGCAGCTCTGGAGTATAATGCAGGATGTAACTCAGGATCAGTACAGGATAAGTAATGTATGTACACAGTGACTGCACCAGCAGAATAGTGAGTGCAGCTCTGGAGTATAATACAGGATGTAACTCAGGATCAGTAGAGGATAAGTAATGTATGTACACAGTGACTGCACCAGCAGAACAGTGAGTGCAGCTCTGGAGTATAATACAGGATGTAACTCAGGATCAGTACAGGATAAGTAATGTATGTACACAGTGACTGCACCAGCAGAATAGTGAGTGCAGCTCTGGAGTATAATACAGGATGTAACTCAGGATCAGTACAGGATAAGTAATGTATGTACACAGTGACTGCACCAGCAGAATAGTGAGTGCAGCTCTGGAGTGTAATACAGGATGTAACTCAGGATCAGTACAGGATAAGTAATGTATGTACACAGTGACTGCCCCAGCAGAATAGTGAGTGCAGCTCTGGAATATAATACAGGATGTAACTCAGGATCAGTACAGGATAAGTAATGTATGTACACAGTGACTGCACCAGCAGAATAGTGAGTGCAGCTCTGGAGTATAATACAGGATGTAACTCAGGATCAGTACAGGATAAGTAATGTATGTGCACAGTGACTGCACAGCAGAATAGTGAGTGCAGCTCTGGGGTATAATACAGGATGTAACTCAGGATCAGTACAGGATAAGTAATGTATGTTCACAGCGACTGCACCAGCAGAATAGTGAGTGCAGCTCTGGAGTATAATACAGGATGTAACTCAGGATCAGTACAGGATAAGTAATATATGGACACAGTGACTGCACCAGCAGAATAGTGAGTGCAGCTCTGGAGTATAATACAGGATGTAACTCAGGATCAGTACAGGATAAGTAATGTATGTACACAGTGACTGCACCAGCAGAATAGTGAGTGCAGCTCTGGAGTGTAATACAGGATGTAACTCAGGATCAGTACAGGATAAGTAATGTATGTACACAGTGACTGCCCCAGCAGAATAGTGAGTGCAGCTCTGGAATATAATACAGGATGTAACTCAGGATCAGTACAGGATAAGTAATGTATGTACACAGTGACTGCACCAGCAGAATAGTGAGTGCAGCTCTGGAGTATAATACAGGATGTAACTCAGGATCAGTACAGGATAAGTAATGTATGTGCACAGTGACTGCACAGCAGAATAGTGAGTGCAGCTCTGGGGTATAATACAGGATGTAACTCAGGATCAGTACAGGATAAGTAATGTATGTTCACAGCGACTGCACCAGCAGAATAGTGAGTGCAGCTCTGGAGTATAATACAGGATGTAACTCAGGATCAGTACAGGATAAGTAATGTATGTTCACAGCGACTCCACCAGCAGAATAGTGAGTGCAGCTCTGGAGTATAATACAGGATGTATCTCAGTATCAGTACTGGATAAGGGCTCTTTCACACCTGCGTTCTTGTCTTCCGGCAGAGTTCCGTCGTCGGGGCTCTATGCCGGAAGAATCCTGATCAGTTTTATCCTAATGCATTCTGAATGGAGAGAAATCCGTTCAGGATGCATCAGGATGTCTTCAGTTCAGGACTGGAACGTTTTTTGGCCGGAGAAAATACTGCAGCATGCTGCGCTTTTTGCTCCGGCCAAAAATCCTGAAGACTTGCCGCAAGGCCGGATCCGGCCTTAAGCTAAACGTCGTTTCGGCGCATTACCGGATCCGACGTTTAGCTTTTTCTGAATGGTTACCATGGCTGCCGGGACGCTAAAGTCCTGGCAGCCATGGTAAAGTGTAGTGGGGAGCGGGGGAGCAGTATACTTACCGTCCGTGCGGCTCCCGGGGCGCTTCACAGTGACGTCAGGGCGCCCCATGCGCATAGATGACGTGATCACATGTACACGTCATCCATGCGCATGGGGCGCTCTGACGTCATTTTGGAGCGCCCCGGGATCCGCACGGACTGTAAGTATACCGCTCCCCCGCTCCCCACTACTACTATGGCAACCAGGACTTTAATAGCGTCCTGGCTGCCATAGTAACACTGAACGCATTTTGAAGACGGATCCGTCTTCAAATGCTTTCAGTTTACTTGCGTTTTTCCGGATCCGGCGTGTAATTCCGGCAAGTGGAGTACACGCCGGATCCGGACAACGCAAGTGTGAAAGAGGCCTAAGTAATGTCATGTACGTACACAGTTATTCACTTTGTAAAAGTATGTTGGCAGGTGAACACACCTTAGCACAGCTCATACACAGATACAGCTGTACAGCCTGTAAGCTGCTGTGCATATCATGCAGGCTCCAGACCTGTGAGACAGAGGACTGGCTGCCATTACAGATCAGCATCCCTGGCCCCGCCCCCTCCCTCACACAGCGAGGCCTGCAATGTACGGGCTCCCGGGAGGCTGCGGTCACGTGATGAGCTCTCCCTACGTCAGGCCCGTCTTCCCGCGGTGTCAGGTGACCGAGCAGATTCGTCTCCGGCTGCTCCTCCCCCGAGGTAACGTGCTGGTCCCCTGCTCTGTGCTCCTGCAGTCGGGTCAGAGGGGGCTGACAGCTGTGGCTGAGGTAACTCGAGTCTGCTCTTCTTCCTTCAGCTAAGTCTATGTAGGTGTGCATTTGTGTGGATATATAGGATTAGTATCAGGGTGACTTTTGTGGTGTAGGGGGCAGCTGGCCCAAAATGTTTTGAAACAACATATATTTTAAGGGGTTGTCCCAGTCGTCGGGGAGGCGGAGTTACTGCCGATCCTCCGCTCCGCTGTTTCCGTAATAGGGAAGCTTTATGTACAGGGGCACCCAGAGGCGCTCAGTTCTGTGGACGAAGGGGGTTTGATTAAAAAAAAAAAAAATATATATATATACATATATTGGTATTTAACCCCTTAATAGCCAGGTCTGAAAAGGCCTCTACTTAATTTTTTGGCGTGAATTAGCACCCATTGTGGTGTTAGGGACCCTAATTCTGCCGGAGCACCGAAATAAATTATGGGGCATTTTTTCACATGATGCCTAGAGCTCTTTTTTTTTTTCCGTTTTAGTTTTATTTGGGGAAAACCGCAAATAAAATCCGTTTTATAAAAAAATATTTTGCTTGTTTTAAAATATAATGTGTTTCGTGACTGAGGAAACGACGCCGATGTCTTTGGTTGTCAAGTGTGTTTTTTATTTTTATTTTATTTTTTCCTTAGTTTTATATATATATATATTAGAAAAATGTGTGTGTATATATATATATATAAATCTATATATATTAACCCATTAGTGACCAGCCTATTTTGGGCCGTAGCGACCAAGCTATTTTTTTCATCCTCACATTTTTAGTTTTCTATAACTGTTCTATTTTGTTGTTTTTTGCAGGACAAGTTGTCGTTTTCAATGGTACCATTTTGGGTTACATATAACTCATTGACTAAGGGCTCATGCACTCGACCATATTGCAGATACGCAAGGCACAGATACCGGCCAAGAGCATGCCGCCATTTTTTATTTATTTATTATTATTTTTTTTTTATTTTTTTTGCACCTTTGCAAATGTCCTATCCTTGTCTGCAAAATGGGCAAGATGATGACATGCTTCATCTTTTTTGTGGAGTGCGGAACGGACATACGGAAATGGCCATCACGCGGTCTGCTGTCTGCTACTTGTGCGGCCCACCCGACCCGCAAAAAATGCAGATCAAGACTACGGCCATGTGAATGACATTCTGGCTCAGTATGATTACAGAGATACCAAATATACGGTATATCTTTTGTTTGTTTGTTTTACTACTTTTGTACAAAAAAAAGTCCCATAAAAAAAAAATAGCCTCTTGCCAAGACCCATTTCTTTTATCTTTTTCTCTGCAGAGTTGTGTGAGGGCTTGATTTTTGTGGGACGACGTATAGTTTTCATTGGTAACATTTTGGGGTAGATAACACTTTTTGATCGCTTTTTATTCTCTTCTTTTTGTGACAAATAGGCAAAAAAAACTGCAATTCTGTCTTTTTTTTTTTTTTCTTTGTCGTTCATCGTACAGAACATATTACATGATGATAAGATTGTGCTGGTCATTATGGATGCGGCGATACCAAATATGTGTGAGGGAATTTTATATTTGCAATTTTCATTGTAAAGCATTTTTTTTAAACTTTATTTCACTCTTATTTTTAGTGTACTTTGCTCATTTATTGGATCACATAGTATACTGTACTGCTTATGCAGGACAATGTATTATACTGTCAGTAAGAAACTGACAGGCAGCCTGTTAGGCCATGCCTCTGGCACATCCTAAACGGCACACGCTAAGGGCAGACCTAGGGGTCTTCAATTGGCCACCGGCTGAAGATCTCGGCACCCCGCAATCACATTCAAAGTGGAGCTGATGGCTGACTGAGGCAGCCCCGTCCCTCTGAAACCTCTTAGAAGCTTCAGTCGCTATTGACTATGGCATCTAAGAGGTTAAACGGTCGGGACTGGTGCTTCTGCCTCTCCGGGCTGTCATGTGAGACCCAAGCTCCTGCTCTCCATTGCATGAGAGATCCCTGCAGCTCTTAGATTAGGCTGCCATAAAAAGGCGGCTGCCTTAGTGGTGGTCACTAAGGGGTTAAAAGACTTCTCTGAGACATTTTTGCAATCAAGGGAGCCCCAGTTATAAAGGGAAACTGCTCCCTGCTGGGGCATTTGGCACGGTTATGTTCTCTAATCTGTGGCTCCCCAGCTTTTGCAAAACTGCAACTCCTATCGTCCCTGCCATCCTGTGGCTATCCGAGCATGATGGGAGCTGTGGAGAGCCACAGGTTGGAGATCACTGGTGTGTACAAGCAGAGCTAATCTGGGTCTGCTAAGACCCAGGAGCTCTGTTCTGCCTGAGAGCACCACAGCGTGATCATGTGACCGTCCGCTCCCTCTTTGCACCGCATGGTGCTCACCAATTGCGATGTACCGAGGAAAGGAGACGGCAGAAGAAACCTTTATTCTCCGGAGATGCCGCTGCCGACTTGCTCAAGACAGGTATTGTTGTAATCAGCAAGATCAACCCTGCCAGCAGTATGCTTGATTTAATGGGGTTGAGCCTCCTGAACGGTACTGATTCAGTGCCGATCACTCTTACATTTACATTCCCAGAAGGAATAACTGAGGAGTGACACAACTTAAAAGAGTCAGGACACAGGATCAGTACTGTATTATCTCATCTAGTCTGGTGGGTTTGTGTGTCAGGGCAGCCTGCAATGGCTGATAACAGAGAGCAATAGATTGTATCGTCTGGCAGCAACGCAACCCCCCATGGGCTTAGAGAGGTTCTCCAGATATTGCATGCTTATCCTCAGGATAGGTCATCTATATATCAGATTGGTGGGGGTCTGACACCTGACACCCCCACGACCTGCTGTGTCGGGCACTGTACAGTATATGGAGCTGGAGGCAGACAGCGCTGTGCACTGTGTGGTGGCCATGCTGTGGTACTGCAGCTCAGCTCCTGTAAAAGTGAATGGAAACTACACAGTGTGTGGAGCCTCCTTCTTCTTCTGCTCCAATCACTGTTGCTTTAGGGGGCCACGGCAGATTGGTGGGGGTCTCGGGCGTCAGACCCCCACCAATCTATGCTGAGGATAAGCCAGCAATATCTGTAGCCTGGAGATCCCCTTTAAGGATAGACTCTTCTCTGTGGTTTTTCCATTCCTAGTGAACCCGTCTCGGTTCATTTCCACTTTATTCTGGAAAATCTTACCGCTCAAAGCCGTCCCTGTGAACATACAATAATATACGTGTGGGCGAACGCACTGACCGCGCTGCGGAGTAGCTGCCGCCGTGTGCCGAAGGGGAGGAAAATGCAAGACGCGACCTTTAGAAACAAATTGATGGTATAACCAGGGACTATTTCTGTAGAACTACAAGTGCCACCAGGCTCTGCCTAGGCTGCCTGGGACATGTAGCAAATGGTATGGTCCATAGGTGATAATTGGAAGTTCCTGGGCCCCAATACAAAATCTGTACTGGGGGCCCCATTTTCAATTTATAATACTTATGAAAAGCAAGCAGAGAGGTTAGTTTATAATACTTATGAAAAGCAAGCAGAGAGGTTAGTTTATAATACTCATGGACCTTTGGGTTCACCACGGATGTGTGAATGAGTTATTATCCAGCGCTGCGGCCCCCGCTCCGCTAGGTGGTGGGTGCCGCTATGCAGGGAACCGCAGCACGCCTCCATTGAAGTGAATAGGGCCGGCTGCAGTTCCCTGCACATCCGGGACGTCGGGAGTCCGCACCGTGGGCCCTTTATTCTTAGGATGGGTGGGGGTCCCCAAACCGATCATAAAGCGATGACATACCCCTATTAGCCCATTGCCCCCAGTCATTTCATAGGAAGGCGGGAAGGACCAGCATCCCCCTCACCCCTGACTATTAGGAGAAGCTCTGACCGGGGAACCTTCACCCTTATATAGTGTCAGCGTTCCACGAGGCGCCCGTGTAATCTGTAGCCGATGATGACAGCTCCTGACTCTGCTGGGAGTTTTAGTCCCGTCGTAGTAGGGGGTCTACAGGTTGCCTCCTTATCATTTATACGCACGTTTTTTCCAATGCGACCTTCAACTTTAATATTTCTGAAACATAAAAAAGCCATGTTTGCAGAACGTATCTGAGGCCGTAGACAGAAAGTGATAATGTAGAGCGGAACAAGGGGTTGGGGGAGGGGAGCCGGCAGCAGCCCGCAGCCCTAAACGCTGCTCTGTCTCCTTCAATCTTATCTCGCCGTGCCAGCCCTGGGTCCCTGCGCAAGCTGCTGCCATGTGACTCCGCAGGTCCGCCGTCCAAATACTAAGTACATGGAGCATTCATTCATTTGTGGCACTGGAGTCATAATCAAACGCCTGGGAGGGGGGATCTAAAGGCCCCTCCGGCCTATATCAGTAATACAAACACTATTGACTGCATTCTACCAATTACACAGTGATGTGTAGAGCACAATGGTGGTCTCCAGTCTGTGGTGGTCTCCAGTCTGTGGTGGTCTCCAGTCTGTGACTGCGGGTTGTTCACATCTCTGTCAAGCAGATCCAGCAGGTTGATCCATCACAGAACAGCTGGATTTCTCCCCCGCACTGGCCTTACTGGATTCTCCAGATCCCCATCTGGCGGTGATTCGGCCACTTTCCAGCATAAATGCTGGGTTTTGGCCAGGCGAGAAACCACTGCCAGCAAAACAATAGCCGGCATTTGTTCCGGATCTGGTTGACGGAAAGGTGAATGATGCCTATGCCGGAAGTTCTGGTGTCGCAAGCGATGGGCATCATCTGTTGGGGAGAGTCGAGAGCGCCCATTAGGTTGTCTCCCAACAGTACACTAATGTGTGTGGGGGCCTTAAAGGGGTTGTCTCATCATAGACAATAGGGGCATATCGCTCGGATATACCCCCATTGTCTTATAGGACTGGGACCTGCACCTATATTGAGAATGGAGCCCCGCAAGTGAAGGAGGGCGCACTGCGCATGCGCAACCGCCCTCCATTCATTTTCTATGGAGCTAGCAAAAATAGCAGAGCATCAGCTCGGCTTATTCCGTCGGCCCCATAGAAATGAATGGGAGCGGGGGCCGAGCATGCGCAGTGCGCTCCCATTCACTTCTATGGGGAGCCGGCTTGGTGGTGGCCGGACCGGAGTCCTCCAGACACCACCTTGCAGAGCTCCGTTCTTATGCAGTGGGACCCGCACCTATATCGAGAACGGAGCCCTGCAAGTGAAGAAGGGCGCATGCGCAGCTGCCCTCCATTCATTTTCTATGGGGCTGGCTCGGCTATTTCCGTCGGCCCCATAGAAATGAATGGGAGCGGGGGCCGCGCATGCGCAGTATGCTCCCTTTCACTTCTATGAGGAGCCGGCTTGGTAGTGGCCGGACCAGAGTCCTCCAGCCACCACCTTGCGGGGCTCCATTCTCAGCGGTGGGACCCGCAAGTGAAGGGCGCACTGCGCATGCGCAGCCGCACTCCATTCATTTTCTATGGGGCTGGCGAAATTAGCTCGGCTATTTCAGTCAGCCCCATAGAAATGAATGGGAGCGGGGGCCGCGCATGCGCAGTACGCTCCCATTCACTTCTATGAGGAGCCGCCTTGGTGGTGGCCGGACCGGAGTTCTCCTGCCACCTCCTTGCGGGGCTCCGTTCTCTGTGTTGGGACCCGCACCTATAAAACAATGGGGGCATATCCTAGCGATATGCCCCCATTGTCCACGATGAGAAAACCTCTTTAAGTTACAATTATAACCAAACACAATCTAACAAAACATTCATGTACTTTATTTAAATAAAGGCACACAAAGCCTGGTTACTGACAAATCTGTTCTTGGTTAGAGAGAACATGCCTCGATGCAAATAACTTTCGTAAGACGTGTTATGGAGATGCATGCTGTGAGAAAGGTAACAGGAGAATTACACAGGCCGATCCTCTCGGCCATTAGTAGGAACCAGCGTCTGTAATGTAGGAGCAAACACTAGTTTTTTAGGTAATCACATTTTTCCTGTGGCACATTAAAGCTACTTAGATATTGATGGCCTCCGTATGGGTCATCAGTATCAGATTGGTGGGGGTCCCGGCCGATCAGCTCTACGAGGGACGGAGCTGGAAGCAGACTCTATGTCCACCGTGCAGTGGTCGTTCTGGGGTACTGCAGCTCAGCCCCCATTCAAGGAAATTCCATAGTGGTTACTTTTTAATTACAGCTGAAATAAAAATTAAAAACACTTTTCAACTGGATAGGATGGATCAATGATTTATTTAGGTTTTACAATCACGTGAAGGCCTCTGAGGCTTACCCGGAGAAATGGCTGAAGGTCAGGATTGCTTGGATCAATTCATGTGCTGTAAATGTAAGAATTGTAAGCAGTCTCTTTGCGGTTTGAGAATAAAGGCCAAGGATCGGGGAAAATTGTATTTGTGCCGCTGTTTATTTTATTTGATGATCCGCTCCTATGTTGCTGTGCCCCCCGATCTGTTTTGTCGCCATGTATGCTAATCAATAGCAGCGGTACAGGGAGGAGGAGACGGCAGCTTTTCTCAGGGGGTGGGGCATCTCCTTCTCAATCGCAATGGACCGCGTCACAGCCAGGGAGAAGGGGACGCACCTTGAGCAACTCTGCCGTCTCCTCCTCCCTGTACCGATGCTATGGATTAGCATACAGGGCGCCAAAACAGATGGGGGGGGGGGGGCACAGTGCTGCAACGGGGGAGCGGGATCATCAAATAAAATACTGAGGTAACATCTCCTAATCATAAGCCTCAGCCTGAGGTATTGTTTTAATAAAGTATAAAGTGGTGTAAGGTCCTCTTTAAAATGCCTGGCCCACAGCTATTGAAGATGTGTGGGCACCTTTAGCTAAACTTCGTCCTGTACCTACCTATGGACAGGCATACCCTTTAAAAGTGAACTGAGGGCGGTCCTCTAGGCACCATTGCCCCTCCCGCTGTCTCTTCTAGTTCCTCCCTCTCCTTGATTTAAAGGACCAGGTGAGGTGACTTTGCAGGAACCAGGCCCTGTTAAACAACATAGGAGCAAGAGGAAGCAGGCGTATCAAGGAGACTTGAGCCTCCTTTTGGGCTAATTTTCATAGGAATTAAAAGTATTTTTCCCCAGTTGTCTCCTCGACAGCACCCCTGAGGTTGCCTCGCCCTGGTGGAACAGGAAAAGCAAGCAGAGAGGTTAAAACCTCCATCTAAAGTGTTTTTCCGGTCCCAGTACAGGACAGAACCTGCAGAGAGGTCAGAGTTTCATGATCCTGATGAAAGGAAGGAGGGTCCAGGTGGGGATTCGGAAGGAAAGAAGAAGAAATTGCTAAAGCTAGCAGCTCTCTGTCCTCTTCATGGAACTCCACTCAATACTCTTAAATTGCACCCTCTGTCACGTTTCGGTGTGGGAGGGAAACACCACACTGAGCATAGGAGGGAAGGGGGAACAGGGAATCAGGCCTAAGAACTAGGGAAGGAAGATGGACACCTCCTAGTGAAAACCCTAACCAAAATCCTGACTGACTACCAGTATGAACAGACCCCAGAGGTAGGTGTGTTCATACGCAGGAATACCTAGAGTCCTATCAAGCCCTATAGGACCCTGGTACTAATGGCAGGGACGAGACTACCTGTTCCTCCAAAAGGAAGGACGAACAGGAGTCTCCCACAGGCCTAATACAAACAATAGGGAAATGCAACACACAGAACCCAAACAAAATACAAAAGGGAAAGGAAAGACTTAACTTCAAAGGGGCTATAGAAGCACCAGGAACTGAGCCGAGATCCAACCACCAACTATCCACAGACGCTATAATCTGCACAGCATTGTGGGAGAAAAAACTATAAATAAGGAAGGTTAAATGACCACATTAGCAACGCCTGGAGGCAAGGGGTGTGACTATTACTAGAAACAACACAGACGCCTATTGATCCACAAGGAAAACCTGTCAGATCAAACCACGTGTTGCCAGTCTCACAGATCTCCTGCCACTCACTGTCGCCGGGACGTCTGTATGTCTCGGTACGTCCATGACACCCTCCTTTCCCCAGTGGTCCTGCTGTGGCGCTCCAGGTGGATTTTATTCAGTCAGGCTCAAGGCCTAGTCATTTTCTGGGCCTTGATCCCAAACACCAGTGGGTGTTTAGTGCGTTACATTCTGCGGAGCGCGGCTTTGAATCTCCTTCTCCGGCCGGTATCTGTGCAGCCTGTGTCTAAGCTAGGCTTGTTGTGAAAGTAGTGATTTCATTCTACTGTGGTCATCATCCCTCTCCTGCTAAGGGTCTGTTTTAGGGGTGGTTATCCTATAGTTATTTGAGTCAGATTAGTCCTGAATATGGCATCACACCCAAGACTGCATGTTAAAAGGGGTTGGTCAGTTTCCAAAATTGATGACCTATCTGTAGGATTGGTGTTGCTGTCGACGCAGAACAGGTGAACAGTAAAGATAAGGCAGCGATTGTTTGAGCATTGCGTTCTTTTCAAACAACTGTTCGGCGGGGGTGCCCGGAGTCCCGACCCTCTCCGATCTGATATTGATGACCTATCCTGAGGATACATCATCAATATCGGAAACTGACCAACCTCTTAAGGGTATCCTGGTGTCTACTTAGCTATAGGGGTGTTCATTTGATGTTTTGTTTAATATGGTATCATTTTCGACTTTGGGTGGTGTCTGTGATTATTTTTGGAGTTGCCTAATGGGGTCTGCCTCTGCTGGCTGTCTGTGGGTGGCTGTGACATTTGGCTTTGTACCTGTGACGTTTGGCTTTGCGCCTGTGACATTTGGCTTTGTACCTGTGACATTTGGCTTTGCGCCTGTGATGTTGGCTTTCACATCTGACGTTGGCTTTGCACCTGTGAGCTTGTCCGAAATGCACATTTTGTAACAGTTGCCGGCCGCCTGCCTCACTTACTGAAAGGATCATACTTACCTGCTCCCTGCTGCTTCAGTCCTCCCCTCTGGCTCCCGGGGGCCACATACGGCCCGCGCAATCATTTCATGTGGCACCCTGCCAGAGCATATAGTGAAAATGCTAATGACCGCTTCCATAATGAGCATGTGGGAGGCACAGGAAGATGAGAACAGCACCGCACTGGCTGTAGTCACCTTCCCTGGTCTTCTTCCGGGCTGCGCTCTGTGTCCTGGCAAATACAGTGTCAGGACATAGTGCACATAGGCGAGTACTATGACCAGGAAGGGTAAGTGAATTTACCATGTGGCAGCACTATACGGAGCTGGAAAAGTAACTTTATTTTTATTTTTTAAATGTCTCATTTGAGGTCTGATTGGATGCTGGGGGGGGTATGATAGGATCTGATCTGAGGCTAATCAAGGGTGGGGAGGGCCTGATGGGGGTCTGATCTGAGGCTGGGAAGTCTGATGGGAGTCTGATCCGAGGCTGGGAGGTCTGATTGGCTGATGGAGGTGGGGGGGGGGGGCAGATCTGAGGCTGAGAAAGGGACAAAGGCAGGAAAAATTGCAAAGAAAGTGGCAGGTAGAGTGAAAGCTGTGTGAATCCCTCTCTGGACCCTCCTGGGATGAGCTTGGCTGCCATTAAAGCCAAAAAGGGAACTAAATACATGACATTCTGAACTTAAAAACTAGACTGCTATGTTTAGTCAAAATGGCACCTGTACTATATGTAATATATTTTTTTTTTATCGAACCGCAGTTTATGTAACCTAGCCCTAAGTCAGTTATATGTTTGACCAAATTTGAGAAGTTAAATTTAAGTTGAGAATTTTGTATGGCCCACGAATGATGTTACAAATATCCAAATGGTCCTCGGACGTAAAAAAAGGTTCCCCACCGCTGCCTTAGAGTGACTGTAAGCGACACTATATCATAGGGAAATTTTCTCATTAAGAAAGAAAATTCAGTTTTAGCAAAGCTAGTCATTTTTCCTGATGATAGAAGTCGCCCTGTCGGCATTAAAAGCAGCCTCTAGGTGATGACTATCTCCTGGTAAAAGGGTCTTCTCTTGTAAGAGAGTTGGGGTTTTGATACCTCATCCTGTCTACTAGGGGTGTTACCTCGCCCTGCAGTTTATGGCACTATCTAAATGTAATTCTTCGGTGTATCTCAGTTGTGCTGTTGTGGGGACGACTAGGGTACATTTACTGGTAATTGGGTTTCCTGGAAGTCTCTATGACACCTTCCATAATTTCCTCCCCATTTCTCTTTTCTGGATTTGAGTATTATTATAGTTGACATCTGCCTCAGAGGTTCTTGGTAAATCGCTGAAGGTGGAGGGTGAAGAGGAGCCTTTAACCTCTCTGCAGGTTGTTTTTCCTATTCCAACCGGGTGCTGTCTTGGAGACTTCCAGGAAACCAAATTAGTGTAATTGCACATTTTCTCCAGAACAGTTCACTAAGTGGAAGGTATGATAATATTCAGAGCTAGCCCTACAAGACATTGTGATTGGTTTAACAGGGAATTTCCTAATGAGAGGACCCCCTGTAATATACACTTTAGATAGCTGTTAGTCGGAAACTGCTGCCCCGAAAACCAAGAGTCGGGAAAGTCGAAACACCTCAATACATAAGAGAGTCAGTTATTTCAGCCAGAATCGGTACATATAATCTAAGAGGGTTATAGCATAACAAGAAATGACACCAGGTTATATTTCTTGGGCTGTCTATGATGGTCTGTGTTGTTGCGCACAGTTGCAGCCCTCTGATTAAGGCTCCGGAGGGAGCTGCCACTTGATTTTCGACGTGACCTCCTCTGATGCAGCGGGAACTGCACATACAGCAATGTTTTATCTCAAGCTATAAATATCCCTGCAGATCGTCGTCTAATCAGGGAGACAGCTCGTGAAACGCTCTGATGGCTGGAAACCTCTAAAAGAACAAGTCTTTCCGGATTGTATCACATCTGTGTGATGTCATATTAACGTAATATGTTATAGAATAAATGATTTTCCGTGTTTGTGACGACCAATCAGATGTCGGGTGGAAGGTCAGGACAGGCAGCAAACCAGAAACGGGAATAGAATATCGCAGGACACCTTAGCAGGATGCAGGAACCTGTTGCTCAGGCACAGGAAATGCTCTGTGCTAGCTATCCTGCTGTATTCACGGAGTACCCCTTTACGATATGGACCAAAATAACCTGACGGCCTAAACGCCGACATCCGATCCCATCAGAACCGAATGAAATTACCTCTCACCTTATTGTGCACCATAAAAAACCGACGAATCTTCACTTTCCATGCTAATGAGGAAGGGATTAACATGTAAACTAATTAGTTGTGGAAACGGCACTGCTCGGAATCTCTCTCGTGAAATTGCACAAATCCGTTAGACCAAAAATAACTTTGTTAAATTGGAAAGGATTAGAGGAAGTGACAATGATTTTTATCGCGGAGGCCTGTGGAAAATTGTTTACCGGGGAGCTGAAGAGCGGCCAGACTTACTGGCTGGGGGCTACTTTCCTACTATATCCTGGTGTTACAAATAGTACAGGCAAAAATAGCAAAGCGTGTTTTCTGTGCTAGAAACATAAGAGCTTGAGTCTTAGTTGCTGCTTCGGTGCCAGTTTTAGGTCCACTCTCTCACCGTGTCATAGGAAGGGTTGATTATCATTGGATCTAAAAGAGCTCCAGGTCCTGCTCACCCACAGAAGTCCCATCTGGACCCGATCCCTGCCGTCCTTCTGTAATCAGGGGTAAGCCGCGGACCACTACTCTGAGGCCTATGTCCACCTTCACAAAAAAAATAATGTTGTGTTTCTACAGCTCCTATGCAAACCTTTTGCCTCCATGGTAACAGACAACAAAGATACTTTGTGTAGTCTGACCCTGCAGTCAGGCTACATTCACACTATAATTACTGAGGGCACAACAGAGGTAAATTATATATACTGAAGGCACTGGGGGGTCCTTAACTTATACTGGGGGGCACTAAGGGGCCATTGCTTTCATTGAGGGCTATTACTTATACTGAGAGAACTAAGGGGTCCATTACCTATATTGGGGGGCACTAAGGGGACTATAACTTACACTGGGGGGCACTAAGGGGGCCATAACTTACAATGGGGGCACTAAGGGGGCCATAACTTACACTGGGGGCACTAACGGGGGCATTGCTTATGTTGAGGGCTATTACTTATACTGAGAGAACTAAGGGGTCCATTACCTATATTGGGGGGCACTAAGGGGACTATAACTTACACTGGGGGCACTAAGGGAGCCATTGCTTATACTGGGGGTGATTACTTATACTGAGGGCACTAAGGGGGCTATAACTTACACTGGGGGCACTAAGGGGGGCATTGCTTATGTTGAGGGCTATTACTTATACTGAGAGAACTAAGGGGTCCATTACCTATATTTGGGGCACTAAGGGGACTATAACTTACACTGGGGGCACTAAGGGGGGCCATTGCTTATACTGGGGGTGATTACTTATACTGAGGGCACTAAGGGGGCCATAAATAACACTGGGGAGCACTTTGGGGGCCACTGCTTGTCCAGAGGGCATTATGTATACTGAAGGCACTGCAGGGGTTGGGATTTAAGGGGAAAAAAAAGCCTATGAAATGTATCCTTTTTTAACAGCCAATAAAAATGGATAAATGACCAGAAAATGGATGCATACACTGATGCAAAATGGCCATGACGTGTTAATGTACCCTCATTCTACCTTTCATTGCTCTTTACTTCTTGCTGAGGTATTAAATATTTTTAGGGGACAGGTAAAGGGAGTATGACTGCAGGATCAGACCACGACCGGTGTGCCTTGACAGGTGGTCGTGCATGTGTGGCTCTGTCCATTTATATCTATGGGAGTTCCAAAAACAGTGAATCGGGCTGGGTTGACTGTTTTTGGAAGTCCCGTAGAAGAAGGGAGAAAGCTGCACCTATGCGTACGCGGAGGCTGCGGGCGAGGTCGGGGAGTTCCCATTCTAGACAGAGGTGGGGGGTTTATAAAACACATGACTCCATATGTAACACAGTGATCTGCGTTGCTGGCTGACCTAGGCCCCGCTGATCCTCTCCCATCATCTGAAGCATTTCCCATCTCCTTCTGTGTCACAATATTAATTTTCCAGAGTCTTTTTCCGCTCGTCGGGAGAAAACACATCTTGCGGAGGGGAGGGGAGCGGGCAAAATCATCAGTTTGTTAGTGTAACATGGATTCACGGGCCGTCACCAAGGCAACGGCAGTGAGTGATAATAAGCGGTACGGACAAGCGTTTCATCAAGCCTTAACCAATCTTTTAAAGCCTCAGTTCTACCAGGACTTGTATTATTTGTTCCAGGATTAGCCTATATTTCACAAGATTTGTGTGTTTTTTCTGTTTTATCTTTTTTTTTTCTTTTCGAAAGGAGAAAGCGAATTACGGAACCAAACAAATATTAGAAAATATTATAAAATTAAAGGGGTATTCTCATCTCAGGATGTCGACAAGCTTTCCAACAAATGCCTAATAGCTTGAGGGGGTTTTCCAGGTGTTTAGGATCTATCCTCAGGGTATCAATATCAGATCGGTGGGGGTCCAACACCCGGCGCCACCGCCCATCAGCCGGTTGAGGAAGCTATGGCGCTTCACAGCTTACCAGGCACAGCACCATCCATTGCATAGTGGCTGTGCTTGGTATTGCAGCTCAGCCCCATGTACTGGAAAGAGACTGAGCCGCACCTAGGTTATGTGACCGATGAACGTGAAGTCACATGGCCTAGGAAGAGGCAGCGGTGCTCCGTGGTCAGCGGAGCTGCTGGGAGTCGGACTGCCACCGTTCTGATATTGTTAACCTATCCTCAGTATTAAAGTCTCAGAGAACGCCTATAATAGGGTTACACTTACCAAATCAGTGCAGTTATACAGTGCTAGGGCAGGATCAGTACAGGATAAGTAATGTATGTACACAGTGACTGCACCAGCAGAATAGTGAGTGCAGCTCTGAAGTATAATACAGGATGTAACTCAGGATCAGTACAGAATAAGTAATGTAATGTATGTACACAGGGACTGCACCAGCAGAATAGTGAGTGCAGCTCTGGAGTATAATACAGGATGTAACTCAGGATCTGTACAGGATAAGTAATGTATGTACACAGTGACTCCACCAGCAGAATAGTGAGTGCAGCTCTGGGGTATAATACAGGATGTAACTCAGGATCAGTACAGGATAAGTAATGTATGTACACAGGGACTGCACCAGCAGAATAGTGAGTGCAGCTCTGGAGTATAATACAGGATGTAACTCAGGATCAGTACAGGATAAGTAATGTATGTGCACAGTGACTGCACCAGCAGAATAGTGAGTGCAGCTCTGGAGTATAATACAGGATGTAACTCAGGATCAGTACAGGATAAGTAATGTATGTACACAGTGACTCCACCAGCAGAATAGTGAGTGCAGCTCTGGGGTATAATACAGGATGTAACTCAGGATCAGTACAGGATAAGTAATGTATGTACACAGGGACTGCACCAGCAGAATAGTGAGTGCAGCTCTGGAGTATAATACAGGATGTAACTCAGGATCAGTACAGGATAAGTAATGTATGTGCACAGTGACTGCACCAGCAGAATAGTGAGTGCAGCTCTGGAGTATAATACATGATGTAACTCAGGATCAGTACAGGATAAGTAATGTATGTACACAGTGACTGCACCAGCAGAATAGTGAGTGCAGCTCTGGAGTATAATACAGGATGTAACTCAGGATCAGTACAGGATAAGTAATGTATGTACACAGTGACTCCACCAGCAGGATAGTGAGTGCAGCTCTGGAGTATAATACAGGATGTAACTCAGGATCAGTACAGGATAAGTAATGTATGTACACAGTGACTGCACCAGCAGAATAGTGAGTGCAGCTCTGGAGTATAATACAGGATGTAACTCAGGATCAGTACAGGATAAGTAATGTATGTACACAGTGACTGCACCAGCAGAATAGTGAGTGCAGCTCTGGAGTATAATACAGGATGTAACTCAGGATCAGTACAGGATAAGTAATGTAATGTATGTACACAGTGACTGCACCAGCAGAATAGTGAGTGCAGCTCTGGAGTATAATACAGGATGTAACTCAGGATCAGTACAGGATAAGTAATGTATGTACACAGGGACTGCACCAGCAGAATAGTGAGTGCAGCTCTGGAGTATAATACAGGATGTAACTCAGGATCAGTACAGGATAAGTAATGTATGTACACAGTGACTGTACCAGCAGAATAGTGAGTGCAGCTCTGGAGTATAATACAGGATGTAACTCAGGATCAGTACAGGATAAGTAATGTATGTACACAGTGACTCCACCAGCAGAATAGTGAGTGCAGCTCTGGGGTATAATACAGGATGTAACTCAGGATCAGTACAGGATAAGTAATGTATGTACACAGGGACTGCACCAGCAGAATAGTGAGTGCAGCTCTGGAGTATAATACAGGATGTAACTCAGGATCAGTACAGGATAAGTAATGTATGTACACAGTGACTCCACCAGCAGGATAGTGAGTGCAGCTCTGGAGTATAATACAGGATGTAACTCAGGATCAGTACAGGATAAGTAATGTATGTACACAGTGACTGCACCAGCAGAATAGTGAGTGCAGCTCTGGAGTATAATACAGGATGTAACTCAGGATCAGTACAGGATAAGTAATGTATGTACACAGTGACTGCACCAGCAGAATAGTGAGTGCAGCTCTGGAGTATAATACAGGATGTAACTCAGGATCAGTACAGGATAAGTAATGTAATGTATGTACACAGTGACTGCACCAGCAGAATAGTGAGTGCAGCTCTGGAGTATAATACAGGATGTAACTCAGGATCAGTACAGGATTAGTAATGTATGTACACAGTGACTGCACCAGCAGAATAGTGAGTGCAGCTCTGGAGTATAATACAGGATGTAACTCAGGATCAGTACAGGATAAGTAATGTATGTACACAGTGACTCCACCAGCAGGATAGTGAGTGCAGCTCTGGAGTATAATACAGGATGTAACTCAGGATCAGTACAGGATAAGTAATGTATGTACACAGTGACTGCACCAGCAGAATAGTGAGTGCAGCTCTGGAGTATAATACAGGATGTAACTCAGGATCAGTACAGGATAAGTAATGTATGTACACAGTGACTCCACCAGCAGAATAGTGAGTGCAGCTCTGGAGTATAATACAGGATGTAACTCAGGATCAGTACAGGATAAGTAATGTAATGTATGTACACAGTGACTGCACCAGCAGAATAGTGAGTGCAGCTCTGGAGTATAATACAGGATGTAACTCAGGATCAGTACAGGATAAGTAATGTATGTACACAGTGATTGCACCAGCAGAATAGTGAGTGCAGCTCTGGAGTATAATACAGGATGTAACTCAGGATCAGTACAGGATAAGTAATGTATGTACACAGTGACTGCACCAGCAGAATAGTGAGTGCAGCTCTGGAGTATAATACAGGATGTAACTCAGGATCAGTACAGGATAAGTAATGTATGTACACAGTGACTGCACCAGCAGAATAGCGAGTGCAGCTCTGGAGTATAATTTTCAATGGAATTCTATACACGGCTTCCGCATCAGGATCGGACAGGACACGAAAATGATCGGACAGGAAAATCGCAGCATGTTCTATATTCTGCATTTTTCACGCAACGCAGGCCCCATAGAAGGGAATGTCCCTTGAGGGTTAAAAAATAATAAAAAAAATTACTCACCTTCATCCACTTGATCCTCTTCTTTTTTTGGCTACATCGGATGGCATACGGATGTCATCAGTTTTTTTTTTTTGCGGACTGCAAAACACATACAGTCGTGTGCATGTAGCCTTCTTTTTGCAGGACCTGCAAAAGGACCTGAGCTAAAGTCATTGCGCTCAGTACGTGACGTCAGCGCAGGTCCTGCTGAATGAAGATAGAAGATGCGGGCCGTTTTTTGCGTTCATTTCAATGTGTCTGCAAAAAAAAAAAAAGAAAAACGGAATATTTCCGTATTTCCGTTCTGTTGAAAGATAGAACATGTCCTATTATTGCCCACAAATCACGTTCCGTGGCTCCATTCAAGTTAATGGGTCCGCGAAAGAAACGGAACACATACGGAATGTACTCTGTATGTCTTCCGTATCTGTTCCCTTTTGCGGAACCATCTTTCGAAATGTTATGCCCCGCCCAATTTTTCTGTGTAATTACTGTATACTGTTTATGCCAAGCTTTCGTTACCGTTTCCGATCTGCAAAAAACGTAAACCAAAAGGAAAAATGGAACGGAACCAGAAACACTACTGAAAAAAAAAAAAAAAAAACGGATCCGGGAAAAACAGCCCGCAATTCACTGAAAAAGACATACGGTCGTGTGCAAGAGGCCTTAGTGTAGCACTTCTTGATCTGTATGTTTCGCTGTGTTTTTCTGTTGGTCTCATGCGCTGAGACACAGCTCCAGTCCCTCCACCGCGGCGCCACTCGCCAGTCACATCCCCCTGGCCTGACCCCGTGACCGTGTTGCCGGGCCTGTGCCGCTCTGTGAGTGAGGGCCGTGGCCGCATGGCACACGCAGGCTGGGGCGCAACTCGCAAGGAAGTGAAAGGTTCATTTTTCCACCCTCCCCTTCTCTGCGCAGGGTACGCCCTAAGGAAGCCGCTTGGTCTGCCTTATTTCAGCCCTGGCCCTGGTGATGGAGGCCTCTTGTCTCAGTGATGTAGGTCCTGGTGAAGTCTCTGTTTTTCCCTGGAGTTCGGTCCAGGTTTTAGGAGTGACTGAGGAGTCAGGGTGGGAAGGTTGCTCCCGTGCTCCGTCCCGGGTGTTGTCTACCTGATCAGGTGGAGCTCAGTGCTTCTGATGAAAAGCAAAACTGAGTAGAGAGAGCAGAAGACATGTTTGTGGTCTGAGGAGAAAGACCCTGAGCCTGAGATCATCACTGTACAAAGTCATAGAGGTAGACCCATCTCAGACATTGGTGGAACATCCGTCCATAGGACATGCCATCAGTGTCAGATAGGTGGAGGTCCCAACTATGGAATCTTCTCCTATCTCCAGGGACTTCAAAATGAACATTTGACCTGGGTGCAAAGCACTGAACTATGAGTTTTTGTCCTGACATGGAGGATCTTTAACCCTTTCCCAAACAGTGGCGTACATGTAAGGCGCTGGCAGTGACTTTAAAGATGGTGCCCCCCCCCCCCCGCGGTTAATGACTTTTAAGACATCAGAAGCCGTCGTTAAACATGACAACGGCATCTGGATGCGCTAAAACCCTAAGGTGCACGCTTCCAGCAAGGATCTGTGGAGCCTGATTGATTGTGCGACAGCTTTAGTCCTCCAGAATGAACAGAAGCTGCAGCACATTAGTTCCTATGGAGCCCCCTGTGGCAGGGTTCCTTAGGAAGATATGGGGGTCATTTATTTTAGACGCCGTCTTACTCACCTTGTAATGGCGCTTAAGTTATGTAGATGCATCGCATCCACCGCTGGCCTAACTCTACGTCAGCTCCTTTGCTGGTGTAGATTTAGATAATTTTCTACGCCATTTTCGAAAATTGTAAGTGAGATGAGCAGGAAGGTCCGCTTCCCCGTCCACACCACACCCACAGTTTTTTTTTTTAACTGTTTATACGGTGTGGATGGGGAAGTAGTCACGGATTCGCCCGCAAATCCCGTTTGCAACCAAATCTGTGAGAGATATACACCAAAAATTGGCGTATATATTCATAAATGACCCCCATAGTGTATTTTTCATACATCCCAATGCTAATGCATTGGAGTCTAAGACAAGCAGCCTGATGATTGCTAAAGTGTTATAAAATAATAAAAAAAAATAAAAAATTATATATAAAAATTCTAATCACTCCCCCTTTCCCCAAAATGTAAATAAAAATATATAAACAATAAAAAAAGACACGTCATGGGTATCGCCGCGTGAGAAAATGCCCATACTATTAAAATATAAGAATATTTTTCCTATTTGGCAAATGGTGAAACAGAAAAAAAAAGTCAAAATGGCCGATTTACCATTTTTAGCTTGCTTCACCTCCCACAATTTTTTTTTATAAAAAGTCTTACACATCCCAAAATGGTATAAATGAAAAGTACAGACCGCCCTGCAAAAAAACGGAGCCCTCAAACAGCTCCGTACACATAACTACAAGAAGTTTTTAGGGGTCAAAATATGGTGATGGAATTAAAAAAGTTAGTTTTTATTTCCAGTATGAAAATGCAAGAAAAACGACAAATATGTGGTATCGCCGTCATTCTACTGACCTGGAGAGTGAAAGTAACCAGTCAGTTTTACCGTATAGGAAAAGACGCGGAATAACGTTTTCGTTTTTTTTAATTTCACCCCATTCAGAATTTTTTGTCCAGCTCCGCACTACATTGTATGCAACATGAAAGGGTAGAATTAGGAAAGTGCAAAAAAAAATAAAAAAATTAAACGGCCATGTAAATTGAAAAATAAAAAAGTTATGGCCCCAAAAGTGAAAAGCAAAAACTAAAAAAATGAAAATACCACCTTCTGATTGCTAGGGATGAGCGAATTTCATATTTTGAAATTCGTTTTCGGTTTGGGTTGTGGTATTTACTGAATTGCGTTATGGAGTCCGTTACCACGGACCATAACGCAATTCCATGACGGGAGGTATTCCGTTATTCATTCCGTCATAATAGAAGTCTATGGGCTGCATAACGGATCTGACAGGAGAAGACTCCAGCATAACGTAAAACCGGACGGATCCGTTATGCAGGCCATAGACTTCTATTATGACGGAATGAATAACGGAATGCCTCCCGCCATGGAATTGCGTTATGGTCCGTGGTAACGGAACCGAAAACAAATGTTAAAATCTGAAATTGGCTCGTCCCTAGTTGCTGCCTTTGGACGGTACATGTTAAGCCCTGGAGGATTCCGCTCCCTGATAGCAGGTGTACGTCTGCTTGTGTGACTCCGTCTCACTGTAATATTATATCTTATATTAATATATACGCATACGTTTTATATTCTGCAGCACGGCCTGCGGACTGAAGAAGAGCTTTGGGCACAATCTCCAGAAATATATAGGATCTATGTAGAAGAAGCTTCTGTTTTCAGTCTCCTCACGGGAAATCATTGGGAAGACCATCTCCCAGGATTAGCATTTTTTTAATGATTGTAGTCATACTCACTTTTACCACAAGAGGGCGACAAACAGAAATCCCATTGAAACCTATAGTAAATGTATTGGTTTATTATTGCATTTATGACATTTCTCGCCTTGCATTATCTTGGTCGCTTGTCCTATCGCTTATCCTTTGCTTCTTCTATGCCGTTTAATAAAGTTTGGCAAAGTGCTGCATGTGTCCTAGAATCCTAGTTATTTCTACCCCCCCCCCCCCCATTCTCTAATATAGTACTCAGCTTTTGGCCTCATGCACACGACTGTATTTTTGGTCCATGTCCGATCCTCATTTTCTGAAGATCACACACTGAGGGTCCATTCACACGTCCGCAAATGGATCCGCATCCGTTCCGCAATATCGGGAACGGGTGCGGACTCATTCATTCTCTATGGGGCTGGAAGAGATGCAGAGAGCACACGATGTGCTCTCTGCATCCGCATTTCCGGATCGCGGCCCCGAACGTCCGGACCGCGGCTCTTTAAAAAAAATAGAACATGCCCTATTCTTGTCCACAATTGCGGACAAGAATAGGCAGCTCTATGGGGGGTGCCGGTCGGGTGTATTGCGGATCCACAATTTGCGCAATACACTAAGGACGTGTGAATGGACCCTTACCTTCCATTTTTTGCGTTCGGTATACGGTCCGTATACGGAACCATTCATTTCAATGGTTCCGCAAATAAAATTGAATGTACTCTGTATGCATTCCATTTCCATATTTCCATTTTTCCATTCTGTTGAAAGATAGAACATGTCCTATTATTGCCCGCAAATCATGTTCCGTGGCTCCATTCAAGTGAACGAGTCCGCAAAAAAAACGGAACACATCCGTATGTCTTCCGTATCCGTTCAGTTTTTGCGGAACCATCTATTGAAAATGTTATGCCCAGCCCAATTTTTTCTATGGAATTACTGTATACTGTGTATGCCATACGGAAAAACGGAATGGAAAAACGGAACAGAAACGGAAACACAACGGAAACAAAAAACTGAACAACAGATCTGTGAAAAAACGGCCCGCAAAACACTGAAATAGCCATACGGTCGTGTGAAAGAGGCCTTAGGCCTCTTTCACACTACCGTTTTTTTTTCCGTTTTGCGGGACGCTTTTTGGGTTCCGTATACAGTCCATATACGGAGCCATTAATTTCAATGGGTCCGCAAAAAAAACGGAATGTACTCCATATGCATTCCGTTTTCGTGTTTCAGTATCTGCGTTCCGTGCAAAGATAGAACATGTCCTATATTTGGCCGGAAATCACGTTCCGTGGCTCCATTAAAGTCAATAGGTCCGCAAAAAAAAAACGGAATGCATACGGAAATGCATCCGTATGTCTTTCGTATCCGTTCCGTTTTTTGCGGAACCATCTATTGAAAATGTTATGCCCAGCCCAATTGTAATTACTGTATGCTGTATATGCCATACGGAAAAACGGAAACACAACGGAAACAAAAAATAGGATTTGTGAAAAACAGCCGGCAAAACACATTCATTTCAATGGGTCCGCCCAAAAAATGGAATGTACTCCGTATGCATTACATTTCCGTATTTCCGTTTTTCCGTTTAAATATAGAACATGTCCTATTATTGCCTGCAAATCACGTTCCGTGGCTCCATTCAAGCCAATGGGGCTGTAAAAAAACCTGAACGGATACAGAATGCATCTTATGTTTTCCGTATCCGTTCCATTTTTGCGAAACCAACTATTGAAAATGGTATGCCCAGCCCAATTTTTCAAAGTAATTACTGTCTACTGTATATGCCATGCTTCCGTTTTCGATCCGCAAAAAACGGAATGGCAAAATGGAACGGAAACACTACTGAAACAAAAAACAGAAAAACGAATCAGTTTAAAACGGACCGCAAAACACTGAAAAAGCCATACGGTCGTGTAAAAGAGGCCTTACTCTTTCATTTCTATGGGTCCGAGTGCTGTTCGCATCTGTACAGCCGAGCTGCAAATTAGAGGACCTGACCTATTCTTGTCCACAGAATAGACTTTTTTGCAGAGGATTCCGTGAAAATTGCATATACACACAGACTGCATCCGTATTTTGCGTATCCGTCATTTGAGGACCACAGGGTGCCTTAGAGAGACTTGAATTCTTAGAACGCAAAAGGGTGCTGTGGAGGCTCAAGGTCTAAAGCACTCCAGCTGTTGTAAAACTACAGCTCCCAGCATGCTCCATTCACTTCCGTGGGATTTCCAAGAACAGTCAAGCAAGTGTGCATTCTGGAAGTCGTACTTCGACCACAGCTGGAGCACCGGAGGCTGATGATCCCTTCTATAGATAAAGAACAGTCAAGTGCCCCAAACATAGGACATGTCCCGTCTTGGCACAGTTTAGCTTCCACACATGGATTGGCTCCATTGACCTCTATAACATGAGATGGAATCTACCCCCAGGTAGATCCACAAATATGACTTATGAAGAAACATCTTGGAGTTGGAGAGATGATAGATTGCCAAGATCATCTAATGTAACCTTCAAGTAATCTTTATTTCCATATTCCATAGATATTGGTAGAAAACGAGAAGGACCTTATTCTTCTTTAGCTTAAGGTCTGCATCTTCAGATCTGTATACCGTAAACGATATTATCCTGCAAAATAAAATAAGACTTTGATGGTTGATACCATAACATTACGGGATTAACCTAAAACATGGGGACACCACTAGCTGGTTCTTCCATGTTCTTCTGCTCTCAACCATCTGATTGGAGGGATTAAAAATGTATAATTGACCTGGGTGTGGATTATTCCCTACTTAAGCCACTTGTTCAGTAACACTGAGGCAGCTCTGAGGGACAAATGTATGCTTGTATGCCTTTAGAAATGAACATATTATAGTCTACAGACACAGGTAAATCAGATCTGCATTGGGTTACAGCTCTGATTTAGCTGGACCAAAAACTCAATACCTCAAAGAAAATCTGGGTCGGTGGTCTACTCTTCTACTAAGAGCCGAGCCATATATGGCCTGGAGGAATGGTACCATAATGTTACGGAGAAAATCAATTCTTGTAAATAAAACCAATTAGTCACCACTAGAGATGAGCGAATCGAAGTTGACGAAGTGGAATTCGATCCAAATTTTAGGAAAAATTCGAATTTCCTCACACTTCGTGGTAACGAATCACATTTTTTCCTAAAAAAGCTGCTGCACGTGTGATGACATGGAGCAAGGAACTCTGGGAAGGCGGGATCACCCATAATGCCATGCATGCTTTATGTTCTAAAGCATTTTTGGCTTGTATTAGTGGGAAAAAATGCTTATTAGCCATTGTGTGGTGAAGTGCTAAAATTACAGCCCTTTTTGTCGTGTATTAGTGGCAAAAGTAAAATATATTTGCCGTTCAGCGGTGCAGTTATATGTACGGTGACGTCAACACAAACTTACTGCTGACACCCTCTCCGCTGTGTCGGGAGGCTCTACTTGTATAAGTGTTTAATAGAACAGTTTCTGTAGACATCTATGTGGAATCGGCTGATGACGGTGTAAAAGGAGTGCGCTTCTTCTTGGCGCTAACATCGACCTGTAAGACTGAGTTCATACTTGAGTTATTTGGTCAGTTTTGGCCCCGTAATTGCCCAAATAAATTAAGTGTTCAGTGATTCTAAGAGCGACACCTTTCATCTACATGTCATACGGACTCACAGTATTATATCACTACCACAGCAGATTCCCTATACGTGTTACTGCAAGGCACAGTGTTCTACACCACTATACAGGCTCTCTGCAACCAGGAAATAGCCATTTTTTAACGTGTTTCACCGCGAATAAACTCGGATCGAACCACATTCTTTCAAAAAATTTGGCTAACTGGTCACCACCTGCGGGTGCCACAATGTTTTTCTGCCCTCAGCCACCTGCTTGGAAGGATGGAAGATTTATGATTGACCTGGATGTTGAGGTCTAGAAACTCAGGTAATCAGATCCGTATTGAGTTATAGCTCTTATGTAGTACAGTTTTCCAACATAATTATGAATCAGAAAGTCAAAACCTCAAATATAATTCTGGTCAGTGCTTCTCTCTTCTACTAAGAGCCTCTTCATATGTGGCAGCCATCAGCAATTATAAGGCAGTGATATTGATTGATCACCAGGCATCACTATGATCAGCCTGTCTCCGTGTAACCCACAAAAGGAAACAAAATTATCAAACTTTGAACCCATTGAGAAGTCTACAGAAAGGTCAGAATAGGATTCATACACAATGTGTTTGCCTTCTGGTGCTAGTGAACACCACTTCTTACCATGGGGGCAGCAGGTCTTGGGGCTTGTTAGTCCCGTCTACATTCTAAGAGAACAACGAGGGACCTGCTCAGAAGAGATCCTCATGCAGGTCCTCACCACACATTAAAATGAAGGATGTTGCCAATTTGATCTGGCCATTGCTTTCAAGGTGCCCATAGTCACACTCTCTATTTTTCTAGTCAGGTACAGTCTTAACCCCCTCTATAATAAAACCATATTACACAGACTGTTTTTATGTTCTGAAGATGTATAATCTAGAAGAAAAGAACAAAACATAAGACAAAAATAAGTTCAAACAACAAATTTTGAGATTTAAAGTCTTCTCCGCTTTTGTCCATGGGCTGTGTCTAGTGTTGAGTCTTAATTACGTGACTGGGGGTAAGCTGCAATATCTATCAGAGCCCATGGACTATAGAGACATCTCTGTAAAAAGATGCAGATTCTAGATGAACTACACAAGCCAATAGGATAGTAAATGGGTGAGTGGCTGGCTGAAGAGGAGTCAGAAGATGGATGGAGCTATTGGAGGTGGAAATATCTAGAAACATGTTTGAGGAAGACATGGGGTTAGTAAAAAAAATCATTGAAAAACAGCAGTCAATGTGCACTCACAAGGGCCAAAGAAATGAAGCGTTAGGAAGTTTTTTTTTTTGACAGGTTTCTCACACTGGAAGACTTTCCCGTATGATGGCATATCACTACGGTATATCATCATTTTCTGATTGTGGAGGTCCAACCTCTAGAACTTTATTCAATTTTAAGACAGTTTTTCGCATAAACGTTGGCACTATTTTCCACAAAGGTTTGACAAATATTGCTACTTGGTTCAGTGATAACACTGATGCTGTTTTTGGAAAATTAGAAGAACTTTATCATCTACGGTAATTTTAGATGCTTATAAAAAAAATTCGCTTACAACACTTTCTTTCCAACTATAAAACATCCAGTCAAATCTTTATTTATTTTTTGTGTACTGCAACAGTGATCATCCTATTTTAATATTTTAAAATAATTCTTCCTTTCACAGATGTGACACAGAGCTTAAAAAATCAATATAGACTATTCATATTTTAAAAAACTTTTAGATTTACAAATTAAAGAATCAAAGTTAAAACAAAAAATACAAAAAATCTCACCTCTAGTGATTAACATTGTCCTATTACTAAATTAAGTTTTTCTATTGAAAATGGCCCAGTAATATCTCCCAGAATCCTGAGCTGTAACATTGTCTATGGCAAGACGAGTGATATTTGCTTCTGATCGAGAAGCAGAATTTCTGTGACACATCATTCAGTGCCTTTAGGGAGGCGTGTGACTGGATCCAAATGTATTCTGCAGCAGGATAACGACCCCAAACATGCAGCCAATGTCATTAAGAACTATCTTCATCGTAAAAAGGAACAAGGAGTACTGAAAATGATGATATGGCCACTACAGAACCGTGATCTCAACACCATAGAGTCTATCTTGAATTACCTGATAACACAGGAGGATTTGAGCAAGCCTACATCCACAGAAGATCTGTGGTTAGTTCTCCAGGATGTTTGGAACAACCTCCCTGCTGAGTTTTTTCAAAAACTGTCTGCAAGTGTACCTAGAAGAAATGATGATGTTTTGAAGGCAAAGGGTGGTCACACCAAAATATATATAAATAAAAACCTAATAAAAATACTTTTGTAAATTCTCACCTTGAATTAAGATGATCATTTTCAAATTCAGCATGTTCCAGAGTAGAAGAATCTCTCAGTGTTTAGAGATGTCTTGAAGACAAGTCATACGCACCCTGTATCCTTCTCATATATATTTTTGCTGTGTATGCCTTTTTTCAGATATATTTTATTGGTGTGTTTTATTGCCATTTATTTTCTTTTACTGTTGGGGTGGTTTGTCCACTCAGTGACGGGTTGTGGTGCAGGATGTGAACAGCCCGAATGCTATGTGTGCTAATTGTTAAGTTTAGGCATGGCTGGACCATGTCAGTCATATCTCCATGGCCATAGTTGGCAAATAGGGAAGTCTGCCCTGGCCTTATGAGTAAAAAAGGCCACAAGGCAGTGGGGACTGGTGTGAGCTTAGTGCTCCTCAGACAAGAGCAGCAGAGAAACAGAGGAGCACACAGTTCAGACTGCTGATAAAGTGTGGACCAAGTTATCCTGATCAAAGCTATCAAGATACCACCAGTCTACCCAATGGTGCCACTGGTAGACTGCAGAGAGGGATGAATGGGTGGCAGAAAGAGGTGGTGGAGATGGTTGTGCTTAGAAAAGAAACTGAGGGTATCCCTCTGGGGTCATACTATTGCAATACACCCCCCATATCAACTAAGGCTGACTGTTTCTACTGCACCAGGACAGTACCTTTGACATGTAATTAAGATCTTCATCATCTGCCTTATTCTTGGCTTTCAAACCCATAAAATAGACCCTAGTGGCAAGTGACTCCATATAGGGTTGTCTTCTGTTGATCCTTTGGGTTGGCTTATTTTAGTTCCCAAACACATGGCGCAATAGAAAATCCTCTAGTACTTTGCTTGGCTAGTCCAATCCAGATAGATGAGATAGCTAGCTAGCAGCACTATGCTCAAGGCAATGCTATAAAGGTATATGTGGGGGGCACACCACAGGCACCTCAATGCTGAACTCTTCACAGACAAGCAAATAAAAAGAAAATGGCGGCACTCCAGCATGCAAACAAGGTATAACTTTATTCAGCCATACAGATGTAACATTTCAGCGATGCCTATTTCAAGGAGTCCAGTGATGTCAGCAGTGAGTTCAAATAGAGCACACACTATACAAGTGACCTCATAAGTAATCAATAAGCATAAAATATTGTAATAGAAATAGTATACAGTCATGTGAAAAAATTAGGACACCCTTTGAAAGCATGTGGTTTTTTGTAACATTTTTAATAAAAGGTTATTTCATCTCCGTTTCAACAATACAGAGAGATTAAAGTAATCCGACTAAACAAAGAAAACTGAAGAAAAGTCTTTTCAAGATCTTCTGTAAATGTCATTCTACAAAAATGCCTATTCTAACTGAGGAAAAAGATAGGACACCCTTGCCCCTAATAGCGAGTGTTACCTCCTTTGGCTGAAATAACTGCAGTGAGACGGTTCTTGTAGCCATCTACCAGTCTTCGACATCGGTCTGAGGAAATTTTACCCCACTCCTCAATGCAGAACTTTTTCAGCTGTGAGATGTTTGAGGGGTTTCTTGCACGTACAGCCCTTTTCAAGTCACCCCACAGCATCTCAATGGGATTCAAATCTGGACTTTGACTTGGCCATTCCAGGACTCTCCATTTCTTCTTTTTCAGCCAATCTTTGGTTGATTTACTAGTATGTTTTGGGTCATTGTCATGTTGCATGGTCCAGTTCCGCTTCAGCTTTAATTTTCTAACTGATGGTCTCACATGTTCTTCAAGCACCTTCTGATACACAGTAGAATTCATCGTGGATTCTATGATGGTGAGCTGACCAGGTCCTGCTGCAGCAAAGCAGCCCCAAACCATGACACTTCCACCTCCATGCTTCACAGTTGGTATGAGGTTCTTTTCTTGGAATGCTGTGTTTGGTTTACGCCAAACATGTCCTCTGCTGTTGTGTCCAAATAATTCAATTTTGGACTCATCTGTCCAAAGAACATTATTCCAGAAGTCCTGGTCTTTGTCAACTTTATGTCTGGCAAATGTCAGTCTGGCCTCGATGTTTCTCTTGGAAAGCAAAGGTTTCCTCCTTGCACACCTCCCATGCAAGTTAAACTTGTACAGTCTCTTTCTGATTGTAGAGGCATGTACTTCTACATCAACAGTAGCCAGAGCCTGCTGTAGTTCTCGAGATGACACTTTAGGGTTTTTGGAGACCTCTTTTAGCATCTTGCGGTCTGCTCTTGGGGTGAACTTGCTGGGGCGACCAGTCCTGGGCATGTTGGCAGTTGTTTTGAAAGCCCTCCACTTGTAGACTATCTTCCGGACAGTGGAATGGCTGATTTCAAAATCTTTTGAGATCTTTTTAAATCCCTTCCCAGACTCATAGGCTGCTACAATCTTTTTTCTGAAGTCCTCTGACAGCTCTTTTGCTCTCACCATGGTGCTTACTCTCACTTCAACAGTTAGGAGCACACCAAACTAAATGTCTGAGGTTTAAATAGGGCAAGCCTCATTCAACATGCAGAGTAACGATCTACTAATTATGTGCACCTGGTGTGATATACCTGTGTGAGATCTGAGCCAATTTAAGAGGGAATACATGTGAGGGTGTCCTATCTTTTTCCTCAGTTAGAATAGGCATTTTTGTAGAATGACATTTACAGAAGATCTTGAAAAGACTTTTCTTCAGTTTTCTTTGTTTAGTTGGATTACTTTAATCTCTCTGTATTGTTGAAACGGAGATGAAATAACCTTTTATTAAAAATGTTACAAAAAACCACATGCTTTCAAAGGGTGTCCTAATTTTTTCACATGACTGTACATAGGGGATACATGTACCAACCACATGACAAACACATACAGTGTACAGGGTATTCCAATCTACATGCACCCAGATCCAGCTTAGTGTAATGTACTTCAGAACTGGCACCATCTAACAAAGGTCCATATTATTATGTAATTATCATAAATGACCTCACTCAGCTCTACCAACATTCCCATTTTTTGACCACTGTCCTTCAAGCAAGTCCTCAAAAGGCATATGAAATGGGGAAATCTGCATACTAGGACATTTCCAGGCTGTTTTTTTGGGCATTTTATATTTTAGAAGGCGTACCTTTACATAAACTGAAGAAGAGCCATCGTTCTCATTAGACAGCCTAAGGTGCAAGTGCTGGTTATTATTGGAACATGCCTGTAGGTCGATGGCTGGATTCTGATAAGAATTCTCTATTAGAGACTAGCTTTTTCAGAATTTTTCCAAAATTCTAAAATTAAACTGATTCCAAAGTTAGGGGTTCACTTTAATTGGACATATGAACGTCCAAGCCCATTCATTATAATTCTTCTTCCTTTAATTGCCAATAGTCCCCCTTTCCCTACCTGTAGAATCTCTATAAATGTTCAGAAACCCCCAGAAACATAAGGAAGGAATGGAAGGAGGGAGCTGCAGCTGCAGAATCTCTCCCTCAGTGACTGAATGCTGTGAGAGGGGAGGAGGAGCTGCAAGTTAGAGACGTGTCATTGGCTAAGAGCCTATAGCACAGCTTTTCGTGGGCATAGAGAGAACATTTTCATAGGAATGGGCAGAGAAGGAGAAAGCCCCAAAAGCTGTGGTTTACACAGCAATTCTGGAGATCGATGGTCCAAGGTTCAGAATTTTGAAGGTCAACATATTCTATCTCCATTTTCTGATCATGGAAGTGATGTTTCTGAGGAATTAGAGAAGAAAAATACTGAGAACATGAATTTGAGCAACATCTAAAAATTGACCTCAATGGGAGAAGTATCTGGTATCATCTCCTACTGAGGGACCTCATTACTGTCATGTCTGACATCCAGGTATGATTAAGTTTAGGGTGTATAACACAGGTCCTGGACTGATTGAGCATGGGTGGTGATCTGTGCAGTATCTTCTACTCACGACTCCTGCAATCTACATTCTAATGTATAAACTAGGGAGTGTAGCCGGATCTGACACAGATGTCTTCTCATAGGTATGGAGATTGGATTACAAGCTTGGATGTCAACAAAGTCAGTGCCTCTGGTCCCCCTTCCGTAGTGGCTAGCAAAGATTCATCATGACCCAAAAATTATCTTATTGATTCTGTTGGAATATTTGTGTCATGCCCCACCCCTGCAGAGCCAAAACTGGGCATAATACAATATATCAGATTGTTCTGGAATGTTCCTGTAATGTTTCCAAGAATTTGGGGATTTATTTTACATAAAATCTGAGAATCATGGTGATAACATTCATTAATAAATAAGGGCATTACCTGCGTATTAGCGATAACAATGGGCTAGGCATATGAAGAACAGGGATATGCTTAGGAAAGCGCCTGTCAGGCTGGACCTCAGAGACAAATAACATCCTAGAGACATGTGAGAGATAGAATTATACAATCTGTAAAATGGGAGAAAAGACCTAAGAAAACGTTTAGAAGACATGTACTTTCCCCTTTATTCAGGAACCATAGAAGTCAATATTTTGTCTATGAACAGCATCACTTCTTGCCAATGGCTGTGTCTGGTACTGCAACTCAGCTCCATTAACCTAAATGTACTATCAGACACAGCCCATGGACAAGAGTGGCCCTGACAGATAGCAAATGGTATTTTAATGGCTGTCATTATGGGGGTGTGGCCTGTATTCATGGGCGGATATGCTTTACATATGTATATAGAGAAATATATAATGTTACCTCTCCCATGTGTCCTGTTAGTTCCTGCATTATTAGGTACCGCACAGAACGGTTCTAATTGGACAGAAACATTCTTCTGGTCTGCGGGGTTCTGGACTATACACATGATTTCCATGTCCAGGTGGTCCGGTAGTAGCGATATCTCGATGGTGCTTCCATTATTATCTATACGCTGATACTCAGAGTTCCTCCTACTGTTTTTCCAAGTATAGAAAAAATCTGATGTGACCGATGGGACAGAACAATGGAGGGTAAAATTGCATTGCTCTCTGGTGTTTTTATTCAATTTAGACCATATGGTCGGAGACGGGACAGGTTCTGTAATCAGAAAATGGTGCAACCCTGGTTAAGTAAATTTGCGGTAGGAGAATATAATTCTGTTTAATCTCTATGTCCATCCATGGCAAGAATAAAACTAAAATTATTTTACACAATAAACCATAAATATAATTTGTCTGCAATACCATGCCTGACCACACGGTGTGCTGTTAGCAGAAGGAAGCTATTTTAGGAACATTTAGTAAAATAGCCTAATGCTCCATCTAGTGGTAGAATAAAAAAAAGCAGTAATTTGAAAAATGTTCTACATTTTAAGGGTCCCTCTTTTTTTTGTTCCATGAAACTAGATGTATAGCATCTGGTTTAGCTTACAGATAAGGAAATATTAGAATTAAGTGGTTGTTTATTCACAGTGACCCCTTTTTCAAATGAAGCTAGCCTGACAACTATTTGATCGGCTTGGATGGCTGTGGGCAGCTGCATCCAGTCATACATTTTTACAGCAGTGGCCACTACTGGTAAAATGTAGTATTACACGGTGCCCATTCCTAGGATTTGCTTACACTATAATCTGTAGACATGCCGGGTCCTCCAGAGCAAATACTCCTCTTTGCTTGCAGCTGTCTGTTCTACTTAACAGAGGGGAGTCCTGAGTCGATGTCCTTCCTCTATGACAACCATAAATTCAAAGAGACAACCCCATTTTTAACTGAAGCTATTCTGATTCCTGACGATCATTTGATTGGCTTTGATCACCATGGGAAGCTGCATCCACACATACATTTTCCCTGCAGTGGCCACTACTGGGGACCTGTGGTAGTACATGGTGCCATTCAAACAAATTGCTTACCTTATAATACCTACTCTAAATATTTTTCATATTAATATTTTGCTATAATCTACAATGTGTAGCGGCAAATCCCATCTCTAGGACATATGTTTACTTCCAGTCGATGATAATGTGTCCTGTTCATGTGGTGGGCTGTCACTGTTATATTGGTGTTTGACTGTGAGGTGGTTGCCATGCAGACTGGTTGCCGGTGGCAACGTGTTGTTGGCAGTTTGCATGTGCACTTCCCCTTTAAGGTTTGCCTCCCTGCTGTTTGGTGAGCAAGGGGTTAATCTTCTCGCTAGTGGGGGATTAAGGTGTTTCCTGGGTGTGGCCGTAGGCTTGATATATACCTGTGGTTTGCTGGCTAGGTGCAGTTGTACTACAGCCTTGCTTGGTGTTGGAGCTTTTCTCCTTGCCTGGGTGTTCCAGCCCAGTCCTTGAGGGGCCACCTTATGGAACATAAATTGTCCTCCCTTATGTACCCTCCATGTACCTTTACCCTCACTTGTTGTATGTGTGCTGTGGGTTTATGTTCTGGGTGTGTGAAGCGTTTTGTTGGTTGTTACATGTCTGGGTTGTTGGTGTTGGTCCCTGCTTGTAAGCTATTTGTCACCCGGTATGTTGATACCTCCGGAAGGGGGCTGGTTTCCCGGAGGGGTGAACCATAAGTCTGGATACAGTGCTGCCTGGGGCTGCCGTGCACCTTGCTGTATGGTGTCCAGGCAGTATCAGGAGTGCTGGATATCTGTGTGTGTTGTTTTGTACGGTGTCCTATTTGGTGTGTGGGCACTTGTACTTATGCACGAGTTCCAGTCGTGGTGGCAGCGGCAGGTAAGTGTATTTATGGTGTTCTTACCTGCCGACTCTGTTGCTGTATTCAGTTGTCCACTTTTCCGTGCAACCAGGCCTGTGGAGACTCTGGTTCATCTGTGTTTTCGATGAACCTGGTTGCCTCTTGTCCCTGTCTCCTAACTTCAGGGTTCTGAGGTTTCCAGTGTATAGGCCCTCCAGTGTATGGTTTCCCCCACTCCCCACCGTGACCTGGGTACATGGGTGCTCAACTCATTTAAGGAACAGCTCTGCTAAGTAAACTGTAGCAGACCAGTGTGTCTAACATATCATCAAGATAAGACATGAGCGAATCGAAGTTGACGAAATGGAATTCTATCTGAATTTCAGGAAAAATTTGATTCACACTGAAGCCGAATTTCATTGCGCTTCTTGGTAATGAAATCAATTTTTTTTCCTAAAAATGCCACTGCACGTGTGAGGACATGAAGAAAGGAACTCTGGTAAGGTGGGATCACCCACATTGACATGCATGCATGCAGCCAATCAGCAGCCACCCAGCCCTGTGATGTCAGAACCGTATAAATAGCGGCAGCCATCTTAGATTCTGCCATTCACCAGTGTACCGAGTACAGGGAGAGACGTCAGCAGGCGCTAGGGACAATGTAGGGAAAGATTATTCAAGCTGTAGGGAAAGGATAGGGAGGAATCATTCCACAGCATTTATGTAGAACAGGGTTCAGTAGAGGATCTTACAGCCTTGGTAATAGGAACAATCCTATTACACCTTGCTGCACTGACTAGGGATCAAAATTGCCATTATACAGCTCTGTAATTCCAGCAAACCGTTCTTGTTATTGGGGTGCAAGTGCTGTGTGATACAGCCATTAACAGGGTTTATTACAAATAAATATTTCTACATCTTATTTGGCCTTGTGCAGTACAGTTATATGTTCTAAAGCATTTTTTGTTTTTTATTAGTGGAAAGAAAAGGGCTTATTAGTCGTTGTATGGTGAAGTGCGAATATAACAGCCCTTTTTGTTGTGTATTAGTGGAAAAACCAAAATATATTTGCCGTTTAGCGGTGCAGTTACTGTGTGTTAGCGGAAAAAGAAAATATATATTTTCTGCTCAGTGGTTTAGTTATCTGTGGTAAAGCCTTTTGTGACGTGTATTATCGGAAAAATGAAATGTATATAGTATTTGCCACTCAGCGGTTTCCTAACCTCCAGACTCTGTCATTGTGCCACTCTGTGGTCTGCTCATGCTGCTGCCACCTCCAGACTCTGTCATTATGCCACTCTGTGGTCTGCTCATGCTGCTGCCACCTCCACACTCTGTCATTGTGCCACTCTACGGCCTTCTAATGCTGCTATCACCTCAACACTCTGTAATTGTGCCACTCTGTGGTCTGCTAATGCTGCTTTCACCTCCACACTCTGTCATTGTGCCACTCTGTGGCCTCCTTATGCTGCTGCTGCCTCCAGGCTCTGTCTTTGTACCACTCTGTTGCCTCCTCATGCTGCTGCCACCTCACCACTATGTCATAGGGCCACTCTGTGGACTTCTCAAGCTGTTCCCACCCTCCCCACTTCATGACTGGGCCACTATTTTGCCTTTCGGCCTGGCTGACATTATCATTTATTTGACCCTTCTTCTGATCTGTCAGAGGGCAGGAAAAATGAGACGTACAACTGATCCTGTCTGTGTAGCAGCTGTAAGGCTTGTATGGTCCCATCAGAATCGGCTTGTGATTTGGTAGTCAAAAGCAGGAGTGGGTAGAAAACACAGAAGACATGCAAATATACCATTCACGTGTCATCTCTGTTTTAGATTTACTCCTGGTTTTTTTGGGCATTAATAATACTGATGGATTACTGACCAAATGCTGGCCGAGTGAAGGCGGATGCTCCACAGACAGGATCGGTTTTTTGTGGGTTATTGTCCTCATGGATCAGAGGGAGGGCAAAATAATCAGTGACTTTAATACAAACTTACTGCTGACACCCTCTCCACTCTGTCGGGGGGAAATACTTGTATAAGTGTTTAATAGAACAGGTTCTGTAGACATCAGGAGTGCACTTCTTCTTGGCGCTAACATCGACCTGTAAGGCTGAGTTCATTCTTGAGTTATTTGGTCAGTTTTGGCCCAGTGACTGTCTAGCAACAAAAAAGGACAGGTGCACTCTGCGATCTTCCTAAGCCCTCAAACTGATGTTAAAATTGAGAGATTAGCAAACATGTCCCATCAGGAGGACATGTCTGAGCCCGAGCACCGCGCCAAGGTTTCTCGGGTCCTAACACTTACCTACCTGAGCCGTATGGGCAATACCAGGGGCCAGTGGGCGAATTACAGGAGTGTGATGACTGACTCGCAGACACCTCACCAGTTACCTCCAGCATGTAACCATGCTAGCAATGGGAGGAGGGAGGAGTCTGCGAGTCCCACTCAAGACTGGCTGGTATGGCCCAGGCTTCACAGGTGCACCTAAATGTAGCCTGTAGATGGAAAACAGGCACATTTAAATTGGAGTTTATACACCTCCATATACAAGCAAACTAACAGAAATAGCGTGGTGTTCAACAGGCAGGAAATGCTCAAACCCACATGCAGTTATCCACATATATACAGAGGAGCAAATCCTGCACTTGTGGCCCGTTGCTAATGGCGATCCCTAGCAAAAATGCATACAGTGGAGGATGCCCGCAGCGGACCCGAGCTACTTGAGAAACCTTGACGCGGTGCTTGGGCTCAGACATGTCCTTGGTGTGGGACATGTTTGCTAATCTCTCAATTTTAACATCAGCTTGAGGGCTTAGGAAGATCTTAGAGTGCACCTGTCCTTGTTGTTCCTAGATTGTTATATTGGTTCTCACATCCACATAATTGCTACCTTGTGTAGGATGTTTATTGTGGTACTTGTGGTCCACTGCGGGCAACCTCCACTGTATGCATTTTTGCTGGGGAATGCCATTAGCAATGGGCCACAAGTGCAGGATCTGCTCCCCTGGGTATAGATGCACAACAGCATATGGGTTTCAGCACTTCCTGCCTAACGCCACGCTATTCTTATTAGTTTGGCCCCGTGACTGCCCAAATAAGTGACGTGTGCAGTGATTCTAAGAGCGATGCCTGTCATCTGCATTTCACTACCACAGCAGACTCCCTATGCGTGTTACTGCAAGGCACAATGTTCTACACCGGAGTTCCCCAACTCCAGTCCTCAGGGCCCACCTACCAGTCAGGATTTGAGAATATCCCACAGAATGAACACCTGTGGTAAGTCCTGAGGCATTAACACTAATTATATCACCTGCTCAATACTAAGGAAATCCTAAAAACATGACTCGTAGGTGGGCCCTAAGGACTGGAGTTAAGGAACACTGTTCTACACCACTATAGAGGTTCTCTGCAGCCAGGAAATAGCCATTTTTTAACACAATTTGCCACAAATAAATTTGTGTCGAACCAAATTTTTTCTAAAAAATCCGGTGAATCACATTTTTGAAAAATTCACTCATCTCTAATCAAGATAGATTTTAGCCCTGGATGTAAACAATGAAGTACCCTCCTGAATTGAACCAAAAAAGCAAACGTTTAAGTTCTAAAACTGGACTATTCCTTTAACGCTAATTAGTATTTATGAGGTTTATTTTAATTATTCATGAGTCTGATTACCATTCTGGTTTCAGACTGTACAGTGACTGCCACAACACCCACATGAACCTACCGTACACAGTGAGGATAAACGCCGACCTGCGTATCTGTTTGCTGATGAGTATGATCTCGGCGCAGTATTTCCCAGCATCCCTCAGGGTGAGATCTTTGAGGATGATGGTCCTTCCATGACTTAAAGTTCTAAGACGGTTCTTGAATTGGTTACTGTACATCGAAATTGACATATTTCCAACTTCTACCACTTTAACAGTTCTGCTGTCAGTTGTAAATTTCCATACGATTTCTTCCACAGGAAGTGGGAGGTGCAGTTGGATGGACAGTTCTACTGAGCGGTTCACCAGACCGATGACCTGAACTGGCATCTGATCGGCTACAGGCAAACATAAAAAGGACGACATTTCAATTAATATTTTTTCATCTGGGACATCTCTAGCTGGGTATACTGGCTGATAACTATGGTGACCACCAGGGACTACAGAGTATCCATCTTTGTCAAGGTCCTAAATGGCCTGAAATATGTCTTGTTATTGAGAAGTATAGACAGTCGGGGAGTATTATTGTGTAGCTTAGCAGATTTTCTATTTGGGGATCTGAGGAAGCTTGGTGACCACTCATGTGGGAGTTTGAAGGGGTTTTCTTGACCCAGAGGCACCTATCAGTCCTGTCTAACAAATTCTAACTTACCTACAGAAGAAAGTTTCCAATATACCTACTGTCTCAAAGCTGCGTGGATCCGCCACTGTGGAGCCAGGTCAAGTGAGGCTCCTCGCTTTCAAAATCTTATGTCCAATGTCATGTCCTGCAGTCTGAACACCAGTCTGGTCTGGTCTATGGACAGGCATGTCACTTCCACCCGTCAGATGATTCAGAAGTTGTTGCATGCGCCAGGGAGACAATTAGTTCTATCCCTGTGCACTGTACCTCCCCGTCCTGGGCTGCAGAAGAAATGTACCTGTCCATAGACCAGGCCGGAAACCTAGTGTTCAGAATGAAGGACATAACTTTGGAGGATTTATGATTTCAAAAGGGAGGCCCGGGTTCCAGAGAGGTCGATCCAGGTAACTTCAAGACAGGAAGCATTTTGGAAAAGTTCTTCGGCAGGCAAGTTTTGATTAGTTAACGTGGCTTGATGGGTCGTCTTGGGTCCCAGAAAACCCCCTTAACCCATTGAGGACATAGCAATTGTCTGTTTTTGCATTTACATTTTTTGACTCTCGGCTCTCCTTGAGCCATAACTTTTTTATTTTTCTGTTCACAAACCTGTATGAAGGCTTGCTTTTTCTTGCAGGACAAGTTGTACTTTCTATATGAAAAATATTTTTTCTTACTTTCCTCCTTTTATCATCAAGTGCAACTCATAAAGCGAAACATACGGTATATAGTTTTTCTTTTGTTTTGATGCTGAATATTTTAATATGTTAATACTTTAAAACTTTGAAAAGAATTACCGGTAATTTCTTTTTTAGCATCGCCATATCCTCACTACATAACTTTTTTTTATAGTTACCTTGCTGTGTGAGGGCTCATTTTTTTGTGGAGTGATCTGTAGTCTTTATTGATACCATTTTAGAGTATGTATGACTTTTTTATGACTTTTTATTATTAATTTTTTTTAGGAGGTGAAATGACCAAAAACCAGTGAATTGGCCGTTTTCATTTTTTTTTTTTTGCATTAAGACGTTCACCGTACAGGATAAATAGTTTTATACTTTAATAGTTTGGGTTTTTTGTGACATGAAAATTTTCATTATGTTTTGTTTTATATGGGGAAAGGGGGAGAATTTGAATTTATATTTTTTTACTTATATATTTTTTTACTTATTTTAAGTCCTCCAATGGGACTTGAACCTACATTTGTCCAATCGCTTCTCCCCAGACTATAATGAATTAACATTGCAGTCTATAGGAGATTCAATACATTTCTATGGAGCCCTCATGGAAATGTATTACTGTGGTAGCCTCAAGTCTTCCTAAGGCTCAAGGCTACCAAAGAGAATGAACAGCTTCCCCGATCATGTGGGGGAGCTGTTTGTAGAATTCCCAGGGAAAGCCACCTCAGATGCCATAGTCATAACTAATCATGATATCTAAGAGGTTAAATGTCTGTGTTTGGTGTTATTACCGGTCGCAGACATCGCCTCCAGGTGTCTGCTATGTAAAACAGCAGAGACCTGGCAGTCATGGCGCCCACTCTGCTCCGAGTGTAGACATCCGCCATACATGGCAGGGCTAAATCCTATTACTAGTTCACTGCCAATCTGGTCTTGGTCTGAAACGATCAAGGTAATTAATGATTGACTGGTTGCTAAGGACATTATGTCTGACAATTCATATCAAAGCACATGGTTGTGAGGCAGTGTGATCCTAGCAACTGGACAGCTTGGCATCAGTCATCTTAACAGGCCTTATGAATCAGATTTTACACTCAGAATACTAAGGTGGTGGACTTTTTTACATTTGGACGTAATTTCCTCAAATTACTTACCAGACAAGCTCTACTACCCAAACTACCCAGAATGTAATGTTACTATCATCCCTTTAAGAATAGTTTTGGGGACCCTGTCTAGCCTAAGAGACGTTATACATAATCCTGCTACACTACCAGTGATTATCTAGAATAAAACACCGGTGGTCTGTAAGGACTTCTGCTCTTGTCTTTACTATAGTAACTAAAACAGCGCCACCCTTGCCTATGTGGCTGTGTCTGGTACTGCAGCTCACTAGACTGATATGCAATACCAGATACAGCCATAATGGACACTTTAGGGAAGTGGCTATGACACTCTAGCAGAGTCATGATGCTCTTGTTCTGCTGATTGGTGGGGGCCCCAGGGGTCGGATTAAGAAAAAGTCTTAAATGTTATATAACATTTTTCAGATTTTGGTTCAAAGGAAAATCTTAACGCTACCTGTAAATTCCCCAAAGAGTGACACAAAGAGAAACTGCTGTGGTCCTGTTTCGATGAGAAATGCAACTAACATCAACATGACTGACCACCCCACATCCTGTATTTTCTGACCAGATTATAGCAAAATTTTCAAAAGTTTCCTCTTGGTCTTCTCAATGCAGAACATGGACTACCTGAAGGTCCAAGAAGGACCCAGAAATGAGGCCTCTATGTTGGCTACAGAGATGCAACCCTGGGACTACAGACCTCAGATACATCTACTATGGAACAACTGTAATGCCCTCTTCAACCAGCAGGGGGCAAGTAAGAGTAATACAGAACAGTTGGGATACTGTCGCATTAAGAGCTTCAAATCAGTCTACATAGCTCTAGTAGTGATGTAGCAGAGTTGTTCAAGGCTGTCCCTTTTTTTGCACGCTTTGATAAGGCGAGGGCTACACGGTGACTTATCAAGATCACAATAGGGAGGTGGATTCAGAGAGGATTCAGCTCTACTACCCCTACCCGAGTGTCATATACCGAGTGTCTGTTTTTTACATTATTTTGTGATGCCTACAGATATCCAGTAGCAGTGCTGAATTTATCATTGACCTTTTGTCCCATATACAACTTAATTACAAAACCAGTTCTACTACTTCAGAAAAGTAATAAAAGTAATACTAAAGCCACTTACCTGAAGCCAGGAGAAGGACGGCCGCCATCACAGACAGTAGTCCCGGGGCTCTGTGCAGCATCTTCACACTACGATGAGAAGACGTGTAATGCAGGCGTACTTCCCTCCCTGGTCTAAAGAACACAGGACATAACCACCTCTTCTCAGACATGTGGTCTGTGACATTATTTTAACCACATTATGGCTTCACTGACCAAAAAATCATAAAGATATTCCGGGGAAAGCCAGGTTCCAACCAATCCTCAACCCTATAGCCCCCACTGGAATTATCATCCTACTTCCCAAGACTAGTAAGAAGCATATTATGACTTATCCCTTTTTTGAGTAGCTACATAAGGAAGCAGGTTTGCCTTTCTGTGTCTTTAAAGTTGGGTGACCTAAGGGATCAAAATAACTACCACTGTGGTTGTCACAAAGTATATCGAGAATATCATAGTTCCATAGTTAATAAGGTTGAAAAAACACATAAGTCCATCAAGGTCAACCAAGGGATAGGTGGGGACGTGAATCTCAGAAGGAATTCATCTAGACCCTTTTTAAAATTGTCCACTGTTCCTGCTGTGACCACGTCCAGAGGTAGTCTATTCCACAAGCGAAGAAGCCTTGAAGCCTCTGGAGACTGAACTTTTTCTTCTCCAGTCGGAGGCAGTGCCCTCTTGTCTTTTGAGGGCATTTTACACGGACCAGCTTTTCGACATATTTTTTGTATGGCCCATTTATCTTCTTGTACAGGTTAATCATGTCCTCCCTTAGACGTCTCTTCTCAAGACTAAATAAATTAAATTCTTTTAATTTTTCTTCAGAACTAAGTGGCCCTGAGTGGAACACAGTCTGTGGCATTCAACTTTGGGACATCTGAGGCTGAGATATTTCATGGTCCACATCTGTGGCTGGCATTTAAAGGACATGTCTGACAGGCAAGTCTATGGGCATCGGTGGCTACCAGTAATGAGGCATTTGTGGCTTATGGGGGTATCTGAGTTGTGTCAAGCTCTTGTGCCAGGAACTTAAGGAGGATAAGACTTTTCAAAGGCACACACTTATGGCAAGGGTAAGGTCTACAGGAGGAGGCCATGCCCTTCACAATGTATGGCACTGAGTGACAAAACAAAAAGGCAACTCTAACCAGAGTGCAGGATGAGAGGCCTTTATTTCTTAAAGAAACTAGTAAAGTGGAACACCGCCTCTACCTTAATACATAAGGTATATTAGTGCCTCAAATTCCCTGCATTGACTTTCATAGAAGATTTCTGTCTGCAGCCACCACCAGAGGGAGCTCAGGAGCTTACTGTATACATTGTACTCAATAATAACACAGTATGTAGTAAGCTCCCCCTAGTGATAGATGAAGGTACTTAATAACGGTAAGTCTTTGCAGGGGGTTTGGAACTCTGCAACATAAAAACTTACCCTGAGCCTCCTATTACTATAAATATATTTTAGGAGAATAATTAGCACAGACGGAGGGGGCTTGGGGCCAGGGTCCAATTTCTTCTTCTCCAGTGGTTATGATTATGTTGTTCATTTTGTACTCATACGCATGGAGGGTTACACCTGTACGATGGTAAACATATTGCTGAGAAGCAGATCCTTCCTGTTTGAGGTGGGTGTTATTTTTAAGAAAAATGTTCCTACTGACCAGGTATTGAGGGGGGCGAAAGCAATAGTGACATACTGCAATTGTAAGAACGAGGAGGCTCTAGCTTCCTGTGGTTTTCATGATGTATTAGACCAGCTCACAGCTTCCTGACACTTGGTTTACTGATGACCAAGAAGCAAGAACAAAGGGTAATGTTTCATATGAAGAAGTTACAACCATTAGTGTAGCAATTAGAAAAGTGCTGCTCTCACCTGCTCCTTCTCTGCTGTGACCACCTGGATGCGGATGACTTGAAATCCAAATGAAATGCAAAATCCATCTCAATCTCGCAGAGGTAAAAACCGGTACTTTATTGAAGCGGTATAGAAATACATCCAGGAAAAACAATCTTAGTCTACGCGTTTCGGGCTACATCGTGTATTAAAAACATAACCATATTTAGCAATATATCGGAGATGGAAAGCATATCCCAAATATCTTATCGCCTTACAATTGTAAGATTAAATCCAATCTTTTATTCGGGTGCTCAGCTGAAAGATCCAAAAGGATTCCCTATTCGGGAGTTTTCTCCTCTCGTAGGTGCTTTAACCCTCTCAATCCCGATCAACATGCCGGACGTGTCCCCATCGTGGAAAACCGCAAAGAGTAAGCTGGCCGCAGACACTCCGCGGCCTCCATGGTGCGGCACGTCCGAGATGTGCTTGCGTATTCTCAACTTAATAGCATTAGTGGTGCAACCTACATACTGTAAGTTGTAATTAAATATACTGCATACGTGGTATTGCAGTTACGGTAAACTTTTATTGGAAAGACCTTCCTGTTAGGTCCTGGCTACCATGGTATGGTCGAGGCATGCACATTTATTATGTCCACATTTATAACTGCCTTTTGTTCTTAACCAATTAGGTTGTGATATTTTTCTATCTGCTGCATTCATTTGTATCTGAGTAAGGGCGTACATTTTTGGTAGCCCGAAACGCGTAGACTAAGATTGTTTTTCCTGAATGTATTTCCATACCGCTTCAATAAAGTATCGGTTTTTACTTCTACGAGATTGAGCTGGATTTTGCCTTTCATTTGGATTTCAAGTCATCCGCATCCAGGTGCGGTGTTCCGTGCTCACAGCAGAGAAGGAGCAGGTGAGAGCAGCACTTTTCTATTTGCTATGTGGCTATGTGGTTTTCTGCGAGCATCCTCCCTGCCTTGGGAAACCTGTTAGTTTCTGTCTCCTTGCAGGATAAACTATCTGAACCACAGATACCACCAGATATAACTCCCCAGAGTACATTTGTAACATAATATAGTGTAGAGTTCTCTAAAATATGTAAGATCATTAAACAACACTTTCCGGTTCTGGCGTTTGACAAACAATGGGCAAAAATAGCAGTGGGAGGTGTAAGGTGTGCGGCCCGCAGAGCTCCCACAGTATCCACCTATGTCAGTCCAAGCCTTTTTCAAGATAGAAAAATATCACAAAATAATTGGTTAAGAACAAAGGGCAGTTATAAATGTGGACATAATAAATGTTCATGTTGCGACCATACCATTGTAGCCAGGACCTAACAGCAAGGTCTTTCCAATAAAATTTTACCTTAACTGCAATACCACTGTAACGGTCACGTCCACACACACAGGGGGAAGGATAGTGACCACTGCGCTCCACCCTCACCCCTGGCCCTGCCTACTTGCCTCACGAGTCCTGATGACAGGGGACAACTGGACGACAGTCCCTTACTTAGGATATGTGCAGGGAGGCCAGACAAGACAAAATACGGAACGTGAACGGACCTGGTCAGAACCAAAAGAGCTACACAGTACAAAGGGTTAAGCAAAGAATGGTCAGGAGAAGCCGGGGTCAAATACCAGGAGAGTAGAGAAGTACCAGAGGAGTCCGCAAAGAGTAGTCAGGTGGGAGCCGAGGTCACAATACCAGGACGGATGCGCAGTACAGGAGGAGCAGGCAAAGGATAGTCAGGGAACAGGATCAGGTGAGTATTCAGTAGTCCAACAAATAGCCAGGAACCTAGAAATTAACAGGCAACCTGTGGCCAGCAGGCTGCCTGTATTTATAGTGGGGTCTGAGGGTCATGTGACGTGGCCAGCGTCACATGACCGACAGACCGACCAGTCGAGCACCGAGTGATCAGTTCGGCGCTCAAGGCAGACCTAGGAGCAGGGAGCCTCCCAGCTAGCAAAGCCGCCCTGGGAATGAGGCCAAACACAGATCCTCGCTCCTGAAGCTAAGCAGCAGGTCTGCGGCTGATGGGAGACCGAGTGCGCCTTCAGCACCCCGTTACAACCACGTATGCAATATATTTAATTACATGTGGAATTTGCAACTTACAGTATGTAGGTTGCACCACTAATGCTATTAAGGTGAGAATATCGGACGTGCCGCACCATGGAAGCCGCGCAGTGTCTGCGGCCAGGTTTTCCATGATGGGGACACGTCCGACATGTGGAATCGGGATTGACAGGGTTAAAGCACCTACGAGAGGAGAAAACTCCTGAACAGGGAGTCCTTCTGGATCTTTCAGCTGAGTACCCGTCAGCCTGAGGGACTCAATAAAAGAATGGATTTAATCTTACAATTGTAAGGTGATAAGATATTTGGGATATGCTTTCCATCTCCGATAAATTGTTAAATAAGGTTATGTTTTTAATACACAATGTAGATTGCTTTTTATTTGAAGATTGACATGTGAATGGCAGCATTGAATTGAGGTCATGTGATAGCCCAATTAGAGGCACAGTTGGGAATCCACTATATCTGCTGCATTCATTTGTATCTTACGCTGTCATGAGTAAAGGCGTACCTTTTTGGTAGCCCGAAACGCGTAGACTAAGATTGTTTTTCCTGGATGTATTTCTATACCGCTTCAATAAAGTACCAGTTTTTACCTCTGCGAGATTGAGCTGGATTTTGCCTTTCATTTGGATTTCAAACCATTAGTGTAGGTATGAGGGCCACAGCAGTTGCAATTGTGAAGACAAGTTGCTTGAGAAGATTCTATTGTGATTTTGGTCCACAAGCGATCGTGGTCGTCCAGATTGAAGACCATAAAGAAGCAGATTCATTGACAAAGTAATGGCAGCTGCACATATTAGAAAGCAAAACTAAGTGTAGGGGAGCCAAGCCCAGAAATGCAAGATCACCCATAACACCGTGTAGCCAGCCAATCTGCAGATAGATGTCCCCTATAAAGCACTCTTCCCGCGCGGTCTCCACCTTTGTCCTGTGAGCTGAGCATAGGGAGAAATGTAGAAAGTGCTTATGTGCTAGGGACAGTACTGAAAATGATTAATAGAAGAAAATTGGAGAGAGAGAGAGAGCAGGGAGACTGCAGGGGGAGCTCAGGGAGATTGTAGGGAGAGAGCAGGGAGACTGCAGGGGGAGCTCAGGAAGATTGTAGGGAGAGAGCAGGGAGACTGCAGGGGGAGCTCAGGGAGATTGTAGGGAGAGAGCAGGGAGACTGCAGGGGGAGCTCAGGAAGATTGTAGGGAGAGAGCAGGGAGACTGCAGGGGGAGCTCAGGGAGATTGTAGGGAGAGAGCAGGGAGACTGCAGGGGGAGCTCAGGAAGATTGTAGGGAGAGAGCAGGGAGACTGCAGGGGGAGCTCAGGGAGATTGTAGGGAGAGTGCAGGGAGACTGCAGGGGGAGCTCAGGGAGATTGTAGGGAGAGAGCAGGGAGACTGCAAGGTCAAACAAACCGTGTCAAAACCAAGAGAGCAGAAAAGATTCCGGAGGAGCAAGCAGAGAATCGTCAGGACAAGCCGAATTCAAACCAGGAGAGCACGCCAAGCCCAGAGGATGAGACAGACGGGAAATCGGAAGCCAAGCAGGAACAAACAAACCAAGTGAGTATCATGCAGGAAGGACCTCAATAACAGGCAATCTGTGGCCAGCAGATTGCCTGTTTAAATAGAGCGCTGGTGGAGTCATGTGACCCTGGGCACACTGATGACGCGAGCGTGTTCGGCCTCCCCCGCTTCCGAGAACACCGCATCGTGACATAGGCATTCACCTGACAGAAAAGAACTTGTGATTATGTGGCTGGAGGTATATTAGGCGGTCACTGGATACAAATTTTACTGTTGGCCAGTACAGGCCCCAAAAATTAGGCATTCACCTGACAGAAAAGGTATTTTATGCCTCTGTATATACATAAGACAAGGACCATTCTTTGTTCTGGTTGGTGGCGGATATGTGTGGGCTGGCATTAGGAAATTCAATTACACGTGGTTGTCATAGGTGTTGAATTCCTCAGAAATCCATGCCTCATTCATTTTTAGAAATTTGAGGTAGTCCGCACTGTCCATCTATCCTTTTTAATCTAATGTTGTTGTTGGATGTCATCAATCCACTTTTAATCTACATTGTGGTTAAATATTATCACTCTTAATATTTTAATTGAGTATAGTGGTGAACGAATACCACTTTTTATATATATATACATTTTTGACATATGTACTTATTGAGACTTCCCGTCACACACTGTGTGGACTTTGGGACTGTGTTGTCATATTGCTCTCATACTCTTCTTTGTGCTGTGTACCACTTCACCACTGGGACAGTAATTTCTCTACCTGCTTTAAGCTTGGATTGGTGCTTTTTACCACTTTTCTCCCTTTCCCCCACCCCTTGGTCAGTTGAACTTCATCAACTCACCTTCTCCTTTTTCCATCTCGCTGATTTTGTGTTTTTACCGGGATTCTAAGTACGTTGCCACCCAGTACTGGTCCTTGCCCTTTATGCTTTTTATACGGGGGTCCCTCTTCAAACACTGGAGCATGAAAGCCCCCATTTGCACTAAATTGGAAGCAGTGGAGCTCCCTGGCTCCTGCTCATCGCCCAGGAGAATGTCGTTCTCGGTCTCCTCCCCCCCAGGCATGGACAACACTAGGGATCCCCGAAAAGTTTAAAGTCCCCCTCAAAGCCTGCTCTTCTTGCTCCTCCTCCTCCCCCCAGCCATCATCCTCCTCTGACTCCTATTTAGACTCCTGCTGACTTGTCTCAGATGGAGTAGTCCCCCCTGGGAATTTTTTCCACATTGCGACTTCATCTTCCAGCTCCTGCTCCTCGACTGCTTGATCAATGACACGATGCAATGCACACTCCAGAAAAAAGGCTTAACGAACGATGTCATTGATGGCGCCCTGGCTGCGACTGACCAGTTTGGTGATCTCATTAAATGGCCACAGAAGTCTGCATGCGTCGTGCACGAGCAGCCACTGGCGCGGTGCAAAGAAACTAAGCTCCCCAGAACCTGTCCTGCTGCAGAGTTCTTACAGGAGCAGCCTATCAAGCATATACAAGGTGGAGTTGCAGTGTGTCGGGCAGTCACAAATCAGACGTCTGATAGGCAGGTGGTGTCACCACTTAATGTCAGCAAGGCAAGCCATGGCCGTGTAAGATCTTCTAAAATGGCCAGAGATTTTCCTGGCATGACACAAGACGTCCTGGACCCCGGGATGTGTGCCATGCATGGCATGTGTGTCATTTTGCCCTGTTTCAGCACGCTCAGCAGATTGGCACCGTTGTTGCACACCATTTTACTAACTGTCAAATTAAGTGGGGTTTGCCACTGATTGGCCTGTGACCGCAGAGCTGAAAGCAGTGCAGGACCGGTGTGGCTCTTGGCTTCCAGGCACAACAGTCGCAACACAGCATGGCAACGTCTCACCTGGCATGTCAAATAGGTTCTGGGGAGCGGAAGAGGTGGTAGCAGTGGAAAAAGAGGAGTCAGCCGAGGAGGAGACGGAGGATGGAGTAGGAGGAGAAGAAGAGGCAGGCCTGCATGCAATCCGTGGCGGAAACGCCAAATCCACACGGGAGCCAGGGGTTACATGCTTGACGACGATCAGAAGGTTCACCCAGTGGGCAGTAAAAGTTATGTCCCTTTCCTGCCCGTGTTTGCTAGACCACGTGTCTGTGGTCAGATGTATCTTGGCACTGACACTGTGTGCCAGAGATATATTCACTTGCCGCTGAACGTGGCCATATAGCTCTGGGATGCCCTTCTGGGAGAAATATTTCCTTCCGGGACCTTCCATTGCAGTGTGCCAATGGCCACAAATTTTCTAAAGGCCTCCGAGTCCACCAGTTTATATGGCAGTAGTTGGCGGGCTAGCAGTTCCGACAAGCCAGCAGTCAACTGTTGGGCAAGAGGGTTATCGGGCGTCATCAACTTTTTACGCTCGAACATTTGGGCCAAGGAAGCCTTCCTTCTGCAATATTAAAGCGATGATGGCATGGTGGAAGGTGGAGTGGAGGACAAATGGGAGGAGAGAGGAGAAGGAGAAGAGGCAGGACGTGGAGTGCCGGGAGTGTGGCTTTGTGGGTTCTGATGGCGTTGCTCCCACTGGGCTCGGTGATGGGAGGCCAGGTGCCTTCTTAAGGCGGTCGTCCCTAGGTAAGTGTTGGGCTTACCGCGACTTATGCGTTGACAGCACAGGCTGCAGATGGCAACAGTATTATCAGCAGCTGACACGTTAAAAAAAGCCCACACTGCGGAACCATGGTCCAGGCGGCCTGGGAGCGCAAGATGTGACCGTGCATGGTGGATTGCTCGCTCCAGATACATTTGCAGTCTGCTTTTTGCCTCCTGTGCACTGCGAGTTCTGCCTGCTTCTCCTCCCTATCTGCTGCTCCATCTCTCCCTCTGAACTCCCCTCCTCTTCCTCTCTTAGGGGCACCCACGTGACGTCAAACGACATGTCATCATCGTCACCTTCACCACCACTGACATTAGAGATCTCGGAGTAGGCAGCAACAGCGGGGACCACCCTCCTTGGGCTGATCTGGGTACTGTCATCAGACCGCTGGGTGGCGGCTGTTGCTACCTCCTCATCCAATGCCAAGAATGGCTGCGCATTGGTATGGTGTGGGAATGGATGGGAAAATAATTTCTCTGACTCGAGTGGAGGGGCTGTGGTGGTGTCTTTGGGGGTGCACACAGCAGAGAGTAAAGGAGGGTACAGATACAGAGGATGAGGAGGGTGCAGAAGTGGAAGGCTGAGTGAGCCACTCAACCAACTCTGGTGCGTCCATTGACGTAATCACACGCACCTTCTCCAACTTCCCACTTAGGCTCCGGCCTTGTGAACCTGCCCAACCTCTACCACCCCTGCGGAATGGCCTGCCTCTTCCTCTGCCTGTGATTTTCAAAATGACCCTATGCCAAAGTCCCTAGAGAAGAGCAGTACTTTTGGAAGCATCAACCTTGCATCAAGAAAGAAGCTTTACCCAAAGCTGTTTGAGAGAAGGTGGTTACTGGATTGTGAAAGGAAGCAAAGTTATAACAAAGTATATACCGTATTTTTCTCTTTATAGGGCGCACCTGATGATAAGACGCACCTAGGTTTTTGAGGAGGAAAATAAGAAAAAAATATTTTGAACCAAAAGGTGTGCTTTTGGTAGGTTTTGAACTAATGGTGGTCTGTGCATGACACACTGTTATGAGGGATCTGTGGATGACACTATTATTGGGGATCTGTGGATGACGCACTGTTATGGGGGATCTGTGGATGACGCACTGTTATGGGGGGATCTGTGGATGACGCACTGTTATGGGGGATCTGTGGATGACGCACTGTTATGGGGGGGATCTGTGGATGACGCACTGTTATGGGGGGGATCTGTGGAGGACACTGTTATGGGGGGATCTGTGGAGGACACTGTTATGGGGGGATCTGTGGATGACGCACTGTTATGGGGGATCTGTGGTTGACGCACTGTTATGGGGGGGATCTGTGGATGACGCACTGTTATGGGGGATCTGTGGATGACGCACTGTTATGGGGGATCTGTGGAGGACGCACTGTTATGGGGGGATCTGTGGATGACGCACTGTTATGGGGAGGATCTGTGGATGACGCACTGTTATTGGGGGATCTGTGGATGACGCACTGTTATGGGGGGGATCTGTGGATGACGCACTGTTATGGGGGGGATCTGTGGAGGACACTGTTATGGGGGGATCTGTGGAGGACACTGTTATGGGGGGATCTGTGGATGACGCACTGTTATGGGGGGATCTGTGGATGACGCACTGTTATGGGGGGATCTGTGGATGACGCACTGTTATGGGGGATCTGTGGATGACGCACTGTTATGGGGGGGATCTGTGGATGACGCACTGTTATGGGGGGATCTGTGGATGATGCACTGTTATGGGGGGATCTGTGGATGACACTGATGGGGGATCTGTGGATGACACTGATGGGAGATCTGTGGATGACACTCATGGGAGATCTGTGGATGACACTCATGGGGCTCTGTGGATGACACTTATGTCATCCACAGATCCCCATAAGTGTCATCTACAGATCCCCCATCAGATGCATTAGTGTGGAGGGAGGAGGCGGAGACACTCATGGTGGGGCCCGGTGCAGTGACTCTACTCTAATACACCGGGCCCCGCAACTGTTAAGTACATTCAATCCGATCCATATCTTAATGTATACCGCACTGTTCTGTACTTACTGTAGTACCATATGTATAGCATTAAGACGGCGCAGACCGGCAGCTCCCTCGGTCATGCGCCGCCTGCCCCGCCTGCCGCAGCTCCCTCCTCATGCGCCACCTGCCCGCCTGCCTGCTTATCTCACTTTATGAATGAACAGGCAGGCGTGGCAGGCGGCGCATGGGGAGGGAGGAGGGGCTGGCGTGTGTATCAGTGGGGAGGGAGGAGGGGCAGGCGTGTGTATCAGTGGGGAGGGAGGAGGGGCTGGCGTGTGTATCAGTGGGGAGGGAGGAGGGGCTGGGGGGCCGGCATCTTGTTTTGTAATGTGATGTGCAGTCACTGTATTCTATTACACCGGGCCCCCTGTAATAATCATATAGGCAATGTTAAACTGTAGAATTCCTCTCCAATCCAGCTTGTATTACTTACTACAATCTTCCGTAGCAGGCAGGAGGCCAGGTGGGCGGGCGGCGGCAGCGCAACTTACTAAGTCACGCGCCTGCTCCTCCAACTTTATGAATGAAGCAGGCGGCGCAGGCGCGTGATGTAGTGAGCTATGCTGCCGCCTGCCCGGCCTCCTGCCTGCTATGGAAGTTAGTAGTAAGTACTACAGCCTGGATTGGAGAGGAATTCTACAGTTTGAGGCCTCATGCACATGGCCGTTGTTTGGGTCCGCATCCGAGCCGCCGTTTTTGCCGTGTGCTGTCCGCATCCGTTGCACCGTTCCGTGGCCCCGCAAAAAAAAGATAGCATGTCCTATTCTTGCCCGTTTTGCAGACAAGAATAGGCCTGTCTACAATGGGCCGCCCGTTCCGTTCCGCAAATTGCATTAGGCACACAGACGGATCAGTTTTTTGCGGATCCGCGGTTTGCAGACCGCAAAAAACTGCACGGTCGTGTGCATGTAGCCTAAGACTTTATGCACACGATCGTATGTGTTTTGCGGTTCGCAAATTGCGGATCCTCAAAAAAAACGGATGACGTTCCGTATTGCATCCGTTTTTTTTGCGGATCCATTGTAATAATGCCTATCCTTGTCCACAAACTAGAAAAAAATAGGACATGCACTATTTTTTTTGTGGGGCAACGGAACGGACATACTGATGCGGACAGCACATGGTGCGGACCCACTGAAATGAATAGGTCCGCATCCTTTCCGCCAAAAAACGGAACGGACACGGAAACAAACAACGTTCGTGTGCATGTAGCCTAACATTGCCTATATGATTACTACAGTGAGCGGGGCCCGGTGTAATAGAATACAGTGACTGCACCGGCCCGGATGCCATTACAAAACAAGATGCCGACCCCCACCCCCTGTATTGGGGGGTCATTCACTACACAGGGACACTTTTATGGATGAGATCTGTTGATGACACATAGCATAAGATGCTATGTGTCATCCACAGATCCCCCCATAGCAGTGTCATGCCATCCCCAGATACCCCCATAAAAGTGCCATCCCCAGATGCCCCCATAACAGTGCCATCCACAGATGCTCCCATAACAGTGCCATCCCCAGATGCTCCCATAACAGTGCCATCCCCAGATGCCCCCATAACAGTGCCATTCCCAGATTCCCCCATAACAGTGTCATCCACAGATCCCCATAACAGTGTGATCCACAGATCCCCCATAACAGTTTCTTCCACAGATCCTCCATAACAGTGTGTCCTCCACAGATCCCCCATAACAGTGTGTCCTCCACAGATCCCCCATAACAGTGTGTCATCCACAGACCCCCATAACAGTGTGTCATCCACAGATCCTCCATAACTGTGTCATCCACAGATCCCCCATAACTGTGTCATCCACAGATCCCCATAACAGTGTGTTATCCACAGATCCCCCATAACAGTGCCATCCCCAGATGCCCCCATAACAGTGCCATCCAAAGATCCCCCATAACAGTGTCATCCACAGATCCCCATAACAGTTTCATCCACAGATCCCCTATAACAGTGTGTCCTCCACAGATCCTCCATAACAGTGTGTCCTCCACAGATCCTCCATAACAGTGTGTCCCCCACAGATCCTCCATAACAGTGTGTCCTCCACAGATCCCCCATAACTATGCCATCCACAGATCCCCCATAACAGTGTCATACACAGACCCCCATAACAGTGCCATCCCCAGATGCCCCCAAAACAGTGCCATCCCCAGATGCCCCCATAACAGTGCCATCCCCAGATGCCCCCATAACAGTGCCATTCCCAGATTCCCCCATAACAGTGCCATTCCCAGATTCCCCCATAACAGTGCCATCCACAGATCCGCCATAACAGTGTGATCCACAGATCCCCCATAACAGTTTCTTCCACAGATCCTCCATAACAGTGTGTCCTCCACAGATCCCCCATAACTGTGCCATCCACAGATCCCCCATAACAGTGTCATGCACTGACCCCCATAACAGTATGTCATCCACAGATCCTCCATAACTGTGTCATCCACAGATCCCCCATAACTGTGTCATCCACAGATCCCCATAACAGTGTGTTATCCACAGATCCCCCATAACAGTGCCATCCCCAGATGCCCCCATAACAGTGCCATCCACAGATCCCCCATAACAGTGTCATCCACAGATCCCCCATAACAGTGTCATCCACAGATCCCCCATAACAGTGTGTCCTCCACAGATCCCCCATAACAGTGTCATCCACAGATCCCCCTATAAAAGTGCGTCATTCACAGATCCCCCATAATAGTAAAAAGGAGAAAGCTTGATCCAGCACTTGTTGGATAGTTGTTCCAGCTTTATTGATGACAATTGATCACATACAGTGGACCCCTCCGCACACTGGTAACCCTTTAGTTAACATGTTTCGACCACTTCTTGGTCTTAATCATAACTCTCTGCTTGGTCTGTATCTCCTCCTAGGTTGCTAATATAGCTTGTGTGTTTATACAGCTAGACCTGCCAATAACCTTAAAGGGGTTGTCCAGGTTCAGAGCTGAACCTGGACATCCCTCCATTTTCACCCCGGCAGCCCCCCTGACATGATCATAGGAGCAGTTCATGCTCCGATGCTCTCCTTTGCCCTGCGCTAAATCGCGCAGGGCAAAGGCATTTTTCTGAGTTCCGGTGACGTACCGGGGCTCTCTATGGGGCTGACAGGAACCCCGGTGACGTCACCGGCACTGATGGGCGGGATTTGGCTCTGCCCTAGCCAGTAAAACAGCTAGGGCAGAGCTAAAGCCCGCCCCTCAGAGCCGGTGACGTCACCGAACACACCGCTGGGCGGAAGTTACCGCCCGGCAGTGTGTTATTGTAAACACAAGAGCCTGTGCCCTGCGCGATCTAGCGCAGGGCACGGGAGCGCATCGGAGCATGAGATGCTCCGATGCTAGGCTCAGGAGGGCTGCCGGGGTGAAAATAAGGGTATGTCCGGGTTCAGCTCTGAACCCGGACAACCCCTTTAATACAGTTCCTATGTTTGTGTGTTAAAGACAAAAGCAGAGTTATTTACAGTGACTTCATGTTTGGATGTCATATAACTGTTATATTTTGTGTTCACAGAAGCAGAAAAGATAGTATGCCTTTAAGATTCATTATATAATGTAAGGTAAGCTCAATGACACAGCAACAACAACAAAAAGCATAGAGTTAAACTGTTGTTGCTGGGCAGGAGTCTTGACAAATCACAGCCAGCCTCACACACAGCAGGAGTTTTGACCAATCACAGCCAGCCTCACACACAGCCTGTGTGGGAAATTCCCCTAGCTGGAATCATTAAACCAGAGAAGAGAAGCTGAACAGACATTCACTCCACTAAGAGCTGTGTTTTATGGAATCAGAGAGGCCAAAATAGGTATTTAAAACAGTTATATAATGTTACTATTTTCAATATAGTGATTAGAACTGTATACTGAACCAGTTATATGTGTGTTTACTTACAGTTCCAACAATTGTATACAAACAAACTACTGAGCCATACAATCTGTGGCAATGTGAATAGTAATGGGTGCAGTAAAGTCCCGGGGAAGCATGAAAAAGGGGTGTTTGCACCAGGAGCGTGTCACCAAGGGGCCCGGCCTTGGTGAAGTAAAGGCCCTAAATATTGGTGGCCACTAAGTTAGTTGGTGGACACCAAGATAGTTAGCTTAGCTGGCTCCAGCTAGTCTGGGGCGGGCTTTTACTGGGAACAGGGAATGTGTTGGGTGGGTGCCTGTTCCCTATGCTCTAGTCCGGGATTTTGGAATATGCCCATGTACAAGGATGCTATTTAATCCTGTTGCTGGACTTGGGTCTGGCTCCCAGTCTGGGAAAGGAGCAGGCTGTGTCGAGGCCTCTGGGAGCCGGGACCCTCTGACCCTGTGTGGGGTAAGCACTGGGGATGTGTTTTGGGGAGCTGGGTGGTAGACCCAGATCCCGATAGAGAGGGAAAGACTATTTAGTCAGTGGCCAGACGGGTGAGGATTTATGTTTTTGATTTATGTTTTGGTTGCTGTTTTGTGCTGATGTGCTTAAAAATAAAGCATCGTTTGGACTTCCATCTTGTGTCCGTAGCGAAGTCTGTGAGAATGACCCCCGGATAGGAGCTAATCCCCTACAAAATCATACAATTGCAAATTCAAATTCCATATTGCCATCCAAATTGCATACAACTATACCAGATCATACTCAATCAATCTGCAAATAATTACTACTAACTGCAAATTGCAACCAAATTCAGCAAGTGAATTATTACACTACGTGCAGAATTATTAGGCAAATGAGTATTTTGACCACATCATCCTCTTTATGCATGTTGTCTTACTCCAAGCTGTATAGGCTCGAAAGCCTACTACCAATTAAGCATATTAGGTGATGTGCATCTCTGTAATGAGAAGGGGTGTGGTCTAATGACATCAACACCCTATATCAGGTGTGCATAATTATTAGGCAACTTCCTTTCCTTTGGCAAAATGGGTTAAAAGAAGGACTTGACAGGCTCAGAAAAGTCAAAAATAGTGAGATATCTTGCAGAGGGATGCAGCACTCTTAAAATTGCAAAGCTTCTGAAGTGTGATCATCGAACAATCAAGCGTTTCATTCAAAATAGTCAACAGGGTCGCAAGAAGCGTGTGGAAAAACCAAGGCGCAAAATAACTGCCCATGAACTGAGAAAAGTCAAGCGTGCTGCTGCCAAGATGCCACTTGCCACCAGTTTGGCCATATTTCAGAGCTGCAACATCACTGGAGTGCCCAAAAGCACAAGGTGTGCAATACTCAGAGACATGGCCAAGGTAAGAAAGGCTGAAAGAGGACCACAAGCTGAAACGTCAAGACTGGGCCAAGAAATATCTCAAGACTGATTTTTCTAAGGTTTTATGGACTGATGAAATGAGAGTGAGTCTTGATGGGCCAGATGGCTGGATTGGTAAAGGGCAGAGAGCTCCAGTCTGACTCAGACACCAGCAAGGTGGAGGTGGAGTACTGGTTTGGGCTGGTATCATCAAAGATGAGCTTGTGGGGCCTTTTTGGGTTGAGGATGGAGTCAAGCTCAACTCCCAGTCCTACTGCCAGTTTCTGGAAGACACCTTCTTCAAGCAGTGGTACAGGAAGAAGTCTGCAAGGTAAGAAAAACATGATTTTCATGCAGGACAATGCTCCATCACACGCGTCCAAGTACTCCACAACGTGGCTGGCAAGAAAGGGTATAAAAGAAGAAAATCTAATGACATGGCCTCCTTGTTCACCTGATCTGAACCCCATTGAGAACCTGTGGTCCATCATCAAATGTTAGATTTACAAGGAGGGAAAACAGTACACCTCTCTGAACAGTGTCTGGGAGGCTGTGGTTGCTGCTGCACGCAATGTTGATGGTGAACAGATCAAAACACTGACAGAATCCATGGATGGCAGGCTTTTGAGTGTCCTTGCAAAGAAAGGTGGCTATATTGGTCACTGATTTGTTTTTGTTTTGTTTTTGAATGTCAGAAATGTATATTTGTGAATGTTGAGATGTTATATTGGTTTCACTGGTAAAAATAAATAATTGAGATGGGTATATATTTGTTTTTTGTTAAGTTGCCTAATAATTATGCACAGTAATAGTCACCTGCACACACAGATATCCCCCTAAAATAGCTACAACTAAAAACAAACTAAAAACTACTTCCAAAAATATTCAGCTTTGATATTAATGAGTTTTTTGGGTTCATTGAGAACATGGTTGTTGTTCAATAATAAAATTAATCCTCAAAAATACAACTTGCCTAATAATTCTGCACTCCCTGTAGTTAGACCTCAGATATACCTCTCAGAGAGATCATAAAGTGCTTAAATAACTTAGAGAGAGAACAGATACTGAAGAGACAAATATATCCACCATTTTATGTTGAATGACAAGATTGAACAGTTGAACCACCATCTTATGCATACCGCCATTTTGTGATATCTTTTTAACACGTGTTATGTACATGGACTATCTGCTGCGGAGGCGGCAGTGTTATATATGAAGAAAAGTTAAAGTTAATAAAGAAGTTATTTCAAGCATTTGGTGTGCTCCTTATACCTACTGTTTCCATAGAACGGCGCTAGAGGAATTACAGAGTAACAAGCAGTCTGGTTAGATAGACCAAAATTCTTCTAATGCCACAGCGCAAAAGGCACTTCATAGCGCTGCGCCTGCCACAGCGCCGGGCTCTTCACGCTCAAACAGATGAGGTAAGTACGATTGGTTACCACAAAGCGCGAGGAAATTCGGCTTTGCAGCGAATAAAAAATTTGCTGAAATTTATATTGAATTCCACTTTGTTGGCTTCGCTCAACACCAGTGGAGAGGATGGAGAACAAGCTCTTTGGCCACTTTAGGGGGAGCGGTGGAGACAGTGAGTCGGCATGTGATTATTGAGTGGGGGGAGAGATCTAGGTGTGATTGGTGCAGCTCTGATTCTTATTATTGACTAGCTGAAGGACCCGGCTTCTCTCAGATATATTTAATCTATTTAATTTAATGTTTGTGTGTCGTTAAAAGATATCAACACTATCCACTATAACAATGACATCTACAGCACCCCACCACCAAAACAGCGACCTCCACAGCCCCCTTTAACACTGACCCCCCCCCCCACAGTGCCCCGTCCCTTAAAACTGGAGCTCCAAAGCAGCCCAACACTCAGTCGGATGAGGAGTGGGAGGGTGTGTGGCCTAACTGGATCGGGGGCGTGTACTTTTGAAATGCTCACTCTAAGACAGCAGCACTGTGGTATCTGAGTGTGAGCTGCAGGGAGAAAGTCACCGTCCCTCCCACCCCTGCAGCTGACAGAAGTTTATTTTTACCTTCATTTTTTCAATCCCTGTTAGCTCAGAAGTGGAAGGGGGCGTGGCCAAATAAACTGGATTTTCAGAGGATAAAAATATCTATTGCTGGAACAAAGGCACATCTTGAAATAAGGTGCTAAGTGCTATTAGGCCATGGCATTACTTCAATAGCGATTACCCTGGTGACAAATTTCCTTTAAAGCTGACCTACAGCAGTGAAGAAAAATGGCTGAGTTGTTATGGAAACCTGGAGTAAAACTGTGTATGTGGAGGCTGGAGGACCTGCGAGCTTCTATTGGCTGATAAGGGTCATGTGACCAAGCTTCTATTGGCTAATGCATTTTTTGGAATAGCTCAGGAACGGTACGTCCTAGAGAGCTGAGACCTGGTCTAAAACCTTCCCAGACACCTGATGTACCTGTGTGCCAAATTTCGTGATTGTAAATGCGACGGTGCGGATTCCTTTAGCAGACGTACATACACACACACACATACACTCAGCTTTATATATTAGACTAGCTCAAGGACTCGGCTTCGCTCGGATATATTTAATCTATTTAATTTAATGTTTGTGTGTGTCGTTATAAGATATCCACACTAACCACTATAACAGTGACATCTACAGCACTCCGCCCCCAAAACAGTGACCGCCACAGCCCTCCACCCCTTAACATTTACTCCCCCCACAGTGCCCCGTCCCTTAAAATTGGACCTCCACAGCAGCCAACCCCCTTAACTTTGACCTTTACAGCAGCCTTTCCCTTTAACAGTGACTTTCACAGTATACCACCCACTTGACAGTGACCTCCACAGGGGTCCGCCCCCTTAACAGTGGCCTTTACTGGATCGGGGGCGTGTCCTTTTGAACAGCTCACTCTAAGACAGCAGCACTGTGCTGTCTGAGTGTGAGCTGCAGGGAGAAAGTCACCGTCCCTCCCACCTCTGCAGGTGACAGAAGTTGACTTTTCCCTTAATTTTTTCAATCCCCATCAGCTGAGGAGTGGGATGGGGTGTGGCGTATCAGATCTGGGTGTAGCTAAGAGGGACCTAGAAGTTGATATTTAACTTCATTTTTTCAATCCCTGTCAGCTGAGGAGTGGGAGGGGGTGTGGCCAAACCAGATCGGGGGCGTGTCCCTTTGAACAGCTCACTCTAAGACAGCAGCACTGTACTGTCTGAGTGTGAGCTGCAGGGAGAAAGTCACTGTCCCTCCCACCCCTGAAGCTGACAGAAGTTGATTTTTACCTTCATTTTTTCAATCAGGAGTAGGATGGGGCGTGGCCTAACCAGATCTGGCTGTGGCTTAGCGGGACCTAAAAGTAGATTTTTACCTTCATTTTTTTAATCTCAGTCGGTTGAGGAGTTTGAGGGGGCGTGGCCTAACCAGATCGTGGGCGTGTCCTTTTGAACAGCTCACTCTAAGACAGCAGCACTGTGCTGTCTGAGTGTGAGCTGCAGGGAGAAAGTCACCGTCCCTCCTGTCCCTGCAGCTGACAGAAGTAGATTTTTACCTTCATTTTTTCAATCCCCGTCGGCCCGGGAGGGGGCATGACCTAACCAGATCAGGGGTGTGGCTTAGCAGGACCTAAGGGCGGGGTTTTAAGTCTTTTGAGGGTGGACACATTGTGGCAGGGGGCTTGTCTGAGCTCCTTCCTGCAAGAGTGACGCCCCTCCGGGCACCTTACTGGCTCATTTGCATACCAAATAAACTGGATTTTCAGAGGATAAAAACATCTATTGCTGGAACAAAGGCACATCTGGAAATAAGGTACTAAGTGCTATTAGGCCATGGCATTACTGCAATAGCGATTATCCTGGTGACAGATTTCCTTTAAAGCTCTCCTACAGCAGTGAAGAAAAATGGCTGGGTTGATATAGAAACCTGGTGTCAAGCTGTGTATGTGGAGGCTGGAGGACCTGCAAGCTTCTATTGGCTGATAAGGGTCATGTGACCAAGCTTCTATTGGCTGATAAGGGTCATGTGACCAAGCTTCTATTGGCTGATAAGGGTCATGTGACCAAGCTTCTATTGGCTGATAAGGGTCATGTGACCAAGCTTCTATTGGCTAATGCATTTTTTGGGAATATCTCAGGAACGGTACATCCTAGAGAGCTGAGACCTGCTCTAAAACCTTCCCGGACACCTGATGTACCTGTGTGCCAAATTTCGTGATTGTAAATGCGACGGGGCGGATTCCTTTAGCAGACATACATACATACACACACACACACACTCATACACTCAGCTTTATATATTAGATTGTGACCAGTATATGAGGCACAGGGGCGTAGCTAGAAGTGACTAAGTGACTGGGCCCCACAGCAAATTTTTGTATGGCCCCCCCGCCCACCCCCTGCCCAATTTTCGATATTGAGCTGTTGATATCATCATATTAGTCTCCATGATCTAATTAAAAATATACTATTTTTACCCCTACCGTCCTTTCGTTTTTGTAAAAAATTGTTTATATTTATTTGCAAATTACCTTCCTAATGTGCCTAAGGGGTTGTCCCTCCAGCCGTTTGTGCACAGCCACGCCCTTTATCGCCAAGCCCAGCGCCACCCCGCTGTTAATTATTCAATGCTGTCTTTTTGGTGCGCCATAGTCTTGCGCATGTGCCGATGTTACGTCCAGACCCGCGCGGTGTCCTGGCAGCAGCCTCAAACAATGTACTTGCGCATACGCCAGAAAGCTAGCGCATGCGCGATTACACTACTTGAGGCTGCTGCCAGAACACCGCGCGGGCCCCGGAAGTGAGTAACATCAGCGCATGCGTGAGACTACGGCGCACTTAGAAAATAAAAAGACGAGGACAGCAGCGAATAATTAACAGCGGGGTGCCGCTGGGCTTGGCGATTATGGGCGTGGCTGGACACAAACGGCCGGAGGGATAGCCCCTTAGGCACGTTAGGAAGGTAATTTGCATATAAATAAAAACAATGAAACTTGACTGACACGCTGCCGGGCCCGGGCCGCTCCCCCGGTAGTTACACCACTGATGAGGCACCAATGTATGTCGGACAGTGGTGTATCGTTGGTCGGGGGGGTCTCCCATATACTGTTCCCCCATCTATCATTTCTATAGTCGGATTCTGAGGAGCAGTGACTAGCTTTTCAGCTTTTTTTTTTACTTTTTGTTGCAGAAGTTCTTCAAGGAGCAGCTGTGGTTTAGACAAATCATAATTTTAAAACCTTCAGCTATCTCCTGAGGGAAGAAGGACAATTAAAAGGCGGAGGGTTTGACGTGGGCGGTGTGTGCCTTACTGTATATCCTCTTGTGTAAGAAGGAGTCCTTCCTCTCTTGCCCACAGACACTCCGTCTGGTATGATGTTACCGCTGCTACTTATGGTGTTTGCATCACTATGTGCTGCAGGTAAGTGACACTTGTGTATTTGTTGTTTGTGTCCTGCCTCATACCAGGTCCTGTATGCTACATATCTATGCATTCCAGCTTATGATTGCTTTTCCTGAACGGCAGGAGTTAATGTTCGTTATCTCTCGGGCACAGCTTTCTTTTTCTCAGTTGTTATGCTTTAGCTTCTGGATTGTTCTCCGCCTTTTGCACTGCACGCCTGATCTTCATGAGCTTTTTTTCAGATTTGGAAATCCCCTACCTGCACCCTCCCGGTTGTAGCTGCACGTCCATGGCTTTAGGAGAATCAGAAAGTGAATTTATCTAAGATCCTCAGGATGGGCCATCAAGATCAGATCTGTCGTTTGAGATGTTTGAAAGGACCTCAAAGTAAGACGACCTCATGTGAACAATGAGGAGGCCATAGCTCTCTCACACTTGGATCCTTCATATAGCTGATGCTGAGAGTTGGGCCCTCACAGATTTGATATAGATGGCTCACCCTCAAGATCCCTAAGGATCTCAGAAAGCCTCAAGTAGTTTAAAGTTCTCTACAAATAGCTAAAGGCCATATGTATTCAATGTCCGGGTTTGCCCAGGAATTTTACTGTATATTGATGGCCTTCACTAGCTGATTGGCTGGGGGTCCAAAACTCTGTAATATCAATGAAAGCACATAGGTCCTTGAACAGGAGCAGCACTATAGTAATGAGCTCCATTCACTACACAGTGGACGAGGCTTCGAAGTCGGAAGTCAATGCCGGAGCTACACCTGAGCAGCAGATTGGCAGGTGCATTGAGTGTCGGATCCCCTCCAATCAGCTAGTGATGGCCTGACCTGAGGAAAGACCATTGTTTCGTAAAAGCTGAACGTTTTAAGGAATTAAGAATCTGTAATAAAAATGACCCTTTTTAATGTGTTCAGATGAAAGACAAGTGTTTGGGGATTCACATTCGTCCATTAACATGACAATCTCTTATGGAGAACCACGTGTGAAAGACATAACCTGGATACGTGAAGCCGACGGAGACGAAACTCGAGTTGCAAAGACAAAAGATGACGACAAATCGGTTGACATTCTATCCAACAGATATGGGACATCTAATAATGGAAGAGTTCTGATTATCCATGATCTGACTACAAATGATTCTGGACGCTACGTCGCTTATATAACTCTTTTGGATAATACGATTATAAAGGAAGAATTTAACCTCACAGTTCAAGGTACGTAGTCATGTTAACTATACAGGTCAAATGAGACTAAATTTAAAGGAATACTCCCATTATAGACATTTATGGCATTTCCACAGGATGTGTCTGATAGATTTAGTTCCACATCTATGGTATGTGTAGAGGTAAGTGCCAAAGTATGTATATATGAATATAGATATATGTATTTGGCCATCACCGTATCTCCTATATAGGCCCCTGTAATGCTGGTGAGGTGGGTTCCTAATACCCCCAGTTACCCTCATAATGTCACGGGTGCTCCATCCCATATATATATACCCACAGTAATGTCCCCCAATCACGGGTTCCCCCCAGCTGCTGAGTATCCTCCTGCAGGCGTATGCCAGCGCGCCTACAGGAGGGCGATCCCGCTCGGATAACTGGACAAATGTGTCCAGCAGCAGGCACATCAAAAGGCATCTCTTAGATCCTCCTGCTTTTGAAGGGGCCGTGCACCACCGATAATGTAATTACAGCGCCGGAGGTGCCCGGCATTCCACAGGCACACAAGGGTAGAGGATCTCTTTGAGCCGCCGTACATCTCCGGCGCTGCCCGATGCAGTGCCGGAGATGTACGGTGGCTCAAAGAGATCCTCTACTCTTGTGTGCCTGTGGAATGCCGGGCACCTCCGGCGCTGTAATTACATTATCGGTGGTGCACGGCCCCTTCAAAAGCAGGAGGATCTAAGTGATCCTCCACCTGGAAGTGCCAGGTGTGTGGGCTGGTACGTTAAGCCCAGCAGCCCCAAGCAAGAATCATCCCCAGGAAAACGAGCATTAACCCCTGAACCTCTGGCTGAACATATTGATTCCCCCTGGACCTGCGATGGCTAACCTTCAGCAGTGTGTAAAACTACAACTCCCAAGATGCGCACTTGCCTAGCTGTTCTTAGAACTCCACAGAAGTGAATGGGGCATGCTGGGAGTCGTAGTTTCACCACAGCTGGATTGCCGGAAGTTAGCCATCACTGCGTCCTAGACCTACCCCAGCAATTATTATTAACCCTTTCCTTGCCATATCCCATGCCACCAATGCATTAACCCCTGCATTCCCCTTGCCATACCATTAACCCCTGCATTGTATTCCTCCTGTACCCCTGTATTGTCAGTATTCTCCTTTTCCCTTGCACTCTCCCTGCAATAGCCATAGGTTAGCCCCCGGTCACCTCACTGGAATTAACCCCATCATACCCTGAAATACGCCTCTGTTAACCCTTTGTAACCCCTCAGGGACAGTTTAGTGTAAGGTGGGGACGGTGCCGCTATTAGGGTCCATTCACACGTCAGTATATTTTTTACCTTTCCAGATAAACGTTCCTTTTTTTTGTGGATCCGTTTTTCCGTACAACCCTCAGTTTTTTTTACTAAAGTGCTTCCGAATCCGTTCCGTGTTTCCGTTATTCAGTTTTTTTTCCATCCATTTTCCTGTCAATGTATCCGCAAAATCGGATGACATTCGGATGGTTTTTGTGCATGTCATCCGCATTTATGCGGATCCATTGACTTGAATGGACGACGGACCCGAAAAACGGACAGAAAGTAGGACAAGCTTAATTTTTTTTAAGGATCTGCATACTCGAAAATAGGAAAACGGAACGGATTCCGTGATTCGGACAGCACTAGGATTGGTGTCCGCATTTTTGCAGAGGCAATTAAAATTAATGGATCCGAAAAAACATTCCGATTTAAATCGGAAAGGAAACGGAGTGTTATAACGGACGTGTGAATGGACCCTTATTGTGTGTGTGTGCGTGTGCTTAGATAGATATCTTGGGTGGAATTTATTACAATAAGGATTTCAGAGTTTTCAGTCGCCACGGATACACAACAGGAAGGTAAACAGGAAGTGGGTGGAGTCAGCAGTTGCCACCGCCTATTTATTAATACTATATATTAATATTCAATCCCAATATTAATAATTAATATTTCCTACAACAGTATGTCTACAATGGGCATCATCTGATCACCAACCAGTGGAGAGATGGTCATGAATGAAAAGGTGACCTTTGGCTTTTATGGAAGTAACAGTTGGGTACATTTTCTAGGCTGTTTTGGTAACTTCCATAGAAGTGAATGGCGAAAACAGCAAATGTGAGTGACCACCTTATCATTGATTCTCTGGCAGATGGGACAAAGGTTGGGGGAACCCCTTATCCAGACATATCCTCTTGATCTTCCATACATATTACGGGAATATCCTAGTCTACAATGAAAATCCTAATTTATCTAAGATGTAGTCTAGATCAGGGCTGGCCAACCTGCGGCCCCCCAGCTGTTGTAAAACTACAACTCCCACCATGCCCTGCTGTAGGCTGATAGCTGTACACAGTCTGGGCATGCTGGGAGTTGTAGTTTTGCAACAGCTGGAGAGCCTCAGGTTGGCCATCTCTGGTGTAGATGGACAATACTGATGCTACTACAGAACCGCACGGTGCGTCCGATCAATGAAACCTGATGTCCCTGAGTAAACCTTAGAGAAGGTATGCAGTAGACTTCAGATCATCTGCTTTACTGTTAGGTGCAGATGATTTTGCTCCTTGTTGGGTCATGTGAACTTTGTTGTGGCTGGGCGCCATTATCATCTCAGAACTTCTGGTCTACTAGTGGTCTTCTGGTTGGACAGTCTGACCCTAGGAGCATAGGGTATATGCATGCGTTAAGAAGAAGCCCAAAACTTCTGGGGACTTAGGATGAACGTATAATAAATTAATAATAGAATATGCTTCAGTGGTTAAGTATAAAAACTATAGAACCTCTTAACATGGGAAGGCTGAGTGGATATGATGTGTTGACCTCTGTATGATGAGGTTAGGCGGCACTGCGTGTTGGTCAATGGGTGCTCGGTTTATGCGAATGTAATCCCGAGATCATCAAAATGAGAAAGAACCGTCACTCCAGTAATCTTTGCTATTAGGAATTTATTGGTCACTCATATTAAGGTGACGCGCGTTTCGGCACTCAGTGTGTCGCTGCTGGTGAAAGTGTTGAGGAATGGGGAGTAATAATTCTCATTGCGTATAGTGGATTTATGTTTACCAAAGCGTTCCTTCATGCGCATACTGGTTTCACCTACATAGCAAAGACTGCAGGGGCATTTCAACAGGTAGACAACAAACGTGCTGTCACATGTGAAGTGTCCCCTGACCGGGATTTGTTCCCCTGTTTGGGGATGTGAAATATATGCCCCTTTAATGACACTTGAGCAGTGTACGCAATTGAGACATGGGAAGGTGCCCTTTCTGACAGTGGCAAGTGTCTTTTGTCTGATACTTGTTTTGTTGCTGCCTATGTCGGCCCTGATGACCATGTCCCTAATGTTTTTTGCCCTCTTGTAACAGATCATTGGAGGGTTCTGGAGATCGCACTATCAGAAAGGGCACCTTCCCATGTCTCAATTGCGTCCACTGCTCAAGTGTCATTAAATAGGGGAATGTATCTCACATCCACTATACACAATGAGAATTTATTACTCCCCATTCCTCAACATTTTCACCAGCAGCGACACAATGCCTCACAACTCCGGTTCCAGATGATTGAAGAAGTCATCTTACCTAGACTGGGAGGGAACCGGGTAGAAATGTTGCTCAGACGCGAAGCATTCTGGATCCATCGGCTACAGACATTGGCTCCTAAGGGGTTAAATCGGGACTATGCTATTAACAGCTTTTTATAAGTCCCTTTTATTTTATATCTTGTCTCTCTCTCTCCTGGTTGCACACTGTTGCTATATGCAGCTATTAATGAATGTTGCTATAATGCTATACTAACTTATACAATATACACTCACCTAAAGAATTATTAGGAACACCATACTAATACGGTGTTGGACCCCCTTTTGCCTTCAGAACTGCCTTAAATCTACGTGCCATTGATTCAACAAGGTGCTGATAGCATCTTTAGAAATGTTGGCCCATATTGATAGGATAGCATCTTGCAGTTGATGGAGATTTGAGGGATGCACATCCAGGGCATGAAGCTCCCATTCCACCACATCCCAAAGATGCTCTATTGGGTTGAGATCTGGTGACTGTGGGGCCATTTTAGTACAGTGACCTCATTGTCATGTTCAAGAAACCAATTTGAAATGATTCGAGCTTTGTGACATGGTGCATTATCCTGCTGGAAGTAGCCATCAGAGGATGGGTACATGGTGGTCATGAAGGGATGGACATGGTCAGAAACAATGCTCAGGTAGCCCGTGGCATTTAAACGATGGCCAATTGGCACTAAGGGGCCTAAAGTGTGCCCAGAAAACATCCCCCACACCATTACACCACCACCACCAGCCTGCACAGTGGTAACAAGGCATGATGGATACATGTTCTCATTCTGTTTACGCCAAATTCGGACTCTACCATTTGAATGTCTCAGCAGAAATCGAGACTCATCAGACCAGGCAACATTTTTCCAGTCTTCAACAGTCCAATTTTGGTGATCTCGTGCAAATTGTAGCCTCTTTTTCCTATTTGTAGTGGAGATGAGTGGTACCCGGTGGGGTCTTCTGCTGTTGTAGCCCACCTTTCTTTCCCATTCTGACATTCAGTTTGGAGTTCAGGAGATTGTTTTGACCAGGACCACAACCCTACATGCATTGAAGCAACTGCCATGTGATTGGTTGACTAGATAATCGCATTAATGAGAAATAGAACAGGTGTTCCTAATAATTCTTTAGGTGAGTGTATGTCATTCATTTGCAACTGTTGTTTACATGTCTCCCCGGCAAAGTGATGCCATTTAAACCTGTTTGTTTGTTTGTTCTTCCACTCACACCAGCTGCTCACTTTCTGTTTGAAAAAGGCACCTGTGAGTGTCGAAACGCGCGTCACCTTAATATGAGTGACCAATAAATTCCTAATAGCAAAGATTTCTGGAGTGCCGGTTCTTTCTCATGATGTGTTGACCTGTCACCTAAGACAACCCCCGTCAAGCCCTTCAACATCCTGACCTCGCACCGCAGCTTTAGGCTCCATGTCGCTGATTTCCCGTCGTTTCTCGCCTTAAATGAACCTTAAATACACTGCATCCATTTGGGACAAAATATAAACCTTTATATGGTATGACAATAATGCTTCTTTTTTTGTTACAGAGCCCATCCCACCTGAACAGATCATAGCTGAAGAGAAAAACGGTTGGTGTACTCTACATTGCTCTGTTCAGTTGAATATATCTCATTTTTGCTATACTTGAAAATACAGACACCAGAACTCAATAGAGAATAATGGACATAGCTTGTTGGTTGCAGTCTCTATAGGCACACAACTTAACAGTTAGAGTATGATCATACGGTTAGGATACATGTTGGAAAATCCAATATGCTGCACGAATGTGCTGCAAAAGTCCAGGTCTGGCCTTCACAGTTCTGCCGCGGTTGTGGACCTTTTATTCCATAGGTCCACCCATGGATTTAGCTATATTAGCTATATTCAGTGAATAGGTTTGCCCAATCTGCATGTGAAAATATCTGTGCCATATGAAATATGGAGTGGTGCAGATTCCATCTACATTTTGGCACAGAATATGTGCCAAAATCCACCTAGAACCTCTGTGAGCATGCCCCTACAGTTTCTGTTGAGCTCACAGTATTTGGCAAATGAAAGGCAACAGAAGGCTTAGCACTCGCTCCCCATGTCTGGTTGCAGTTACAGGCAGGAGTGACATGGTTTCCACAAAAAATAAAAAATGGGGAGAAGAGGGCACCACATGTGCTTTATCAGTTGTTTAGTGTTTAGGTTAAAAGGTAAGGATGTGCTTACCAGATGTTGTTGTGAGGAGTCACAACAGCTGTAGATCGCTTGGCTGGTTATTTCGTATCCCGACCAGCAGGCGGTTGTCCTAGGCTGCAGCCATGGTCCTCTGCATTTGCTGTCATCGGCGGAAACACCTGTAAGGGATCGCTGTACTTGGGGGGTCATTCTCACAAGAATCGTTGTTCACCACAGCTGTCGGGGCCAAACATTGCATTTATTGGGACATTTTTCATACACGGAACAGTCCAGTTAATAATCATTGGGTGTGGTGAGCAGTGATGGCCGTGTTTTCCCGCGAACACTTGCGGGCTGCCATCTTAAATCACAAGTCCGACGATGCACAGGTAAGTCCTTACCTGTGCCTGCGCCGCAAGCCAGTCTGAAACAAATGCGGTCATCGGGAGCAGGCAGTTCCGAGAACAGCCCGATGAAGGCCCCCGGCGGCTGTTCTCGGAACTGCCTGGTCCCCGTGACCGCATTTGTTTCAGACCGGCTCGCGGCGCAGGCAAGGACTTACCTGTGCATCGCCGGACTTGTGATTTAAGATGGCAGCCCACATGTGTTCGCGGGCGAACACGGCGAACTGGCCATCACTGGTGGTGAGGTTCCCACATACATCAAAACAAAACAAATACCTGCCCGGCTGGGCTCTCACCTGTTAACGTGTCCCTGACTCTACAGTCCCTGTTCACACACGGAACCCATATGCGGCTTTTTCTCAGCCTGTAGTTCCCCAGCCTCTCCGGCTGTAATCAGTCCTGTACCTGTATGGGGAAGTGTGTCCCAACAGTCCTCCCGACTCCGTGACCCTCGAGTCCCGGCGTCACGGCGTTCCCCAAACTTCGGGCTGTCACAGTGCCCCGGGGTCTCTCAGCCTTGTGAGCTGAGACCACGCACAGAGCCTCTGCTCTGGGTCTCTGTATCTCACAGCGTATCTCTCCCCAGACTGACCTACTCTGAGGCGCTTTATGCCAGCCTGATTACAGCTGGCCTCACCTGCGATCACCTCAGATATAAAGAAAAACCCGTACTGGAAGGATGTGGACTGGCAACTCCCTCTATCAAGCCTAGCCACCAGTCCAAGGAAAATCCAGCCCAGAAAATGTATACAAAAATGTCTCAGCAAACTATTCTTTGCTGAGACTAGTGCCACTCTCTGGATTTTATCTGTCTCACCCATCAGAGGTACCTGAAGTGGGAGAACACACCTTCCAGCACTGTTCACATTACCACACCCCATATATACACAAGCACAGAATGAGATGCCCCATACAAGAAGCATCGCAACCCAAAAAATAATAATAGTATTGTGCTCCAACTAAGGCTACTTTCACACTTGCGTTGCTGGATTACGGCAATCTGTATGCAAATGGAAACCATTTGCGGATCCGTCTCACAAATGCATTGCAATACCGGATCCGGATCTTCGGCGTCATCCGGAAAAAACTGATCTGGTATTTATAAAAATTTTTTACATTTGTAAAGGTCTGTGCATGCGCAGACCGGAAGACAGGTTCCGTCAATGCGGCAATTTTAATACATTCCAATGGAAAAAAATTCCGGCAAGTGTTTAGGATTTTTGGCCGGAGAGAAAAATGCATCATGCTGCGTTTTTTTTCTCCATCTAAATACCGTAAAGGGACTTAACCGAAGACATCCTGATGCATCCTGAACGGTTGCTCTCCATTCAGAATGCACTAGGATAAAACTGATCAGTTTTTTTTCCGGTATTGAGCCCCTAGGACGGAACTCAATACCGGAAAACTTTAACCCAAGTGTGAAAGTACCCTAAACTATGACTAACACTGTCAACAAATGAAAAGGATTAAAACCAGAAGCAGCGCTTCTAGAATGAAACACAATAGCTAGTACCATAGGAGCTCCAGCGCTGACCATGGCTTCTTACCAAAGTCCCTACTCTATGAACAAAAACCTATAAAATGACTGCTTCTACATGAAATAAATGATATATTCAACCTATCTATTCTCTTTTTTTATTTAACTTATTTTAACACCAAGAAACAAACACATACATAATACCGGAACTTCACTGCCCCCAGCCCAAAATTCTCTCCTAGCCGCCACCCTCTCACATTCCTTGTAGATTACAGAGCAGCACATACCTCTTCTCCTTTCCGGCACCCTCCGGCCAGCAGAGTCATAGAACGATCCCAGTGCATTGGATACAGTATCTAACAATGATAGATAGCGATACATCATGCCGTAACATAGTCGGCACTTACACGTTACAGAGTTCTCCCGGCCAGCACGCTACCGACCCGCATCCTCTTCTACCAGCAGTGTCATAGAGCGATCCCCGTTCTAATAAATAAAGCACTCAGATATAGATAAATATAACAGATCCATTTATCTACTTATTCATTTACCCTCTCATTTTTTTTATTTATCAATGTCAATCTCACAACCCAACACAAGCCAGCGCCATGTAACACCACAAGAGAGAAATGTCAACTAACCCGATTCAAACGCACCCACGGTCCTCCCCTTGGCCAAAAATCTTTGTTTTAAATGTACTGTGAAACACTTTTATGTACATAGTCCTGACAAAGGGGGCAATTCAGCCCCAGTAACGCGTAGACTATTATCAAATAAAGATCATCCTTTATTGTATCCATCAATCCTGAAGCGCGAGTCCAGGCAGCGCCTTCCAAGATCCTAAACTACTTTCTTAAAGTTATCTATGGTTTCCACACAGCCATGGCAAAGGAACATGTTGAAACCAATTGGAGGATACCCATGACCTTTTCTGACCATATAGCACTCTTTACAAAAAACCTAAGCAGCTAAGTAATCCAACCAGAATCAATGTCCTGGAAGTGGTCATCTTTTTCAGTGACAAAAGTTGAAAGATCTCTACACATCTCATCTGGATCTTCACCGCAGTCCCAAGCTTGTCACATACCTAGGGCACTGACTGACATGTCTATAAAATTTTCTAATTGCATTGGACTGGGGAGGGATGTGGTCTAAAATTATGGGGATACTTCAGTACTTTACGGGATTCTGAGTTCTGTTTTTGCTCATTACAGAAGAAAAGAAAAAAAGTTACGATATACTGATAATAGTCTTATGCATTGTGGGAGCCCCGGTAGTGCTGGCTGTGCTGGTGTGGACGTTCATATGTTATAAGAAATCATCAAACACAACTGGACAAGGTACATATGTAGATGAGAATTTCACAAGTTTATGAACTAGTGTATTTCAGAAGTGGCTACTGATCTAGCCAAAGAATGAAAACTCAACGCAGTAGACAACTCATAGAACACATCATTTTCATGAAAGTGTTGGCTGAAAGTTTTTCTTACATTTTTTACATCAATGGGTTATAGCAATCTGCTGTTATTCACAGGTGACCAAAGCGAAGAAATCCAAACAAACCAAATGAAAATGTGGTTAAGTGAAATAATAAGAAAAAGAAAGTTCACGAGGATGAAGACTATTTGGCAACAAGGTGAACAAGATGAAGGGGTCGTAGGTAACGGGGAAGCGTTGAATGTCATGTGTTATGTATGGCTCCCCACTTTAGGACGGCAGAAGGACTCTTGAATATGCAGTTCAGTTCTGGGTGCCAATTCATAGGAAGGATGCTCTGGAGTTAGAAAAAGTTTAAGGAAGGGCAACTAAACTGATAAGGGGCATGGAGTGTATTAATTATGAGGAAAGCTTAAAAAAATATTTTACATTTATTTAGTCTTGAGAAGATGTCTATAAGAGGAGACAAAAATATGGTGACATCTGTTCCATATTAAATCCCTTCAAAAGACAAAGGGACACTGCCTGCATCTGCAGAAGAAAAAGTTCTCTGGTATTTGGCAGCCACCAGCTCACTCTTCCATGGCCTGTCTAACATTCATAGACTGACTGAGCACCTAGCTTGCATATCATTTCTCAGCCATGAGCATCTAATACAAGTTAAAAGACCTGCCAGGGATCAGCCAATCCAGATCTAGCTTCAGCACAGGGCTTTTGCTAATTACGGTTGATCAACTGATCAGACGGTATTGCACCATCTCATGCATTATCAAACTGAGATCGTACAAATGCTCAATAGATGGCATTTTGATAATTCTTTGATTAATTGATTTTCATGGGGTATGGGATCATTCCCATAACTTAAGAAGGCTAGCAAGAGGGAATACAACTTCACTTTTATTTGTTTCACTTAAAATACCCAATGTGAACAAAAATACAAATATTAGGCTGCTGGGGTCTTCTACTCATTCCCTAGTCTCCTTTTCAGCATACCCTCTATAAAGTCTGCCCTAACACTGGCACAGCGGACCACTCGTTGTTAGAATGGCCACCCCATCCAGTCCTTGATCCTAAACCCTAGCCTAACATCCACCCTAGTGCTATTGAAAGACCACCTAAGCTCCTTCTTCAACATGTTTCACCTAATTTGGCTCGTCGGGGAGTGTGGTGGAGAAGGTCAGAGCAGCATGGCTAGTCAGAAAGCCAGTGGCGAGTATCAATCCAATTTTGACATATGGACAAAGAAGGTTCTAACTGAACGACCCCTTAAAATGTCTCTTGTGGAAATATTGGTACAATTCTTGCTCTGTGATCAGCTCGTTAGATGGTATATGGCCATCAAGAAACATCTTACTGATGTAAGGTCGTTGTTGTGTTCTCTTTTTAGAGTATACAGTCAATGAGAGCAATCCTGGTCCCTCCTCCAAATATTTGGTAAGCAATATCTTATTTATAAGGTTTTTGCATGTAGATATGTCATTGCCAATGATCTTACATTTGTGTTCTAATCTATACTAGAAAGCAGATGAGGAGGTATACTGTGACTACTGTTACTATTTGTAGGCAAACATCTGTTCTGTTATCTAAAAAGGAAGCTTTTTCAGTAGAGGCACTGGTTACTCTTTGCGGAGGCTTAGTTAGGTGATCTACCAGAGGAGCAAGGAGTAGCACATCAGCAGCTTATATGTGCTCCACAGTCATGCTTTCTTTATTAATAACCATGTTGCTGATTTCACTTGCCCTGCAAGTTAGATTAAACTTTAGCCTTCAAAGAGTCGCAGAAACCTGTCCTACAGCAGCAGATTGCTAAATTTGCCCCTGTGTGGTTTGCATAGGAAACACAAATCTATTAGGAGGCAGTTTTTCGACTCCAGTATTGAAACCAGCAGGAGAACAGCCTGGTGACCTAATATAAAGATCTACTGATCCCCACTCTGGGGTCTACTGGTGTAAATCATGATCTACTATTTGTCCTCCACTAGTCTAAATCATGTCCTGCGGTTAGGCACCATCTAGTCTAAAGGTTGTTTTTACACGGACTGATGTGTCAAGCAGTTATCTGGAATAAACTAGACATTCCAGATAATTGTCTGATCATCAGAGATGAAGACTGCATTTACACTGTTCCTGGGAAACAGAAAGTCACAATCACCAGATGAATGCATGTATGCTCATTGACCATCATTACCTTTTACATAAGCCAGCTTGTTCCCAATAATTGGCCTGATAATCGGTCTGTCTAAATTATGATCTACTATTTGGTCATCACAGGTTTAAATACTGATCTACTATTTTGCTACAACTGGTCTAACTTATGATCTACTGTTTGACCACCACCAGCCTAAATCGTGATCTACTGTTTAGCCACCACCAGCCTAAATTGTCATCTACTATTTAGTCACCATTGGACTAAATCATGATATACTATTTGCCCACTCCGGGTCTAACTCTTGATCTACTATTTGGCCACCACCAGCCTAAATCATCCTCTACTATTTAGCCACCACCAGCCTAAATCGTGATCTATTATTTAGTCACCACTGGTCTAAATCATGATCTAATATTTGGCCATTGCTGGTCTAACTCTTGATCTACTACATATAGTGACAACAGTCTAAATCATCATCTACTCCCAACAGCTTCAAGAAAAGGAAGACCGAGACAAACTGATCCAGAAGAAGGGATGTTTTCTGTTAATGAAAGCTAAGTTGTGATATTTATTGTTTGTATAATATTTATTTGTTAAAATAAATGACAGAGCCCATGATGAGTCATGGCATATGACACCTGATGCCCCTCTAACCTAAACTCCTTACACATTACATCAGCAACAAATCTTGACTATCGCTGAGACAACATCAATATGCAATGGTGCTGGCTGAAGAACCTGGACTGTTTACTGTAAAATTATGGCGGTTGTGTAAGAATGGAGGGGGTTTGAAGGTTTGAACCCCCTCCCCCATTCTGCCAGACCTGCAAAGGGAAGATGGCTTACCTGCTTCCTCATGCCAGCTCCCTGCTTCTTCTCCTGCAGGCCTGCAATGCTCTGCTGGGCTCCATCGATGTTAACATCTGGCTTGCCATTAAAGCAGCCAATCACAGGCCGCGGCAGTATCCAGCTCCATTTATGTCATGACAAATGATCACATGACGCAAGGGGAGCAGGACACCGCCATGGCCTGTGATTGGCTGCGACAAAGTCAAACCAGATGTTGACATTGATGGAGTCCACAAGAGGGACCCAAGCCTGAAGGAGAAGGAGAGGGGAGCCAGTTCAAGGAAACAGGTATGTCATCTTCCTTTTGCATGCCCAGCACAAAGGAGGGATTTGCTATACCCCATTCTTGCACATCCCCTTTTGGGTGCCAAGGTCAATAGTGACATCAACATCTGGGAGGGGTCTAACAATGTTTACCATAGCTGCCTTCTTCATACACCAATTGTGTAAATGGAACGTTATTCATGCAGATTTTATTTTTGTACCAGTAGTTTACTTTTGCAGTATCTTACATTTAATACACTGATGACATCATCTGGTTTTACTGGAAATGGAACAGACCAAGGAAACACCATTTCAAGGAGGTGAGTGACAGACAATGCGAAAATGTTTGCGCCAAATTGTACTGTATATTGTAAGTTTTTTAAAGATGGAAATTTCTGTCTGTGGCTTTCCGGGCTGTGCTTATATCTGCATATACCAACCAAGGGTGTAGTGGAGCCAAGGTGCCACCTCAGCACTGGCTTTGGCAGTCTAAAAAGAAGCCTTCTGCTCCATGGATGTTGGGCTCCCACCTAACTTGCTTTGGTGAGAAAACAGAGAGGTGTAAACTTAAATTGGTCATTTATCAAACTGGTATAAAGTAGAACTGGCTTATTTGCCCATAGCAACCAATCAGATTCCACCTTCCAAAGGAGCTGTCCAAAATGAAAGGAGGAATCTGATTGTTTGCTATGGGCAAATAAGCCAGTTCTACTTTACACCAGTTTGATAAATGGCCCTAAAATAGTCAAAATATCTTCCAAATTTATCACATTGGATCAGTCTGGATGATAAATTTGGTGCATGGCTGGACACTTTTGTGTAACTTTATGACAGCTATTAGTTCACTTGTTTCCCTACATATTTTTGCCTAAATTTTGGCCCAATTGTGATAAAAAGATCATGTTCAAAATTAGATGTGACATTTTGTTGCAGAAATGTGCCAGTATTAGGCGTCAAACTAGAATTCAGGGGCAACGACAATAGTTAAAAAAAAAAATGGACTACCGAGTTGTCGAGTTGACTTGTGGTGAATAGCTGTCTTTCTAGGAAAAGTGTGGACAATAGAGGCATCTACCTCTAGCATCTACATCCTACTTGAGTTTTGTTTTATTTATACAGGAAAAAGCTGCTACTGGCTGAGAATGCATGCAGGACAGAAGTCAAGAAAAGGTCCATGGGACCATGGAGATAAATCGTAGGAAACCATCCGAGGGTAAGAATGCAAACATAGGACTCGTGGCAGCTCCTTGTAGTCAGTCTCTTCCTACAGCAGGGAAACTATCATTAGGTTCGAGCACCATTAAAGTTTGGGGAACATCCGGCTTCATTAGTTATGGGCACAATTGTCCATCTAAAAGAGTAAAGAACCTTAGTTAGAAAAAGTGCTGAATGCTATATGCCAAATACCTCCAAAGAGTCATGATAAATTTGGTGTATGGCTAGACATTTTTGTTTAGCTTGATATCATTTAAGGTTTCCTTAATTTGCAACAGAATTTGGTGCCTTGTAGGGTATAGATGGGACTTGTCTTTATGAGACAACTCCTCTAAGGTTTATTGACCTGAACGTTCCTTCTTATGTCCAGTCAGTATATAACTATTTTGCAATAAGCTGGTATCCTTTTTTTTTTTTCAGTAGAAAATGAAATGAATCCAAGACTTTAACATCATTCCTTTGGTGGATCATGGAGGATTTATCGTTTGCAATTGGGAGCCTAATATCTTTTTGCTGCACAACAATGATGGCTTTGACTTAAATTTAGACCATGAAGAGAATGTCTTTTGTAGACAAATCCAATCAGAGTTTTAGTTGGACCACAGAGAATGTGTTTTTAAAAGATTGAAGCCATACAAGCCTTTGGTAAGACCATGAAGCATGGTCCAAGAGCAAGATGTCTCAGAAAACCATCCTAAAGATTTAGCCCAAGCATAGGTGCTATACAAAGTACAGTCATATAATTGAAATAGTATGAAGAGGCCACAGTGATCTTCCAAGCGCCATAGTCCCTTCCAACAACTGATCAATGGGGTGATGGAAGACTGACCGCCACCAATCAGATACTATTGAACTATTCCGTAGAAAAATTCATCAAGATGGAGATCCTGGAAAATCCTTTTAATTTTATTATTTATGTTATTTATGTGTAATTAATCCAGTTCGAGGTTTAGTTGGACCATGAAAATGTGTATTTGAAACATTGAACCCATTCAAGCCATTGGTAAGACCATCAAGGGTGTCCATATTTTGTCCAAGAGCAAGATGTCTCAGGTAACCATGCTAAAGATGTAGACCAATCATAGGTGCTGTATGAAGTACAGCCCTATGCTTGGAATTGTATGAAGAGGCCACAGTGCTCTTCCAAGCACCATAGCCCCTTCCAACAACTGATCGATGGGGGTGATGGCAGAATGACCACCACCAATCAGATACTGTTGAACTATTCCTAATAATTCATCAAGATGGAGATCCTAGAAAATCCTTTTAATTTTATAATTTATGCTTAATGTATTATTATTTGTATTTATTTATTTATCTATTTATTTATTTATTTATTTCTTATTTATTAGCATTTAGATGTTGTTAGCCTAAAGTCTTTTAGCTTTCTATTTGGGGATTCTCATTTTGCTCTTTGTCTTGGATCTGATGCAACCCATTGGATCCCATCCTTACTTTTTGCATACTTCAGAGGCGGGGTCTGCTGCTACTTTAGGAAAAAAAATATGTTTTTGACCCCCAACCTGTTAGAACACATGTTCAGGGCTTCACTTGTTAGTAGGTTGGCAGGGAATTTTTGAGAGAAACAAAGGGGGTGGTCTATAGCAAGCAACCCACTGTCTTCAAATGAACAACTTGAAAACTAGGGGTCCAAATATTGTCCTTGCACGGGTACACTCCTTTCAATGCCGCAGGGTACTGATAACTAGTGTTGAGCGCGAATATCGAAATCATGAATTTTATTTGCGAATATCGCCACTTCGAGAATTCGCAAATATTTAGAATATAGTGCTATATATTCGTATTCGCAAATAGTGTTGAATATTCTAATTGTGAATTTATTGCAAATTTATTGCGAATATATTAAATTGCCGATTTTTGCAATCAAGTAAACAATGACTGAAGTTCATGAATTCTCAAATTTGCTAATTTATGGCGAATATTCGGCCCAAAATTTGCAAAATATCGCGAATTCGTATATTGCCTATGCCGCTCATCACTACTGACAACAATTAGACTATTAATAAAAAAAAATAAGCTAAGCTAAGCAAGCTGGAGATTGCTAAGCAGGGGTGGGGTTTATGAAGCAATGTAACTTCCTGTCTCAATTTATCTTCTCCGTTTTCTCACCCAAATTTTTTGACATTTGCACATATAAAATGTTCATGTAGTCTTTTTATGTGTTTTATATGTACTGTCTGTCTTAGTTTTTGTCCACATTTGGTATTATATAAAATTAGTTTGTATTCTGTTGACTTTTAAAAAGCATAAGCCCAAGGGAAGGGCAGTTCTTCAGCCATGGTTCCCTAGAGGTTTCCTCCACTGGGGGGTTTTTCCTCTCCTGAGTGCTGAAGGATTATTATTGGCAAGATTTTTTTTTAAATGTAGATATTTGGGGGCATCGAGAAAAGGGAATCATTCCCTTTGGAGCATCCAATACAAGCCCAGACCAGTCTCAAGATGGTTAAGATAATTATAAAGTTATACAGTGGTGGGCAAAGTGGTTAACCCCACACAAGTGGATTTCTATCTATCTCTATCTATTATTTTTTTCTTCTTGTAACTTCTTCTTGTTATTTTGGCTATGGAGAGCCCAGATTTGTTCATGACATTTTCTCAAAAATTATAATTTTTTCTAAAAAATACAGTGTTTTCTATTTATACATCTATATTTACTTCTGGAACTGGTTATTTTGGTTATGGAGATCCAATTTTTTTAATGACATTTTCTCAATAAAGTTTTATTTCCCCCCCCCACAAAAGCATACTGTGTGGTTTTTGTGACTTTATTTACCTTAAATGTAAACTTTTTAATTTGTATTCCTTTTTTTTTTCTTACCTAGACTAGGCATTATCAGAAGACAGCCTTGAAGGCCTATTACAGAACCAAAGCTTCCTATACTTAAAAGTGTTTCCCCACAAACAACACTTATAACCTATCCACAGGATAAGGTATAAGGGTCTGATTGGTGGGGACCCGAAAACGGCAGTCCCACATTCCCCGATTTGATGGAGAGGTGCACGCGTCCGCTACTGCTTCTCCTTTTCATTTTCTCAAAGTATTGGTGATAGCAAGCACAGTATCTCCCCATCTTTGGCAGCCTCATAGAGTAAATTGGAGCGGTAGTGGACATATACGACCACTACTCTATTCAAATTGGGGAATACTGAACCCCTGTCTTTGGACATGGTGGAGATCTGATCACAGACAAACTGGCAGGTTGGTGACAAACTGGAACTGAACCAGGGCAGCCGCAGCCTTAGCCGAGAAGGAGCGGTGGTAGTCGTAAAACGACGAGCAACCATACTTGTGCCCCAGATCGGTGACAAGGTAGAGATAAGAGTCTAACTCCTTTCAGGCTGAGCTGAACAAATGACGTCCCTAAAAAAACTGAATGCCAGCATTAATTCAGGGATGGAGAGTTTCCTATTAAGCCTTGCGTCCTTGGCCTTCAGCATGAGAGAGACATCGCCACAGTTAAAGCCAAGTTCACATCCTTCCCAGCCGAAATATCTTTTTTGATGCAATCCGGAATGAAATGGGAAGGAGCCACCTGGTGTGTGAGGCTAGTAATACCTGGCGAAGACACCTGCGAAGCAAAGGGCACTTCCGGAGGGTCTGACGCTTGGGGGGGCGCGGGGTCCCGAGACTCCAGCGCCGTTACCCTGGACTGAATGTCCGCAACCGAGCAGACCAGGGAGTCAATAGTGGATTGCAACTGGGACAGGGACTGCTGAATAGACGTAATCCCCGACTGGACACCCGACGGGCTCGGGCTGGTCATCAGCAGCTTATACAATTCTTCCTTACGGGCAGAAGCCGGGTGAAGGATCCTCCTTCTGTTAAGTTCTGCGACCAGCTTGGGAATCGTCTAACTTCTCAGGGACATGGTGCCGGACTGTCCTGAAACGGAAGTATCAGGAACTGACATGGTGTCATCCACATCCGAGGCTCGCGACATGCTCAACCTGCAGAGAAAGAGACACTTCTGGATGACTATGCATGCCTGGAAGGTAGAACAACCAGCGCCAGGAGGAGAGAGGCTTGTGGAAGACCGAGTAACGTACCTGAAGTTGCTGGAGAAGACCTGTGAAGATGTTTTATTTAACCCGACCTAAGCAACGTGTCGGATAAATGGAACCGGCTAGAACCTGGAAGAAAAAGTAGGACATGCAGACTAACCAGACCCCTAACCAATACCCGGCCGGTAGGAAGAAAACGGAGCGAAGCCCGAGCGTGCCGGGAAGTGAGTGAGAGCAGAGAGCACGAACGAGCGTGAGGCGGAGGAAGAGGAACCGGCCCATAGATGGGCAAAACCTTGAAAACAGGCAACAAGAGTGACCGGACCTAAACAGAACCACCGGAGGTTGTGACACAAATAGATCGATGACCAATGACCCATGGAGCCGAGGTGACCCAAGGTGGAGACCGAAGGGTGAACCGAACGAAAGTAACAAGTGAACGGGGCCTGTGAAAATCAACCTGAGCGTGCCTAGCCCGGAGGGCATATGCGAACCCAACGGAATCCGAGAGGGCATAGTGCGGAAAGCGAGAACCGAGCAGCAGGAGTGAAGACGGACTGAGCCTGAGAGAATCAGGAGAGGAGCCACGATGAGGAACCCAGAAATACTGCACCACGTAGCCCGGCGATAGACAGACCTGGCAGTGTCAGGAAGAGGTAAACCAGAAGGGAACGGGCTTGGGCGAACCAAGCGTGGAAGCGTGGACAGGGCCTGTGCGGATCAGGAGGAAGATTGCCATGGATTGAGCCAAAGCCTGGGCGAAGCCGGCCGACAGCGACCGACCGAGGGAAACTGGGACAGTAGACATGCAGGGAGACCAGACCTGAATGTATCAGGCAGACAAGGAAGAACAGAGCCTGGGCGTACCAGGATGAGACTGACAGCTGATAGACAGATCCTAGGTGGACCAGGAGAAGGATACACAATAAAAGGAAACTGAACATACCCGTTCACAGGAGGACAGAACTGATCGAGTCGAAAGACGAACAACTGAAGAGAGGACGGCTTGGGCGTTCCAGGTACACAGAAGTAGATACGAGCATGGGTGATCCAGGAGACAGAGGTAGAACGAGCCTGGGCGATCCAGGAGACAGAGGTAGATACGAGCCTTGGCGATCTAGGAGACAGAGGTAGATACGAGCCTGGGCGATCCAGGAACAGAGGTAGCTACGAACCTGAGCGATAGAGGAGACAGAGGTAGATACGAGCCTGGGCGATCCAGGGAGACAGAGGTAGATAAGAGCCTGGGTAGAATTGGCCAGACAGAACGGGGAAAACACCCGATTATTATTAATGGAGGCTAAGAGGGAACACCAGACTTTTCTCTATGAAAAGGCGCAACATAAGGCCTTCTTTGCAGGACAGCGGGCCTTTTTTGAGAAAGGTAAAACAGGTAGATTGCTGGCATCTGTAGTCACTAATCAAAATACCCAAGCCCCGATAAAGCAAATTAAGCTATCTTCTGGTGCCTTAACTAATGACTATTCAAATATTAAATCTGCCTTCATGGAACATTTCACTAAACTATACCAGTCGGATCCCGGAGTGGAAGATGGAGCCTCGGTTAATTTTTTGGACAAGGTGGTACTCCCTCGCCTCTCCGACTCAGATTGCTCTAAATTAAATTCGCCAATCACTCTTGAAGAGCTGGAGGCCGCGGTTAATAGTATAAAAAACAATACGGCCCCGGGCCGAGACGGCTTGCCTTTTGAATTATATAGAGTACATCGTAAAACGGTATTGCCTCTCCTTCGTCAAACACTTAATGAATCTTGGAGGAGTGGCTCACTTCCTCCTTCTTTGAAGGAGGCTTCCATCTCTTCAATCCTGAAGCAGGACAAAGATAAGACTGAAGTTGGATCGTATCGTCCAATTTCATTACTCAATACCGACTACAAGATACTTGCTAAACTGCTTGCTAATAGGCTGAGGGGGGTTATACACTGTCTGATCCACCCGGATCAGACGGGGTTCATCCCAAAACGAAATATACAATCAAATATCCGTAGAGCCTTTCTTAACATATATGTTGGGGATGTGGAGGACCGCTCCATCCTGTCTCTGGATGCTGAGAAGGCCTTTGACAGGGTGGAGTGGCCCTTCCTATGGGGAACCCTGAACAGAATGAACCTTGGCGAACATTTCCCCAAATGGATACAGCTGCTCTACTCTTGGTCTACCGCCAGCATTAAGATAAATGGGATTGATTCAGAACAGTTCCCCCTACAGCGAGGCACCAGGCAGGGATGTCCCCTTTCACCTCTGATATTTGCTCTGGCTTTAGAGCCCCTTGCATGCAGTATCAGACAGTCTAAAGAGATCGTTGGCTTTAGAGGGAGAGGAGAGGAAGATAAAATTAGCCTGTACACGGACGATATTCTTGTTTTCCTGAGGCAGGGGTGGAAAGGCGTCCCACCCGTAATGAATATCTTGGAAGAATACGGTTCCCTATCAGGCTATAAAGTGAACGGATAAGTCTGAACTCCTCCCCCTTGTTCGAACACCTCCCGAAGGAGTATCAGGTATTAGACCACTCGTCCTTACCGATTCTATTCGATATCTGGGCATTAGGATTAGTGCAGATTTGACTAGATATAACTTCCTAAATATAACCCCTATGATTAATAAGGTGAAGGAGAAGATTCAAACTTGGCAGAAGTTGCCCCTGTCACAGGCAGAAAGGATTGCATTGGTAAGGATGGTGGTCCTCCCTATTGCCCTATACCCTTTGACGGCATGTCTGATATGGATTGATGATTTTTTTTTCGGGTTGCTAGATAGATTGTAAGTAGTCCCACTCATTTCACTCCACTTTGGCACAATCGCAATTTAAAAGAGTTTATGTTAATTGAAGATTATAATTATTGGAATTTACGCGGCATCAACCGCTTAACTCAAATAATATCACATGGTAGTATTATCCCTTTTGATGAATTAATAAAGGGTACAAATGTCACCTTCTTAGATAGATATAGATATGCACAAATTAGTCATGCATCCATGAGCACTCAGGATAAAAGCCTTTTGATCACTAGGGCAAATTATTTTTTGGATTATTGTTTTAAATTCAGGGATACACAACTCACTCTCTCTCAAATATATCATAGATTTCGGGACTGTTTAGGAGAAATAACAACTTTTAAAAGCGAGGGAGGCTGGGAAGTTCAATTAGGCAAAGGTAGTGTTGTTGATTAGGATACAGTATATCGAAGTATAAAAAAAGTATCGATATCCCAAAAATATAGATTGATCCAGTTCAGGATTGTACACCGCCTGTACTACTCCCCGCCTTCCTCGCCAAAATATACAGGGAAAGAACAGATATGTGTTGGAAGTGTTCGAAAGTGCTGAAAGAGGATCACATTTGGCCAATCACAATGGTTTTGTGATCGAGCTACTCGATTTAATCTTGAATCATAACGTATTTACCTTTGACCGCAAGTTCTACCACCAGCTCAGGGGAGTGGCCATGGGAAGTCCATGTGCCCCGACTTATGCCAACCTCTACCTGGGCTGGTGGGAGAAGGAATGCGTTTTTAGTGAGGCAATGGAACAATGGACGTCGTCTATTATCCTTTGGATAAGATTCATAGACGACGTGTTCATTCTGTGGAACGGCACCAGCGCGGCCTTCAATAATTTTGTGAAGGAATTTAACCAAAATGATCTGGGCTTATTCTTCACGAGCGAGATCAATAATATGCAACGGACGTTCCTGGACTTATGCATCAGCATTGATAAATCCAGAAAAATCGTCACGAAAATGTTCCAAAAACCAACGTCCACAAACACCTTACTCAGATGGGAGAGTGCACATCCTACTAAACTAAAATCTGGAATACCTAAGGGGCAACATTTGAGAGCCCGACGAAATTGCTCCGAATGGATTGACTTCAAGAGAGCATCCTCTGACCTACAAAAACGGTTTAGTCAGAGAGGATACCCGAGCCCCTGTCTTGCTGAAGCATATCAGCATGCCTCAGCCAGTAACAGAGATGACCTCCTGGTTCCCCAAAAAAGAACTACAGATAATAAAATAAGAATTATAGGCACTTACGACCAGGCCAACAAGGAGGTGAGAAACATCATCAGGGAGAACTGGAGCATCCTCAAATCTGATCCGATAGTCGGACATCTCATAAGTGATTCTCCATTAATCACTTATAGAAGAGGAAGCAATTTGCGAGATCAATTGGTGCACAGCCTGTACAGTCCCTCAATACAATCTACGTGGCTTCCAAATAGACCACCCGGCATGTTCAAATGTGGCAAGTGAAGCCATCAAAAAGGGCAACGTGGTAAAATGCACAACCACAGGACGAGAGTTCACAATCAGATCTTTTATAAACTGTAAAACGGTAGGGGTGATCTATGTGGCCACATGCATCTGCCTTAAACAGTATGTAGGCAAAACAAAGAGGGAGTTTAGGAGACGTATTGGTGAGCATTTGCTAAACATCACGAATGAGGATGATACGCCTATTGCCCAACATGTGGCGGAATGCCATCCAGGAGTGAAACAATGCATCTCTTTCCAGGGCATAGAACACGTCAGAGCATCTCCAAGAGGTGGAGACATAGATAATTTACTACTGAAAAAAGAGGCTCAATGGACCTTTACATTGCGCACAGTGAAACCATTCGGTCTAAATGACCATATATCGTATACTTGTTTCATCTGATGTAATTCTCCCCCCCCCTCCCTCTCAATTCTATTCACATAATTTGTGTTATGGGTATTATAATATGAGAGTGACAGATTAGTCACCATATCATATGGGTACCAGGACATATGAGATACCTTATATACCATCTCAGGAACATGCTGTACTACCGCATGTAGTTCTGAATTTATAGATATGGTATTTCATATATGATCTGGTGGCTATAAATCTATCCCAGTTTTGATATATGGAACTCATAAGTGTAAAAATATATATACAAGTTCACCCATGTGCTGTCTTTCTACTGTCTAACAATCACCTATGAAATGGTACCAATCTCCAGTGTCCTCCTACGATGGTAGGCAATTTGTGCCCATGATAACAGATACCCACAACAGCGGCTAGCATAGGAGATCAGACGGAACGTTTCACCTCTTCAGGGTGACGTCACCGCCTGCCGATGAAGCTCCGCCCAGTGGGAGTGGCGACTTTGATATGAGATCGGCGGCTGTATCTCTTTGAGCTGCACGCGCGCAAACAGAAGCGTGCATCGTTCTCTCTATCCAGGGCTCGAGTCCTACAGGAACGCGTGGGAACGGCGTTCCTGCACTTTTTTCTTAGCAGGAACGCCGTTCCCTTTCAGCAGGGCAGCGCATTGTGCCCCTCAACACTGTCTGCGCCCCGCTCTGGCGCAGCATGAAGAGAGGGACTGACAGGAGGGAAGCGCCTCAAGTGTATCGTGGCCGAGCTCTGTCCAGTCCGTGGTACAGGAGCTTTTGTTTCCTGTACCCGGACGGACTGACAGGAAGTGCTCACTTAGTGTGCACTTCCTGTCAGTCCGGCCGGGTACAGCAAATGCTCCTGTATCACGGACCGGACAGAGCTCGGCCACGCTACACCCGAGGTGGGTGGGGAGAAAGAGAGAGTGACAAGGGAGGGAGGGGGGAGAAAGAGAGTGACAAGGGAGGGAGGGGGGAGAAAGAGAGTGACAAGGGAGGGAGGGAGGGGGGGAGAAAGAGAGTGACAAGGGAGGGAGGGAGGGGGAGAAAGAGAGTGACAAGGGAGGGAGGGGGGAGAAAGAGAGTGACAAGGGAGGGAGGGAGGGAGGGGAGAAAGAGAGTGACAAGGGAGGGAGGGAGGGGGGAGAAAGAGAGTGACAAGGGAGGGAGGGAGGGGGGAGAAAGAGAGTGACAAGGGAGGGAGGGAGGGAGGGGGAGAAAGAGAGTGACAAGGGAGGGAGGGAGGGGGGGAGAAAGAGAGTGACAAGGGAGGGAGGGAGGGAGGGGGAGAAAGAGAGTGACAAGGGAGGGAGGGAGGGGGGAGAAAGAGAGTGACAAGGGAGGGAGGGAGGGAGGGGGGAGAAAGAGAGTGACCTTCCCTGCCCTTTGCGTACGCCGCGTGCCGTGACTTCACGCGGAGGCACTGGATCTTGGGTGAGTTCCCACACTTTTTTTCCCAGGACTTGACCCCTGTCTCTATCAGTGTGCATAGTGCAAGTTGTCAGAGATTAAATTAACTGCACCGATGCCACTGTTACTCTGCTCCTGAGGACATGTTACTAGTTATACAGTGACATAGAAACGCGTCGAGCAGACGCATGAATAGGCAGAGACGGTCCTTTTGCAAGTTAGTGATGGGATAATAGAGACAAAGACTAGCAGGGTTGTAAGTAGAGCTCAAACATAAAGCTCTCACCCGCACTTTATCTATCCCATTTACTATCTTTCTATACTCACTACTTGTTATACATTGTTGCGGCTTATGGAGTAAGCCGCTACTAATGTTATAGCTGGCATCATAAGCCTATCCAGCATATTTAGTGAGTAATTGTCAGTGCATCTGGGAATCTATCAGTAGAACTATATAAAGTGGACAAGCGTGGATTGAGTGGCTATACCCATACAATTGTGGAGTGAGCCACCTGTGCAGGCTTAGCCTGACGAATTCATTATGTGGCAGGTTCGCCACGATTTTTAATATATTACTAATAAAATTTCTTTTAAGTGTGTATTCAGGCAGTCAAACATATTTTTCGAATATATACGCAAAATCTAGTTCATAGTTACACCCTTGGAAGTGTTCGGCTAAAAATGCCGGTCTAAGTCACTTGCTATGGAATTGTCCAGAAATAAGTGGATTTTGGACCAGCATCTATGAAGATCTATATAGCAGACACAAGATTACATTGAACCGCTGTTTTATGCAGGCAATATTAGGTCTTTTCCTCCCTACTGATTTAACGCCCTATCAGATTAGAATCTCTTTGGAGAGCTTCATGGCCGCAAAGGCCTTGATTCTTAAATATTGGGGCCCAAAAAACAAACAGTCCTACCTATTTTGAGTGGAGGGCTCGGATAGACACCATCGACGTTTATAGAAGATTAGCAAGAAAATCAGAGTAATCCTGGAAAGGGCGGGTTTTTAATATTCTCTTCCCGCTCTAAAAGGCTTGTGGTATTAGGGAAAGATCACGAGTGGCAACAAGGGTACCGTGGGACCCCGCAGCAGTGACTCAAGGGGGGGGGTATAAGGGGTCAATTATATGCAGTGATGTATGACTATCTGTTATTTTTAAATTATATGTAATGGAATTTAGTATTTTTGGCTTATATAACAATAAAGAATTTTATTAAAAAAAACATGGGCGATATAGGGGGAAGCAGGAAAAAACATAAGAACACAAATCAATTAACATGCACCTACAGTCAAACCGACAAAGACGGCTCTGCTCCATCTGCATATCAGTATTGGTGACGGCAGGGATTGTGCAAGTGGCCAGTGTGCTGTGACTGTGCCTAGTCCTGTCTAAGGCTTAATCCTGTGTATTTCCTCCCAGGTGATCCATTGTGTGGATCTTGCACAATATGACTGACTCTCATCAAATACAGCATGGAATGTAGAGGTACTGGTTTATGCTGCATGGCCATATCTCGAGCAGTGTCAGTGTGTGTGCGATATCTGATTTGCATTAAGCAGCCGTATGAGGCATAGAGAAAACAGGGAGGAGTGAGCACAGGTGAGACTGTAATAACCAGGACACCACCTTTAAAATTTAAAAGCACACATGTCCGACAGTGATTCTCAACATGCGTTCCACGCTGGAACGCACGCCGACCCCGCGACCGGAAGCAGCGTTAAAACAATGGGCAAAACGCGGGCGCCGATCGGAGGTGCCCTGTGGAGGGGACGGAACTGAGGAAAGAAATCTTACCCGTCCCGGAGACGCGTACAGGCGGTGTATGCGAGCCCTTAGATGATTCGATTGCAGGAGAGATGGCGAGGCGGCTCCTTATCCAGCGGATGTGAACAGGAAGCGCCCCGAGGAGGAGTCGGGCGTCTAAGAGGGGTCAGACGCCCCTCCCACAAATTCAGCCTTCCGACTTGTATTCCTTTTTTTTTTTTTTAACCTACTGTAGGTTAGACATTATCAGAAGACAGCCGTGAAGGTTAGACATTAAAAAAGAGGGACACTTGGGATGTATGCACTAACAGGGGGCACAAGGTGGCTTTCACTATTCGGGATACAGTGTGGCTGGAATGAGTAGGGGGCACAGTGTGATTGGGCCTAATATGGCTTGCAATAATAGGAGGGTCAATATAGCTTGCAATAATAGGGGGAAGAGAGTGGCTGGCATTAAAAGGGGGCATGTTTTAGCTGGCACTACATAGTAAGTAATGCCTACATAGTAGTGCCATACAATACCAAAATAGTACCACAATGATCACATAGATATCAATTTCAGGTGACTTTCCTGGGAATGGGAAGGGAGAGGGGGGAAGAGATGGTGAGGACTTCGGTGGATTGGCCCCTTTTGCCCACGTTAGGATTGCTCCAAACAACATTTCATTGTATTGTACATTGTATTACATTGTATTGTACAGTGACAATAAAGGCATCTTAAAATCCAACAGCTGAGGTCTCTCTCTTTTCTACAAGTGCTTACCCATCAGCAAGTGATCATAACATACAGGTTAAGGGGGTCATTTATGATGCTAAAATACGCCTATATCAGACATATTTCAGGTGCAGATTGCGGTGCAACTGTTCGGTGCGTCGCAATCTACAGTATGACTTTTACCTGCTCACGTCAGGTCTACAAAGGTAGGGGTGGGCAGGGAAGAGGACTGGCCGGTAGGCCTGTCTTATTGACCATTTTCTACACCTGTCTGTGTAAAGAAAGTCTCATGTATGAATATGCATTAAACTTTAGCTGCTATTGTTGAGCGGTCTTGATCTCTAGACGCAGCGATCTGAGACCGTGGTAGAGGAGGAATCGTGCAGCAGACTGGCAGCGTGGCAGGTCAAAAACATGCCATATTGGTATGTCCCTTCTCACACATACCCCTATAACCTTTAAATACCTGTCACATATACCTCAATAATAGTGTGTGTCTGTCACCTATACATCCCTAACAGCGTGGGAATGTCACCTATACACCCATAATAGTGTGTGTCTGTCCCCTATACATCCATAATAGCGGGTGCCTGTCACATATACATCCATAATAGTGTGTGTCTGTCACCTATACATCCATAATAGTGTGTGCCTGTCACCCGTACATCCATAACAGTGTGTGCCTGTCACCTATACATCTATAATAGTGTGTGCCTGTCCCCTATACATCCATAATAGTGTGTGCCTGTCACCTATACATCCATAATAGTGTGTGACTGTCACCTATACACCCATAATAGTGTGTGCCTGTCACCTATACATCCATAATAGTGTGTGCCTGTCACCTATACATCCATAATAGTGTGTGCTTTTCACCTATACATCCATAATAGTCTGTCATCTATACATCCATAATAGTCTGTGCCTGTCACCCATACATCCATAACAGTGTGTGCCTGTCACCCGTACATCCATAACAGTGTGTGCCTGTCACCTATACATCCATAATAGTGTGTGCCTGTCACCCGTACATCCATAACAGTGTGTGCCTGTCACCTATACATCCATAATAGTGTGTGCCTGTCACCCGTACATCCATAACAGTGTGTGCCTGTCACCTGTACATCCATAATTGTGTGTGCCTGTCACCTATACATCCATAATAGTGTGTGCTTGTCACCCATACATCCATAATAGTGTGTGTCTGTCACCTATACATCCATAATAGTGTGCGCCTGTCACCTATACATCCATAATAGTGTGTGCCTGTCACCCGTACATCCATAACAGTGTGTGCCTGTCACCCGTACATCCATAATAGTGTGTGCCTGTCACCTATACCTCCATAATAGTGTGTGCCTGTCACCTATACATCTATAATAGTGTGTGACTGTCACCTATACATCCATAATAGTGTGTGCCTGTCACCTATACATCAATAATAGTGTGTGACTGTCACCCATACACCCATAATAGTGTGTGCCTGTCACCTATACATCAATAATAGTGTGTGCCTGTCTCCTATACACCCATAATAGTGTGTGCCTGTCACCTATACATCAATAATAGTGTGTGCCTGTCACCTATACATCCATAATAGTGTGTGCCTGTCACCTATACACCCATAATAGTGTGTGCCTGTCACCTATACACCCATAATAGTGTGTGCCTGTCACCTATACATCCATAATAGTGTGTGCCTGTCACCTATACACCCATAATAGTGTGTGCCTGTCACCTATACACCCATAATAGTGTGTGCCTGTCACCTATACATCCATAATAGTGTGTGCCTGTCTCCTATACATCCATAATAGTGTGTGCCTGTCTCCTATACATCAATAATAGTGTGTGCCTGTCACCTATACATCCATAACAGTGTGTGCCTATCACCTATACCTCCATAATAGTGTGTGCCTGTCACCTATACATCCATAATAGTGTGTGACTGTAACATAAACATCTATAATAGTGTGTGCCTGTCACCTATACATCCATAATAGTGTCTGCCTGTCACCCATACATCCATAATAGTGTGTGCCTGTCACCTATACATCCATAATAGTGTGTGCCTGTCACCTATACATCCATAATAGTGTGTGCCTGTCACCTATACATCCATAATAGTGTGCGCCTGTCACCTATACATCCATAATAGTGTGTGCCTGTCACCTATACACCCATAATAGTGTGTGCCTGTCACCTATACATCCATAATAGTGTGTGCCTGTCACCTATACACCCATAATAGTGTGCGCCTGTCACCTATACACCCATAATAGTGTGTGCCTGTCACCTATACATCCATAATAGTGTGTGCCTGTCACCTATACACCCATAATAGTGTGCGCCTGTCACCTATACATCCATAATAGTGTGTGCCTGTCACCTATACATCAATAATAGTGTGTGCCTGTCACCTATACATCCATAATAGTGTGTGCCTGTCACCTATACATCCATAATAGTGTGTGACTGTCACCTATACACCCATAATAGTGTGTGCCTGTCACCTATACATCCATAATAGTGTGTGCCTGTCACCTATACACCCATAACAGTGTGCGCCTGTCACCTATACACCCATAATAGTGTGTGCCTGTCACCTATACATCCATAATAGTGTGTGCCTGTCTCCTATACATCCATAATAGTGTGTGCCTGTCTCCTATACATCAATAATAGTGTGTGCCTGTCACCTATACATCCATAACAGTGTGTGCCTATCACCTATACCTCCATAATAGTGTGTGCCTGTCACCTATACATCCATAATAGTGTGTGACTGTAACATAAACATCTATAATAGTGTGTGCCTGTCACCTATACATCCATAATAGTGTCTGCCTGTCACCCATACATCCATAATAGTGTGTGCCTGTCACCTATACATCCATAATAGTGTGTGCCTGTCACCTATACATCCATAATAGTGTGTGACTGTCACCTATACATCCATAATAGTGTGTGCCTGTCACCCGTACATCCATAACAGTGTGTGCCTGTCACCCGTACATCCATAATAGTGTGTGCCTGTCACCTATACCTCCATAATAGTGTGTGCCTGTCACCTATACATCTATAATAGTGTGTGACTGTCACCTATACATCCATAATAGTGTGTGCCTGTCATCTGTACATCCATAACAGTGTGTGCCTGTCACCTATACATCCATAATAGTGTGTGCCTGTCTCCTATACATCCATAATAGTGTGTGCCTGTCTCCTATACATCAATAATAGTGTGTGCCTGTCACCTATACATCCATAATCGTGTGTGCCTGTCTCCTATACATCCATAATAGTGTGTGCCTGTCTCCTATACATCAATAATAGTGTGTGCCTGTCACCTATACATCCATAATAGTGTGTGCCTGTCACCTATACCTCCATAATAGTGTGTGCCTGTCACCTATACATCCATAATAGTGTGTGCCTATCACCTATACACCCATAATAGTGGGTGCCTGTCTCCTATACATCAATAATAGTGTGTGCCTGTCACCTATACATCCATAATAGTGTGTGCCTATCACCTATACACCCATAATAGTGTGTGCCTGTCACCTATACACCCATAATAGTGTGTGCCTGTCACCTATACATCCATAATAGTGTGTGCCTGTCTCCTATACATCCATAATAGTGTGTGCCTGTCACCTATACACCCATAATAGTGTGTGCCTGTCTCCTATACATCCATAATAGTGTGTGCCTGTCTCCTATACATCCATAATAGTGTGTGCCTGTCTCCTATACATCAATAATAGTGTGTGCCTGTCACCTATACATCCATAACAGTGTGTGCCTATCACCTATACCTCCATAATAGTGTGTGCCTGTCACCTATACATCCATAATAGTGTGTGACTGTAACATAAACATCTATAATAGTCTGTGTATGTCACCTATACATCCATAATTGTGTCTGCCTGTCACCCATACATCCATAATAGTGTGTGCCTGTCACCTATACATCCATAATAGTGTGTGACTGTCACCTATACATCCATAATAGTGTGTGCCTGTCACCTATACATCTATAATAGTGTGTGCCTGTCACCTATACATCCATAATAGTGTGTGCCTGTCACCTATACATCTATAACAGTGTGTGCCTGTCACCTATACACCCATAATAGTGTGTGCCTGTCACCTATACATCCATAACAGTGTGTGACTGACTGTGATGCCCGGATTCAATGAGCAGGCTGTTGGCGCTCAGTCTGTACCGGCTCAGGATCTGTCAGCCTCTTGGATCGGGGAGTTTCTCCAGATATGGGGCCAGTTTGTACTCCCTCTGCAGGCTCTGGTATACTGTCAGCTTCTGGGATGTTCTTATGTCGTTCCTCCAGACGCTAATATATTCCTCTTTCTACTTGTGTATCGTCCTCTGGGTTTCAACCTTTGTCAGGCTATATTGGTTGGTGGATTGGGCAGGCTGGGTTTGGGTGACTTGTTGCGGGGTGCTTTGCTTTTCTGGGGCTTCTTGGTGTAGCAAGGCTTTGTGCTGGTAGGAGCTGGGACTGCTGCTATGAAGATGGGCTCTGAATGATAGCGCCCTCTTCTTGACAGCAAAGTAGAGTGGGAATCTGCCCAGTTCTGCTTGACAGGCGCTGTTTGAGGTGCCCCTGTGGACCTGGAGAAGGTGTTTGCAGAGTTCTAGGTGGAATAGTTCTGTTGGCCCAGAGTCCCACTTTGCCCGGTCTGGGTATATGTCTGGGGCTCAGACTTCGTGCCATACAGGAGGATCGGGGCGATGATGGTGTCAAGGATTTTAAGCCATACGGTCACTGGTGCTTTAAGGTGATACAGACGCCTTCTGATGGCATAGAAGGTTTTGCTCGCCTTGTCTTTCAGTGTTTCCATGGCTTTCTGAAATCTCCCTGATTGGCTGATTTCTAGGCCCAGGTAGGTGTAGGTGTCAGTTTTTGAAAGTGGACAGTTGTTTAGCAGGAAGGGAGTACGCCCGGCTGCTTTTTGGTTTCTTTTCTGGAATACCATGATGTTGGTTTTCTTTGGATTGATGGGCAGTGCCCACGTGTTACTGAACTTCTCCAGGATTTTGAGGTTATCTTGGAGACCTTTCTCATTTGGCGACAGTGGCAGAAGATCATCTGCATAAAGGAGAAATTTCACTTCGGTGTCATGGAGGGTGAGACCAGGTGCTGTGGAGGACTCCAGAGCCGCCGCCAGCTCATTGATGTAGATGTTAAGCAGGGTTGGACTGAGGCTGCAGCCCTGTCTGACTCCTCGGCTCTGCCGGAAATAAGCCATTCTCCTCCCATTTACCTTCACGCTGCATCTGTTTTCAGTATAGGAACTTCTGATGACATCATATGTTTTTCCTCCTATTTCGCTTTCAAGAAGTTTCAGGAATAGGCCCGGATGCCACACTGAGTCAAAGGCCTTCTTAAAGTCCACAAAGCAGACATAGATCTTTCCATGCTTTGTATTGTGGACATGGCTCTTGATGAGGCTCTGCAGGGTGTAGATGTGGTCCGTGGTGCAGTGGTTTGCTAAGAAGCCTGCTTGGCTTCTGCTAAGGATGTTGTGCTGGGTGAGGAAGCTGAGGATCCTCTTATTCAGGATACTGCTAAAGGAAATTTCCCAGGTTGCTGCTGACGCATATCCCTCTATAGTTGGCTGGGTCGTACCTGTCTCCGCCCTTGTGTATGGGGGTGATGATGCCCTGGTTCCAGCTCTGGGGGAAGTAGCCGGCACTTAGCACAACATTGTAGAGTTTTACTAATGCGGCCTGGATGCCTGGTGGGCTGTATTTGATCATTTCTGGAAGTATCCCATCTGGGCTGCTGGCTTTTTTTTACTCTTTATCATTGAGATCCTCTCTGTTATCTCCTCCAGCGTTATCGGTGTGTCTAGAGGGTTTTGGAAATCTTAGATTTTTTTCCTCCATATCCTTCAGCTTTTTTGTGATTTATTTTTGTTCTGGGCTTTGGTACTCCCTTGAGATGGCTTTGTAAAGATCCTTGAAGTACTGGAGCCAGATGTTGCAGTTTTAGATGTGGAGGTTGGTGTTCTTGCTGGTTTTGTCCATCTGCTGCTATAGTTCCCAGAAGCAGTTGTCCTGGAAAGCATCTTGGAGTTGGAGGAGCTTGGTTGAGATGTTGCCTTGCTTTTTCTGAGGGTATTTTTGTATTGCCTTTGTATGTTGTTGTAGGCTTTTCTCAGACTGGGGTTGTTCGGATCTTGGCGTTTCCTATTTGAGGCCATTCTTAGCGCCTTCCTTATATCTTTACACTCCCGGTTGAACCAACTGTTGGGTTGTTGCTTTTTTGGCCTTTTGTTGCATCTTTTGAGGTCAGACATTTCTGCCATGGTGCAAAGTATATTATTAAAGTCCCTAACTGCGAGATTTACTCCTTCTGGGTTCAGCTCATACACTTTCCTATGGAAGTTATGGAGCATCTCCTGGATCTCTGCGCTGTTTATGGTCTCCATATACTTTGGGGCTGACATCTTGGACCATTTAAAAGATGAAGGTAGGCTAAAGAGGCCGGTCTGCTGTGATGTTTGTGCCGGTGGTTTACTTGTGGATTTAATGTATAGGAGCAGTTGGTTGTGGTCTGACAGGTGTGCCTGTGGGGTGACTACGAAGCCACCAACATTTTTGGGGTCCATATCTGTGATGGCATAGTCTACCACACTGTTGCCTACATGGGAGATTAGGGTATATCTACCAAGAGAGTCTCCCTTGGTGCGGCAATTGAGAATATGAAGTCCGAGGATTCAACATAAGTTCAGCAATGTTCTGCCACTTTTGTTTACTGTGCTGTCATAGCTGTCACAGTCAGTGTCTGCTCTGAATATATAGACATTTCCATCAGTTGTCAGGTAGTCTTTCCCCCTCCCTGTTCTTGCATTGAGGTCTCTAAAGATGAGAACATTGCCCAGGGCCTGAAAATGGGCGGCTTCCCTCTGTAGGATCTCAAAGCTGTCGGGATTGAAGTATGGAGACTGTGGTGGAGCTATGTATGCTGCATAGAGGTAGACGTCTGCCAGAGAGGTGAGGATGGAGCGGGCTATCCTTACCCAGATGTGGCTGTCTCCTCTCTTTACAGGTCTAATCTACTCAAGGAGCTCCTCTTTATACCAGACTAATATTCCTCCGGAGCTCCAGCCCAGCTTGATGCTTTTGTTTTTCAGAGCAGGGACAGAGATCTCCCTGTATCCGGTGGGCACCAAGGATTTATTCTCTGTTTTAGTCCATGTTTCTAGCAGGATCTGTATGTCAATGTTTTTTAGTCTTTGGGTAAAGTCTGGATTGTGCGTCTCCTTAGTTATTGAGGTGTTTATTGTGATATAGGTGATGATGGTTTATGGAGGGGTGTTGTGCCAGGGTGATTTCTGGCATGGCGCTGATTTTTGCTGCCAGCTCTGTGTTGATCCTCTGGATGATGTGTTCAGGGATGTCCTTTCTTGGGAGCAGAGATGACAGGATGATTTTACAGCTGGGGAACCTCTGCTGTGCCGTCCCTGCTAGCTGGCTCAGTTGTCCTGCTATCTGCTGGTGCTGGGGGTTGTTGGTGCCTGTATGTATGATAATGTGGTTGGGTTTGATGAAATATGGATTATTGATGATGGCTGCTGCTTGTTCGATAGTAGAGCAGCAAATTTTACTGGGAAAAGTCGCTTTGTGTTCAAGTATTTACCATTGGAGTCTATAATCAGAACAGTATCAGGGCACGGTGGCTTACTGCTCATGTCCGTGTCCTGCCTGCTGCTCGGGCTTCTTGTAGGAAGCTGCTGTGTTAGGATTCTGGTAATAGTCGGCTCTGTTGTTGGGGTCTGTTGTGGTTGTGTTTTGGGGGTTGTCAGATCTGGCCCCTCTTTTATTACTCTGATGTTCTTTGCTTTGCTCTCATCTTCTGTTATTTCCATTTGGCCGTTCATTGATGTATTGGTGTCATGGCTGCCGGCTTTCATTTGGTTCTCACACTGTTCTTTCCCTGGGTTCCTCTCCTTGATTAGGGGATAAGTCTGGGATTTCAGTTTTTCTATCTCTCGTCTCAGCTCTGTGTTTTCTTGCTGCAGGTCTTGTAATTTACCTCTTATTTCCTGCAGGGCTGAGGCCTGTTCACACTTCAGTCTGGTTATCTCTTCAGCGACTTGGTCCTTTGCATTTTTGTCACCAGAATTTCTTTGAAGCTTCTCTTTAAAGTGTATAAAGTCTCTTTCTAGCTGAGATAAGCAGTCTCTGAGGATCTCTAGGGAGGGGTGTGAGGAATTAGGACATGGGGCTGAAGGGGGGTCCTGGTGGTTTTCTCTGTAGGGGTTAGGGGGTCTCTGGTGGTTGTCTCTGAAGATTTAGGATCATCACTGCTCTTAGTCAGTTCTTTGTAGGTTTGGGCCTGGACTTTATTATGAGGGAAGATATCTTCAAACTGGCCGAGGTTGTCCTCAGTGCCCTGGATGACTATCATGCCATTATTGTACACGTTGATGGTGAGTGTGACGTCATTGTCATTTTGTGGGTCTTTTACCCTGATCTGTCGGCTCTTGTTGATGCCACACCTGGTTATATTCTTATAATGCCTGCACAGGGCTGTGTGCCAGGCGGTGGGCTGCTGGCTATAGAAAAGCACATTTGTTTTCTCTTTTCTTCTTCTTTTAAGGTAAAATCACTGAAAAGGGTTTCTGGTCTTTCTCAAATTTTGGCATGTTTTATGGATTTTCTCACTTGAGTGCTTCTCTGGCCTTCACAGTATGTGATCTCCTGGGTGTCTGACCCCCTGCTGTCTGAGGCTGCAGTCTCCAGCTCTATCCTATGGTCAGTTATATTCTTGGAGCTTTCTTTTTCTAAATTATCATTTTCTAAATTGTAGTTTTCCATTTTCTGGAGGCTCTCCATATTCTTTACTTCTATGGGGTGTGCTCTCTAGAAGGACCATTAGACAGGTGATGGAGCCGGATGCTCTTACCTTTAGATGCCTTCAGATGCTCAGCTCTGTCTGATGCTCCCAGTTGCTTGTAGTCTGTATTATAGGTAGAGTTCTTGTCCGATCAATAAAAATCGGTGTTTTTATCCTTCTTTGTCCTTATTTTCGGAGATATTTAGTCCTCCTTGTTTCTGTCATCCATGGAGTCAGTATTTTCCAGGTTTTGTCTTACAGGTTGCTCATTACAAGGTATAAATTGGTGAAAACTCAGGAGCTCATGTTTAGTGCTGCTTACTCCTGGGACTCTCTATCTATCTATCTATCTATCTATCCATTAATGAATAAAGCTTTATTGTCAGGTCTAAAATTATACATTAGTATTGCCAAAGCATGTGGGAAACAGGGGGTTGAGAAATGGGGACACACCCAGGGTCGGTGTATAGTGTCTATCTCATATCTATCTATCTATCTATTTTTCTTGTACTGGTTATTTTGGTTATGGGGATCCAAATTTATTTATGACATTTTCACAATAAATTTTTTTTATTCCCCCACAAAATCTTACTGTATGGTTTTTGTGACTAAATTTACCTTAATTATAAACTTTTTAATTTGTATTCCTTTTTTTTTAACCTGCTGTAGGTTAGACATTATCAGAAGACAACCTTAAAGGCCCATCATCTCCTTATATCTACATCTCTATCCCTTTCATATATCCACCTATCACCATTTACAATATCTAAGGTCTACAAATAACTTTGTAAAAAAAAAAAAAAAGCAGGAAGAGGAGGGACGGCTGTTCCTGTGTGGATTGTGGGTTGTGCTCCTGTGCGGTCTACATGACCTTTCCCCTCATGCCTGCACACACCGGGGTGATATTCCTTGTACTCCTGCGCTGCATATCCCTGGCTGTAGGTAAGTGACATGTATGTAGCAGTTGTTTGTCTGCTATGTCGGTGTGTCCCGGGCCCGTGTGAAGCTCTGACACATGCTCCACAGGCTTCTGCTTTACTTCCTGAACTTCTGTATTCTGTACCTCAGGCTACATCTGCACTATTTATTGTGGGTTTGGTGCTTTCTTCTGTGATTTGTTTATGCTTTTTTGTTGCGGTTGTTGTGGATTTTCTGTGCACTGAGGGGGCAGTGAGGCTAGTCCTAACACGTACCTCCTAACTTTTTGACCGGTGAAAGAAGGACACTAATGGTTTATTGTTTGAAAGGTCCTCTGTTCCTGCATATTTGTATACTTCAATCATTTTTGCGCTATTGTGTAAAAAAAAGAAAGGTTTATGAATATGAAAATGTCTAAAATCCAAATTGCATCAAATAAGGAAATAATATGGAAGCTGAGCTATACTATATAGATAGGAACCAGGGGAACATATTCTGGATCAATATTATAAAATGTAATAAGTCTGTACCTCACACCAAAAAGAGGGAGATTTATGGAGCAAGAGGGACAGAGGGACACTTGGGATGTATGCACTAACAGGGGGCACAAGGTGGCTTTCACTATTTGGGGCACAGTGTGGCTGGCACTGATTGGGGCACAGTATGATTGGGCCTAATATGGCTTGCAATAATAGGAGGGTCAGTATAGCTTGCATCAATAGGGGGAATAGAGTGGCTGGCATTAAAAGGGGGCATGTTTTAGCTGGCAGTATATAGTAAGTAATGCCTACATAGTAGTGCCACACAATACCAAAATAGTACCACAATGATCACATAGATATCAATTTCAGGTGACTTTCCTGGGATCTTAGAATAAACTGAATGGGAAGGGAGAGGGGGGGAAGAGATGGTGAGGACCTCGGTGGATTGGCCCCTTTTGCCCACGCTAAAACCCAACAGCTGACGTCCCTCTCTTTTCTACGAATGCTTACTCATCAGCAAGTGATCATAACATACAGGTTAAGGGGGTCATTTATGATGCTGAAATACGCCTATATCAGACATATTTCAGGCGCAGATTGCGGTGCAACTGTTCGGTGCATCACAATCTACAGTATGACTTTTACCTGCTCACGTCAGGTCTACAAAAGGTAGGGGTGGGCAGGGAAGAGGACTGGCCGGTAGGCCTGTCTTATTGACCATTTTCTACACCTGTCTGTGTAAAGAAAGTCTCATGTATGAATACTCATCAAACTTTAGCTGCTATTGTTGAGCGGTCTGGATCTCTAGACGCAGCGATCTGAGACCGTGGCAGAGGAGGAATCGTGCAGCAGACTGGCAGCGTGGCATGTAAAAAACATGCCATATTGGTATGTCCCTTCTCTGTGCCTGTCACCTATACATCCATAATAGTGTGTGCCTGTCACCCGTACATCCATAATAGTGTGTGCCTGTCACCTATACTTCCATAATAGTGTGTGCCTGTCACCTATACATCCATAATAGTGTGTGACTGTCACCTATACATCCATAATAGTGTGTGCCTGTCACATATACATCCATAATAGTGTGTGACTGTCACCTATACACCCATAATAGTGTGTGTCTGTCACCTATACATCCATAATAATGTGTGCCTGTCACCTATACATCCATAATAGTGTGTGCCTGTCACCTATACATCCATAATAGTGTGTGTCTGTCACCCGTACATCCATAATAGTGTGTGCCTGTCACCTATACATCCATAATAGTGTGTGTCTGTCACCCGTACATCCATAATAGTGTGTGCCTGTCACCTATACATCCATAATAGTGTGTGCCTGTCACCTATACATCCATAATAGTGTGTGCCTGTCACCCGTACATCCATAATAGTGTGTGTCTGTCACCTATACATCCATAATAATGTGTGCCTGTCACCTATACATCCATAATAGTGTGTGCCTGTCACCTATACATCCATAATAGTGTGTGCCTGTCACCTATACATCCATAATAGTGTGTGCCTGTCACCCGTACATCCATAATAGTGTGTGTCTGTCACCTATACATCCATAATGTGTGCCTGTCACCTATACACCCATAATAGTGTGTGCCTGTCACCTATACATCCATAATGTGTGCCTGTCACCTATACACCCATAATAGTGTGTGCCTGTCACCTATACACCCATAATAGTGTGTGCCTGTCACCTATACATCCATAATAGTGTGTGACGGTCACCTATACATCCATAATAGTGTGCGCCTGTCACCTATACATCAATAATAGTGTGCGACTGTCACCTATACATCCATAATAGTGTGTGACTGTCACCTATACACCCATAATAGTGTGTGCCTGTCACCTATACATCCATAATAGTGTGTGCCTGTCACCTATACATCCATAATAGTGTGTGCTTGTCACCTATACATCCATAATAGTCTGTCATCAATACATCCATAACAGTGTGTGCCTGTCACCCATACATCCATAACAGTGTGTGCCTGTCACCCATACATCCATAACAGTGTGTGCCTGTCACCCGTACATCCATAACAGTGTGTGCCTGTCACCTGTACATCCATAATAGTGTGTGCCTGTCACCTATACATCCATAATAGTGTGTGCCTGTCACCTATAAATCCATAATAGTCTGTCATCTATACATCCATAATAGTGTGTGCCTGTCACCCGTACATCCATAACAGTGTGTGCCTGTCACCTATACATCCATAACAGTGTGTGCCTGTCACCTGTACATCCATAATAGTGTGTGCCTGTCCCGTATACATCCATAATAGTGTGTGCCTGTCACCTATACATCCATAATAGTGTGTGCCTGTCACCTATACATCCATAACAGTGTGTGCCTGTCACCTATACATCCATAATAGTGTGTGCCTGTCACCTGTACATCCATAATAGTGTGTGCCTGTCACCTATACGTCCATAACAGTGTGTGCCTGTCACCTGTACATCCATAATAGTGTGTGCCTGTCACCTATACATCCATAATAGTGTGTGCCTGTCACCCGTACATCCATAACAGTGTGTGCCTGTCACCTGTACATCCATAATAGTCTGCGCCTGTCACCTATACATCTATAATAGTGTGTGCCTGTCACCTGTACATCCATAATAGCGTGTGCCTGTCCCCTATACATCCATAATTGTGTCTGCCTGTCACCCATACATCCATAATAGTGTGTGCCTGTCACATATACATCCATAATAGTGTGTGCCTGTCACCTATACATACATAACACTGTGTGTCTGTCATCTGTACATCCATAATAGTGTGTGCCTGTCTCCTATACATCCATAATAGTGTGTGCCTGTCCCCTATACATCCATAATAGTGTGTGCCTGTCCCCTATACATCCATAATAGTGTGCCTGTCCCCTATACATCCATAATAGTGTGTGACTGTCACCTATACATCCATAATAGTGTGTGACTGTCACCTATACACCCATAATAGTGTGTGCCTGTCACCTATACATCCATAATAGTGTGTGCCTGTCACCTATACATCCATAATAGTGTGTGCTTGTCACCTATACATCCATAATAGTGTGTGACTGTCACCTATACATCCATAATAGTGTGCGCCTGTCACCCGTACATCCATAACAGTGTGTGCCTGTCACCTGTACATCCATAATAGTGTGTGCCTGTCACCTATACATCCATAATTGTGTGTGCTTGTCACCTATACATCCATAATAGTGTGCCTGTCACCTATACATCCATAATAGTGTGTGCCTGTCACCTATACATCCATAATAGTGTGTGCCTGTCACCTATACATAAATAATAGTGTGTGACTGTCACCTATACACCCATAATAGTGTGTGCCTGTCACCTATACACCCATAATAGTGTGTGCCTGTCACCTATACATCCATAATAGTGTGTGACTGTCACCTATACATCCATAATAGTGTGCGCCTGTCACCTATACATCAATAATAGTGTGCGACTGTCACCTATACATCCATAATAGTGTGTGCCTGACACCTGTACATCCATAACAGTGTGTGCCTGTCACCTATACACCTATAACAGTGTGTGCCTGTCACCTATACATCCATAATAGTGTGTGCTTGTCACCTATACATCCATAATAGCGTGCCTGTCACCTATACATCCATGATAGTGTGTGCCTGTCACCTATACATCCATGATAGTGTGTGCCTGTCACCTATACATCCATAATAGTGTGTGCCTGTCACCTATACATCCATAATAGTGTGTGTCTGTCACCTATACATCCATAATAGTGTGTGCTTGTCACCCGTACATCCATAATAGTGTGTGTCTGTCACCTATACATCCATAATAATGTGTGCCTGTCTCCTATACATCCATAATAGTGTGTGCCTGTCTCCTTTACATCAATAACAGTGTGTGCCTGTCACCTATACATCCATAACAGTGTGTGCCTATCACCTATACCTCCATAATAGTGTGTGCCTGTCACCTATACATCCATAATAGTGTGTGCCTGTCACCCATCCATCCATAATAGTGTGTGACTGTCAACTATACACCCATAATAGTCTGTGCCTGTCACCTATACATCCATAATACTGTGTGCCTGTCACCTATACATCCATAATAGAGTGTGCCTGTCACCTATACATCCATAATAGTGTCTGCCTGTCACCTATACATCCATAATAGTGTGTGCCTGTCACCCATACATCCATAATAGTGTGTGTCTGTCACCTATACACCCATAATAGTGTGTGCCTGTCACCTATACATCTATAATAGTGTGTGCCTGTCACCTGTACATCCATAACAGTGTGTGACTGACTGTGATGCCCGGTTTCAATGAGCAGGCTGTGGGCGCTCAGTTTGAAGCGGCTCAGGATCTGTCGGCCTCTTGGATCGGGGAGTTTCTCCAGATATGGGGCAAGTTTGTACTCCCTCTGCAGGCTCTAGTATACTGTCAGCTTCTGGGATGTTCTTATGTCGTTCCTCCAGATGCTAATATATTCCTCTTTCTACTTGTGTATCGTCCTCTGGGTTTCAACCTTTGTCAGGCTATATTGGTTGGTGGATTGGGCAGGCTGGGTTTGAGTGACTTGTTGCAGGGTGCTTTGTTTTTCTGGGGCTTCTTGGTATAGCAAGGCTTTGTGCTGGTAGGAGCTGGGACTCCTGCTATGAAGATGGGCTCTGAATGATAGCGCCCTCTTCTGGACAGCAAAGTAGAGTGGGAATCTGCCCAGTTCTGCTTGACAGGCGCTGTTTGAGGTGCTCCTGTGGACCTGGAGAAAGTGTTTGCAGAGTTCTAGGTGGAATAGTTCTGTTGGCCCAGAATCCCACTTTGCCCGGTCTAGGTATATGTCTGGGGCTCAGACTTCGCTGCCATACAGGAGGATCGGGGCGATGATGGTGTCAAGGATTTTAAGCCATACGGTCACTGGTGCTTTAAGGTGATACAGATGCCTTCTGATAGCATAGAAGGTTGTGCTCGCCTTGTCTTTCAGTGTTTCCAAGGCTTTCTGAAATCTCCCTGATTGGCTGATTTCTAGGCCCAGGTAGGTGTAGGTGTCAGTTTCTGAAAGTGGACAGTTGTTTAGCAGGAAGGGAGGACGCCCGGCTGCTTTTTGGTTTCTTTTCTGGAATACCATGATGTTGGTTTTCTTTGGATTGATGGGCAGTGCCCACGTGTTACTGAACTTCTCCAGGATTTTGAGGTTATCTTGGAGACCTTTCTCAGTTGGCGACAGTGGCAGAAGATCATCTGCATAAAGGAGAAATTTCACTTCGGTGTCATGGAGGGTGAGACCAGGTGCTGTGGAGGACTCCAGAGCCGCCGCCAGCTCATTGATGTAGATGTTAAGCAGGGTTGGACTGAGGCTGCAGCCCTGTCTGACTCCTCGGCTCTGCCGGAAATAAGCCATTCTCCTCCCATTTACTTTCACACTGCATCTGTTTTCAGTATAGGAACTTCTGATGACATCATATGTTTTTCCTCCTATTTCGCTTTCAAGAAGTTTCAGGAATAGGCCTGGATGCCACACTGAGTCAAAGGCCTTCTTAAAGTCCACAAAGCAGACATAGATCTTTCCATGCTTTGTATTGTGGACATGGCTCTTGATGAGGCTCTGCAGGGTGTAGATGTGGTCCGTGGTGCGGTGGTTTGGTATGAAGCCTGCTTGGCTTCTGCTGAGGATGTTGTGCTGGGTGAGGAAGCTGAGGATCCTCTTATTCAGGATACTGCTAAAGGAAATTTCCCAGGTTGCTGCTGACGCATATCCCTCTATAGTTGGCTGGGTCATACCTGTCTCCGCCCTTGTGTATGGGGGTGATGATGCCCTGGTTCCAGCTCTGGGGGAAGTAGCCGGCACTTAGCACAACATTGTAGAGTTTTACTAATGCGGCCTGGATGCCTGGCGGGCTGTATTTGATCATTTCTGGAAGTATCCCATCTGGGCTGCTGGCTTTTTTTTACTCTTTATCATTGAGATCCTCTCTGTTATCTCCTCCAGCGTTATCGGTGTGTCTAGAGGGTTTTGGAAATCTTAGATTTTTTTCCTCCATATCCTTCAGCTTTTTTGTGATTTATTTTTGTTCTGGGCTTTGGTCCTCCCTCGAGATGGCTTTGTAAAGATCCTTGAAGTACTGGAGCCAGATGTTGCCGTTTTAGATGTGGAGGTTGGTGTTCTTGCTGGTTTTGTCCATCTGCTTCTATAGTTCCCAGAAGCAGTTGTCCTGGAAAGCATCTTGGAGTTGGAGGAGCTTGGTTGAGATGTTGCCTTGCTTTTTCTGAGGGTATTTTTGTATTGCCTTTGTATGTTGTTGTAGGCTTTCCTCAGACTGGGGTTGTTCGGATCTTGGCGTCTCCTATTTGAGGCCATTCTTAGCGCCTTCCTTATATCTTTACACTTCCGGTTGAACCAACTGTTGGGTTGTTGCTTTTTTGGCCTTTTGTTGCATCTTTTGAGGTCAGACATTTCCGCCATGGTGCAAAGTATATTATTAAAGTCCCTAACCGCGAGATTTACTTCTTCTGGGTTCAGCTCATACACTTTCATATGGAAGTTATGGAGCATCTCCTGGATCTCTGCGCTGTTTATGGTCTCCATATACTTTGGGGCTGACATCTTGGACCATTTAAAAGATGGAGGTAGGCTAAAGAGGCCGGTCTGCTGTGATGTTTGTGCCGGTGGTTTACTTGTGGATTTAATGTATAGGAGCAGTTGGTTGTGGTCTGACAGGTGTGTCTGTGGGGTGACTATGAAGCCACCAACATTTTTGGGGTCCATATCTGTGATGGCATAGTCTACCACACTGTTGCCTACATAGGAGATTAGGGTATATCTACCAAGAGAGTCTCCCTTGGTGCGGCAATTGAGAATATGAAGTCTGAGGATTCAACATAAGTTCAGCAATGTTCTGCCACTTTTGTTTACTGTGCTGTCATAGCTGTCACAGTCAGTGTCTGCTCTGAATATATAGACATTTCCATCAGTTGTCAGGTAGTCTTTCCCCCTCCCTGTTCTTGCATTGAGGTCTCTAAAGATGAGAACATTGCCCAGGGCCTGAAAATGGGCGGCTTCCCTCTGTAGGATCTCAAAGCTGTCGGGATTGAAGTATGGAGACTGTGGTGGAGCTATGTATGCTGCATAGAGGTAGACGTCTGCCAGAGAGGTGAGGATGGAGCGGGCTATCCTTACCCAGATGTGGCTGTCTCCTCTCTTTACAGGTCTAATCTACTCAAGGAGCTCCTCTTTATACCAGACTAATATTCCTCCGGAGCTCCAGCCCAGCTTGATGCTTTTGTTTTTCAGAGCAGGGACAGAGATCTCCCTGTATCCGGTGGGCACCAAGGATTTATTCTCTGTTTTAGTCCATGTTTCTAGCAGGATCTGTATGTCAATGTTTTTTAGTCTTTGGGTAAAGTCTGGATTGTGCGTCTCCTTGGTTATTGAGGTGTTTATTGTGATATAGGTGATGATGGTTTATGGAGGGGTGTTGTGCCAGGGTGATTTCTGGCATGGCGCTGATTTTTGCTGCCAGCTCTGTGTTGATGCTCTGGATGATGTGTTCAGGGATGTCCTTTCTTGGGAGCAGAGATGACAGGATGATTTTACAGCTGGGGAACCTCTGCTGTGCCGTCCCTGCTAGCTGGCTCAGTTGTCCTGCTATCTGCTGGTGCTGGGGGTTGTTGGTGCCTGTATGTATGATAATGTGGTTGGGTTTGATGAAATATGGTTTATTGATGATGGCTGCTGCTTGTTCGATAGTAGAGCAGCAAATTTTACTGGGAAAAGTCGCTTTGTGTTCAAGTATTTACCATTGGAGTCTATAATCAGAACAGTATCAGGGCACGGTGGCTTACTGCTCATGTCCGTGTCCTGCCTGCTGCTCGGCCTTCTTGTAGGAAGCTGCTGTGTTAGGATTCTGGTAATAGTCGGCTCTGTTGTTGGGGTCTGTTGTGGTTGTGTTTTGGGGGTTGTCAGATCTGGCCCCTCTTTTATTACTCTGATGTTCTTTGCTTTGCTCTCATCTTCTGTTATTTCCATTTGGCCGTTCATTGATGTATTGGTGTCATGGCTGCCGGCTTTCATTTGGTTCTCACACTGTTCTTTCCCTGGGTTCCTCTCCTTGATTAGGGGATTTCAGTTTTTCTATCTCTCGTCTCAGTTCTGTGTTTTCTTGCTGCAGTTCTTGTAATTTACCTCTTATTTCCTGCAGGGCTGAGGCCTGTTCACACTTCAGTCTGGTTATCTCTTCAGCTACTTGGTCATTTGCATTTTTGTCACCAGAATTTCTTTGAAGCTTCTCTTTAAAGTGTATAAAGTCTCTTTCTAGCTGAGATAAGCAGTCTCTGAGGATCTCTAGGGAGGGGTGTGAGGAATTAGGACATGGGGCTGAAGGGGGGTCCTGGTGGTTTTCTCTGTAGGGGTTAGGGGGTCTCTGGTGGTTGTCTCTGTAGATTTTGGATCATCACTGCTCTTAGTCTGTTCTTTGTAGGTTTGGGCCTGGACTTTATTATGAGGGAAGATATCTTCAAACTGGCCGAGGTTGTCCTCAGTGCCCTGGATGACTATCATGCCATTATTGTACACGTTGATGGTGAGTGTGACGTCATTGTCATTTTGTGGGTCTTTTACCCTGATCTGTCGGCCCTTGTTGATGCCACACCTGGTGATATTCTTATAATGCCTGCACAGGGCTGTGTGCCAGGCGGTGGGCTGCTGGCTATAGAAAAGCACATTCGTTTTTCTCTTTTCTTCTTCTTTTAAGGTAAAATCACTGAAAAGGGTTTCTGGTCTTTCTCTAATTTTGGCATGTTTTATGGCCTTTCTCGCTTGAGTGCTTCTCTGGCCTTCACAGTATGTGATCTCCTCGGTGTCTGACCCCCTGCTGTCTGAGGCTGCAGTCTCCAGCTCTATCCTATGGTCAGTTATATTCTTGGAGCTTTCTTTTTCTAAATTATTATTTTCTAAATTGTAGTTTTCCATTTTCTGGAGGCTCTCCATATTCTTTACTTCTATGGAGTGTGCTCTCTAGAAGGACCATTAGACAGGTGATGGAGCCGGATGCTCTTACCTTTAGATGCCTTCAGATGCTCAGCTCTGTCTGATGCTCCCAGTTGCTTGTAGTCTGTGTTATAGGTAGAATTATTGTCTGATCAATAAAAATCTGTTTTTATCCTTCTTTGTCCTTATTTTCAGAGATATTTAGTCCTCCTTGTTTCTGTCATCCATGGAGTCAGTATTTTCCAGGTTTTGTCTTGCAGGTTGCAATAGGTGAAAACTCAGGAGCTCATGTTTAGTGCTGCTTACTCCTGGGACTCTCTATCTATCTATCTATCTATCTATCCATTAATGAATAAAGCTTTATTGTCAGGTCTAAAATTATACATTAGTTATGCCAAAGCTTGTGGGAAACAGGGGGCTGAGAAATGGGGACACACCCGGGGTCGGTGTATAGTGTCTATCTCATATCTATCTATCTATCTATCTATCTATCTATTTTTCTTGTACTGGTTATTTTGGTTATGGGGATCCAAATTTATTTATGACATTTTCACAATAAAGTTTTCTTTATTCCCCCACAAAATCTTACTGTATGGTTTTTGTGACTAAATTTACCTTAATTATATACTTTTTAATTTGTATTCCTTTTTTTTAACCTGCTGTAGGTTAGACATTATCAGAAGACAACCTTGAAGGCCCATCATCTCCTTATATCTACATCTCTATCCCTTTCATATATCCACCTATCACCATTTACAATATCTAAGGTCTACAAATAACTTTGTAAAAAAAAAAAAAAAAGCAGGAAGAGGAGGGACGGCTGTTCCTGTGTGGATTGTGGGTTGTGCTCCTGTGCGGTGTACATGACTTTTCCCCTCATGCCTGCACACACCGGGGTGATATTCCTTGTACTCCTGCGCTGCATATCCCTGGCTGTAGGTAAGTGACATGTATGTAGCAGTTGTTTGTCTGCTATGTCGGTGTGTCCCGGGCCCGTGTGAAGCTCTGACACATGCTCCACAGGCTTCTGCTTTACTTCCTGAACTTCTGTATTCTGTACCTCAGGCTACATCTGCACTATTTATTGTGGGTTTGGTGCTTTCTTCTGTGATTTGTTTATGCTTTTTTGTTGCGGTTGTTGTGGATTTTCTGTGCACTGAGGGGGCAGTGAGGCTAGTCCTAACACGTACCTCCTAACTTTTTGACCGGTGAAAGAAGGACACTAATGGTTTATTGTTTGAAAGGTCCTCTGTTCCTGCATATTTGTATACTTCAATCATTTTTGCGCTATTGTGTAAAAAAAAAAGGTTTATGAATATGAAAATGTCTAAAATCCAAATTGCATCAAATAAGGAAATAATATGGAAGCTGGGCTTTACTATATAGATAGGAACCAGGGGAACACATTCTGGATCAATATTATAAAATGTAATAAGTCTGTACCTCACACCAAAAAGAGGGAGATTTATGGAGCAAGAGGGACAGAGGGACACTTGGGATGTATGCACTAACAGGGGGCACAAGGTGGCTTTCACTATTTGGGGCACAGTGTGGCTGGCACTGATTGGGGCACAGTATGATTGGGCCTAATATGGCTTGCAATAATAGGAGGGTCAGTATAGCTTGCATCAATAGGGGGAATAGAGTGGCTGGCATTAAAAGGGGGCATGTTTTAGCTGGCAGTATATAGTAAGTAATGCCTAAATAGTAGTGCCACACAATACCAAAATAGTACCACAATGATCACATAGATATCAATTTCAGGTGACTTTCCTGGGATCTTAGAATAAACTGAATGGGAAGGGAGAGGGGGGGAAGAGATGGTGAGGACCTCGGTGGATTGGCCCCTTTTGCCCACGCTAAAATCCAACAGCTGACGTCCCTCTCTTTTCTACGAGTGCTTACCCATCAGCAAGTGGTCATAACATACAGGTTAAGGGGTTCATTTATGATGCTAAAATACGCCTATATCAGACATATTTCAGGCGCAGATTGCGCGCAACTGTTTGGTGCATCACAATCTACAGTATGACTTTTACCTGCTCACATCAGGTCTACAAAAGGTAGGGGTGGGCAGGGAAGAGGACTGGCCGGTAGGCCTGTCTTATTGACCATTGTGTAAAGAAAGTCTCATGTATTAATACGCATTAAACTTTAGCTGCTATTGTTGAGCGGTCTGGATCTCTAGACGCAGCGATCTGAGACCGTGGCAGAGGAGGAATCGTGCAGCAGACTGGCAGCGTGGCAGGTCAAAAATACTGGGGACCTGACATATTGGTATGTCCCTTCTCACACATACCCCTATAACCCATATATACCTATCACCTATACATCCATAACAGTGTGTGCCTGTCAACTATACATCCATAATAGTGTGTGCCTGTCACCCATACATCCATAATAGTGTCTGCCTGTCACCTATACATCCATAATACTGTGTGCCTGTCACCTATACATCCATAATAGTGTGTGCCTGTCACCTATACCTCCATAATAGTGTCTGCCTGTCACCTATACATCCATAACAGTGTGTGCCTGTCACCTATACATCCATAATAGTCTGTGCATGTCTTCTATACATCCATAATAGTGTCTGTCACCTATACATCTATAATAGTGTCTGCCTGTCACCTATACATCCATAATAGTCTGTGCCTGTCACCTATACATCCATAATACTGTGTGCATGTCACCTATACATCCATAATAGTGTCTGCCTGTCACCTATACATCCATAATACTGTGTGCCTGTCACCTATACATCCATAATAGTGTGTGCCTGTCACCTATACCTCCATAATAGTGTCTGCCTGTCACCTATACATCCATAATAGTGTCTGCCTGTCACCTATACATCCATAATAGTCTGTGCATGTCTTCTATACATCCATAATAGTGTCTGTCACCTATACATCTATAATAGTGTCTGCCTGTCACCTATACATCCATAATAGTCTGTGCCTGTCACCTATACATCCATAATACTGTGTGCCTGTCACCTATACATCCATAATAGTGTGTGCCTGTCACCTATACACCCATAATAGTGTGTGCCTGTCACCTATACATCCATAATAGTGTGTGCCTGTCACCTATACACCCATAATAGTGTGTGCCTGTCACCTATACACCCATAATAGTATGTGCCTGTCACCTATACATCCATAATACTGTGTGCCTGTAACCTATACATCCATAACAGTGTGTGCCTGTCACCCATACATCCATAATAGTGTGTGCCTGTCACCCATACATCCATAATAGTGTGGGCCTATCACCTATACATCCATAATAGTGTGTGTCTGTCACCTATACACCCATAATAGTGTGCCTGTCACCCATACACCCATAATAGTGTGTGCCTGTCACCTATACATCCATAATAGTGTGTGTCTGTCACCTATACACCCATAATAGTGTCTGCCTGTCACCCATACATCCATAATAGTGTGTGCATGTCACCTATACATCCATAATAGTGTGTGCCGGTCACCTATACATCCATAATAGCGTGTGCATGTCACCTATACATCCATAATAGTGTCTGCCTGTCACCTATACATCTATAATAGCGTGTGCCTGTCACCTATACACCCATAATAGTGTGTGCCTGTCACCTATACATCCATAATAGTGTTTGCCGGTCACCTATACATCTATAATAGTGTGTGCCTGTCACCCATACATCCATAATAGTGTGTGCCTGTCACCCATACATCCATAATAGTGTGTGTCTGTCACCTATACACCCATAATAGTGTGTGCCTGTCACCTATACATCCATAATAGTGTCTGCCTGTCACCTATACATCTATAATAGTGTGCCTGTCACCTATACATCCATAATAGTCTGTGCCTGTCACATATACATCCATAATAGTGTCTGCATGTCACCTATACATTCATAATAGTGTCTGCCTGTCACCTATACATCCATAATAGTGTCTGCCTGTCACCTATACATCTATAATAGTGTGTGCCTGTCACCTATACATCAATAATAGTGTGTGCCTGTCACCCATACATCCATAATAGTGTGTGTCTGTCACCTATACATCCATAATAGTGTGTGCCTGTCACCTATACATCCATAATAGTGTGTGCCTGTCACCTATACATCCATAATAGTGTGTGCCTGTCACCTATACATCCATAATAGTGTGTGCATGTCACCTATACATCCATAATAGTGTGTGCCTATCACCTATACATCCATAACAGTGTGTGCCTGTCAACTATACATCCATAATAGTGTGTGCCTGTCACCCATACATCCATAATAGTGTCTGCCTGTCACCTATACATCCATAACAGTGTGTGCCTGTCAACTATACATCCATAATAGTGTGTGCCTGTCACCTATACCTCCATAATAGTGTCTGCCTGTCACCTATACATCCATAACAGTGTGTGCCTGTCACCTATACATCCATAATAGTCTGTGCATGTCTTCTATACATCCATAATAGTGTCTGTCACCTATACATCTATAATAGTGTCTGCCTGTCACCTATACATCCATAATAGTCTGTGCCTGTCACCTATACATCCATAATACTGTGTGCCTGTCACCTATACATCCATAATAGTGTCTGCCTGTCACCTATACATCCATAATACTGTGTGCCTGTCACCTATACATCCATAATAGTGTGTGCCTGTCACCTATACACCCATAATAGTGTGTGCCTGTCACCTATACATCCATAATAGTGTGTGCCTGTCACCTATACACCCATAATAGTGTGTGCCTGTCACCTATACACCCATAATAGTATGTGCCTGTCACCTATACATCCATAATACTGTGTGCCTGTAACCTATACATCCATAACAGTGTGTGCCTGTCACCCATACATCCATAATAGTGTGTGCCTGTCACCCATACATCCATAATAGTGTGTGCCTATCACCTATACATCCATAATAGTGTGTGTCTGTCACCTATACACCCATAATAGTGTGCCTGTCACCCATACACCCATAATAGTGTGTGCCTGTCACCTATACATCCATAATAGTGTGTGTCTGTCACCTATACACCCATAATAGTGTCTGCCTGTCACCCATACATCCATAATAGTGTGTGCATGTCACCTATACATCCATAATAGTGTGTGCCGGTCACCCATACATCCATAATAGTGTGTGCATGTCACCTATACATCCATAATAGTGTCTGCTGTCACCTATACATCTATAATAGTGTGTGCCTGTCACCTATACACCCATAATAGTGTGTGCCTGTCACCTATACATCCATAATAGTGTGTGCCTGTCACCTATACATCCATAATATTGTTTGCCGGTCACCTATACATCTATAATAGTGTGTGCCTGTCACCCATACATCCATAATAGTGTGTGCCTGTCACCCATACATCCATAATAGTGTGTGTCTGTCACCTATACACCCATAATAGTGTGTGCCTGTAACCTATACATCCATAATAGTGTCTGCCTGTCACCTATACATCTATAATAGTGTGCCTGTCACCTATACATCCATAATAGTCTGTGCCTGTCACCTATACATCCATAATAGTGTCTGCATGTCACCTATACATCCATAATAGTGTCTGCCTGTCACCTATACATCCATAATAGTGTCTGCCTGTCACCTATACATCTATAATAGTGTGTGCCTGTCACCTATACATCAATAATAGTGTGTGCCTGTCACCTATACATCCATAATAGTGTGTGCCTGTCACCTATACATCTATAATAGTGTCCGCCTGTCACCTATACATCCATAATAGTCTGTGTATGTCACCTATACATCCATAATAGTCTGTGTATGTCACCTATACATCTATAATAGTGTCTGCCTGTCACCTATACATCCATAATAGTCTGTGCCTGTCACCTATACATCCATAATAGTGTGTGCCTGTCACCTATACATCCATAATAGTGTCTGCCTGTCACCTATACATCTATAATAGTGTGTGCCTGTCACCTATACATCCATAATAGTGTCTGCCTGTCACCTATACATCCATAATAGTGTCTGCCTGTCACCTATACATCTATAATAGTGTCTGCCTGTCACCTATACATCCATAATAGTGCGTGCCTGTCACCTATACATCCATAATAGTCTGTGCCTGTCACCTATACATCCATAATAGTGTGTGCATGTCACCTATACATCCACAATAGTGTCTGCCTGTCACCTAAACATCTATAATAGTGTCTGCCTGTCACCTATACATCCATAATAGTCTGTGCCTGTCACCTATACATCCATAATAGTGTGTGCCTGTCACCTATACATCCATAATAGTGTGTGCCTGTCACCTATACATCCATAATAGTGTGTGCATGTCACCTATACATCCATAATAGTGTGGACCTGTCACCTATACATCAATAATAGTGTGTGTCTGTCACCTATACACCCATAATACTGTGTACCGGTCACCTATACATCCATAATACTGTGTGCCTGTCACCTATACACCCATAATAGTGTGTGCCTGTCACCTATACATCCATAATAGTGTGTGCATGTCACCTATACATCTATAATACTGTGTGCCTGTCACCTATACATCCATAATAGTGTGTGCCTGTCACCTATACATCCATAATAGTGTGTGCCTGTCACCCATCCATCCATAATAGTGTGTGACTGTCAACTATACACCCATAATAGTCTGTGCCTGTCACCTATACATCCATAATACTGTGTGCCTGTCACCTATACTTCCATAATAGAGTGTGCCTGTCACCTATACATCCATAATAGTGTCTGCCTGTCACCTATACATCCATAATAGTGTGTGCCTGTCACCCATACATCCATAATAGTGTGTGTCTGTCACCTATACACCCATAATAGTGTGTGCCTGTCACCTATACATCTATAATAGTGTGTGACTGTCACCTATACATCCATAATAGTGTGTGCCTGTCACCCATACATCCATAATAGTGTGTGCCTGTCACCCATACATCCATAATAGTGTGTGTCTGTCACCTATACACCCATAATAGTGTCTGCCTGTCACCTATACATCTATAATAGTGTGTGGCTGTCACCTATACATCCATAATAGTGTGTGCCTGTCACCCATACATGCATAATAGTGTGTGCCTGTCACCCATACATCCATAATAGTGTGTGCCTGTCACCTATACATCCATAATAGTGTGTGCCTGTCACCCATACATCCATAATAGTGTGTGCATGTCACCTATACATCCATAATAGTGTGTGCCTGTCACCTATACATCCATAATAGTGTGTGTCTGTCCCCCATACATCCATAATAGTGTGTGCCTGTCACCTATACATCCATAATAGTGTGTGTCTGTCACCCATACATCCATAATAGTGTCTGCCTGTCACCTATACACCCATAATAGTGTGTGCCTGTCACCTATACATCCATAATAGTGTGTGCCTGTCACCTATACCTCCATAATAGTGTCTGCCTGTCACCTATACATCCATAATAGTGTGTGACTGTCACCTATAAACCTGTCTGCCCATTGTGTAGTCGATCACGCTCCCATTGAATTGAATGCCGCAGTAAGCAGATTTGTCCGCTTCACAATGAATGAATCTGTGGAGTTCCAGCGCTGAATTCTGGGTTACACTAAAACCACTGAAGGCTGGTGGTGCCAGGAGTTGGACCTTCACTGATCTGATATTGATGGCCCATCCTGATGATAGACCATCAATATTGAAGTCCTGGAATTTTCCTCCTCATCATGGACTCTTGGGAATGTAAAGGGGGACTGTTGCTCATTAAAGAGACACAGCAGACTATGGAAATGTAATTTTCGGGCAATTATCCCTGGGATACAAATACGCAAATTGCTTATGCCAGCCAATCGGTAGACAGCTGCTTCAGGGTTTTTTGACTCGTATCAGTACAGGGCAGGGTACTGATTGTCTAGATAAGTTGGTATTGTGGGGATTATTATGGGGCGGGGCTTAGAACAGATGGGTGTCTCTGATTTTGCTAATTTGCATACATTTCCTGCTCCTTAATCCATTAGGTGCATCTCACTCCATTGCATTCCCATGCTATCTTACATCATTTACCTATCCAATATCTGAAGTCGAGACCAAAAGTTTTGACACGGACACATGTTTTGGTCTTCAAAAAGTATGCTACTTCAGTGTTTTTGATTCTTTTTGTCAGATGATTCTATGGTAACTGAAGTACAAGTTTTAAAACTTTTTTTGATAAATATATCAAGTTTATGAAAAGACTCAATGTTTCCTGCTATGTTGAATATCTGCTTCTGGGCCAAATCCTGACCGATGGCAGCCCATCCTTGCCTAATCTAATCAGTGTTTGCAGTTTATAAAATTTTTTGCATTTTTGTTTGTCCACCCACTTTTTGAGGATTCACCACAGGTTCTTAAAGGGAATGAAATCTGGATTTTCCTGATGGAAACTGCCAATGTTTTGTACAACAAGCTACTTATGACTTGTGACATGGTATCCATCATGCCGGAAAAAACATTGTTCATCACAAAATTGTGTTTGCGATGGTTGTGAAAAGTTCCTTCTAGATGGTTGGGAGAAGTTGTTCCTGGATGGTTGGGAAAATTTGCTCCTGGATGATTGTGAGAAGTGACGTTTGGATGGTTTGCAGACGTATCTCCTGGATGGTTGAAAGAAGTTGTTCCTGGGTGGTTGTGAGAAATTGCTTTTGGATGGTTGGAAAACGTTGCTCCTGAATGGTTGTCAGAAGTTGCTCCTGGATGGTTGGAAGAAGTTGTTCCTGGATATTTAGGAGTGGTTGGGAGAAGTTGTTCTTGGAGGATTTTTTTTTTTTTTACACCATTCTTGATTCGTGGCAGTGTTCTTAGGGAAAACTGTTGGTGAACACACTTCCTTGGCTGAGAAGCAACCCGACACATGAATAACTTTACCCAATTGAGTGTATCTGCAGGCACAGTGTAGTGAAGGCTTTTGGAGGATGACCTGGTGTCAAGAAGGGCATTGGACTGCAGAGGACTGGGGTGAAATCATTCTCTCTGATGAGTACCTTGAAACATCTATTATCTATCTGCAGTGTACCACTTGTGTGTATAAGTGGTTCCCTTAAATTTCTGTATATGTATTTAATGTATTGTAATTCCTAAGTTCAGGCTGGCATTGTCATTACATCTATTCGCCCCTAGGTTGTGCTGGTGCCACATATTATATATAGCTTGGGGTTTGCTGACTCAGTGTAGTGTGTGGTGGAAGTGAAGCAGAAGTGAGTAATATAGGAAGCAGAGAGGAGAAGGAAGTGTATGGAGGAGCAGAGCAGGCTCAGTCCAAGATGTAGCTGCCTTTCTTTCCTCTGGGCCCTGATCAAGCCTGGAGAGGGCAGACCAAGTAGTCACAGCAGCCCAGCACAAACAAGTGAGTCTATGTACGAATATAGAGAAAGTCTAGTGAAGATTAGAGCTGAGTCTAGCCAAGGGACTTCACAAGCACCAGTGATCAGGAGGAACTTTAAGGTACCTGGACACAACTGGATGATTAGTGTGCAGAATTATCCCTTTTCACTAAATTTCTTCTGGGACACAGTGAACCTGAATATTTCAGGAGAGCATCCTACATAAATAATGTAGCAGAGAGTTTGCCTGCCACGAGGGAGAACGCCCTTATTGGATTGCTCAATATAAAGTAAATAAACCATTATATTCAGTACCTGAGTGCTAGAGATTGGACTTAAAGTAGAACTCTTTAAGATAACTTTTGTCTTGCCTGTAAAGCATTAGGAAAACTCCTCAGCTGACAATTGCCAGACCTGTTGTAAGGATTCGAGCTAAACTAATTTCTGAATTCTCCTTTACTCCATACAAGTGCACTGTACTGATGAACTGTACCAGCGGTCCAGAGACATTTGATTTAAGTAAATGTTCAACTGTTTTCACTACAACTGACTCCTTATCTTTTCCACCACCAATATTTGCACCTAACGGTGCTGGCGTCATGGACACGGGCCCCAGCCTCAAAAGCACCCTCAACACCTATACCATCAAGGGCATCTCAACTACCATCTGGCTGGTGATCCCTGTACTAGAGAGTGCCCCGGAGGATTTAGTGCTGTATTCCCCATCACTGCACGCCGACCCAGGGAAGCTCTGCTAACCGTGAGTAAAAAGTACTACTACCTCCATCTGCCCACCGTAGCCTCATGTGTTGCCACTGCGGCCCGGTCGCTGCATAGCTATCTATCGATCTCCATTCTATATATCTCTCTCATATCTATCAATCAATCAAGCTTTATTGTGAGGTCTAAAATTGTACATAAGTATTGCCAAAGCATGTGGGAAATAGGGGGTTGAGAAATAGAGACACACCCAAGGTTGGTGTATAGTATCTATCTCATATCTATTGTAGAAAGGCACAAGGGGCCATCATAGATGGAAGATATTTGTCACCGAGGTTCCTAGCCTCAGTGAAGTAGGAGCCAGTAGTGCATATTTCCGCAGCAGTTGCTGATGGACACTTTGATAATTCGCATAGCTGTGAAAAGCTAATTCGGGCCGGCTCTTAATGGGAGCAGCCAAAGGTCAGGGTGGGTGGCTGTTCCCCATAGTCCAGGCCGGGTTTTGACAGGCTTACGAAAATTCAGCCAGCAGGGTCAGTAGGGCGATTACCTGGCTGATGGTGGAGCGCTGTGTGTTTTTGAAGCCGAGTGAAAACCGGAGGGTCTCTTCCGAGAGACTAAGGACAAAGCAAGGTCCCCATCCACTCTGTGGGGAGTACGGTACTGTGCCCTAAAACTTCCTATGTGATTGTTCAGATTTAAGACTGAATTTTTATTCTTTAAGTGTCGGCTGAAGTAAGTGATCACTGCCGCCTGTTGAATTGTGGTGTGCCAACAATAAAAGACATTTATTACTTTTATTTCCACCACTAACATAGAAACATAGAATGTGTCGGCAGATCAGAACCATTTGGCCCAACTAGTCTGCTGTGTATTTATCTGAAGGCTACCATTTGGGAAATCCCTACAATTGGTGTCGGATGCGGGCACGCCCAAGAATGCTTGAAGCAGCAACAAGTTAAATGTCAGAAGCTGTTTTTTTCCCCCCTCTGTTTGGACTCTTAAAGGGCCAGTAGCCTAAATTACTGAATGGACTTTTTTTGTTGAAAGGAAGTTTTTCAATTGATGTCCTGGGTTGAAGCAGCAATGAAAATTGAGGATCTTATCAAGCAGATGGTGTAGAGCAATCTACAGCAGCAACAGGCATTGGAGCAGCAACAAAGGGCTGTAGGGGATCGTCTATTTTCAGGGGGCTCACAGATATTTTCGCAGACACAATTATAATGTCCAAACCCTTGCTTTATTTCAGACACTTCTGAAAAAGTCGCAGCTTCAACTTATCACGTGTGACATCCACACAAAATAACAAACCCTTGCCCGGCTAGGCTCTAACTAAACACATAAGCGTATCCCTGACTCACCTAGAGAGCCCTGTTCACACATGGAACACAAATGCGACACTTCAATACCTTTTGGGGGATTGTGGCCAGTAGTCCTCCCGACTCTGGCCTCGTGATCCTTGTTTCACAGGCGTCACCGCGTCCCCCAAAGTTCAGGCTATCGCCTAGCCTCGTTACCCCTCAGCCCACCTGGCTGGGACCACTCACACAGAGCCTCACCAGGACTCTGCTTCACAAGACACTCCAGAGTGAGCCACACCCAAGATCCAGTAGCAGGATTAAATAGGATCCCTGGACATGAGCAAGCCTAAAGTCCCAGACTGGAACCTGGGGAAACAACACCTCAATGTTCACATTGCCACAGGGCTCTTGCAGATGCTTTGCAGGCTCAACAGCAGGCTAATGCCCATCAGCAAGAGACGAACCGCCTACTTTCGGAGCAAATTGCAACCCTAAGAGGGAGGGTGGCAGCAAAACCAGCGGCGTATGTGGCTAAACAGAATGTGGGCGGAAGAAAAAACATGCAATCTGCCTTACAAAAAATGACCGCAGAGGACGCCGTAGAAGCCTTCCTCACTGTCTTTGAGCGGGTCGCTGAGCGTGAGAGACTACCAGCTGAGCAATGGGCGGAGGTGCTGGCCCCCTTCCTCTTAGGCGAACCCCAGAAGGCGTATTATGACTTATCGTTGCAGGATGCACGAGAATACTCCCGACTAAAGGCAGAAATATTGGCATGTCTGGGGGTAACCATCACCGTCCGAGCTCAGGGGGTGCACCAGTGGGGTTTCAGAGAGGCAAGCCTCCCAGGTCCCAAATGTTTGATCTACTGCACCTCGTCCAAAAAATGGCTACAGCCAAAATGGTGGAGCGGGTCGTAATGGACCGATTCATGCATGCTCTCTCTAAGCCGGTACAGTGCTGGGTTGCACAAGGAAATTCCCAGACTGCAGATGACTTAATAGGCTTGGTAGAGAGGTACTATGCTGTAGAGACAACCCTAGCTGCCTCAGGATCCTTGAACTCCCCCTACTGGAAGGCAAGGGTTGACTCTGAAGTGCAGAAAAAGGGACTAAAAACCCCCCGGGGTGGACGTTATGAGGCCAAGAGTCTATCAGAACCAACGCCACCGCCGTCCTTAAGAGCGGTCATCTGCTGGAAGTGCCGTGGCCTTGAACATATGGCAGCCCAATGTCCCATCAGCCCAGAACAAATGGACTGTTCTGTGGGGAGACAAACCTCACTGTTTGCGTGTAGTGCGGTTCCTAATGTTGAAGGAGGACTCCCTTTTTCTACAATTAATGTGAATGGCAACCTCACAACGGGACTTCTGGACTCGGGGAGCCTGGTCACGCTCCTAACGGCCCGTATTCCTCATAAGTTGGTTCCTCGGAATACCTTGGGAGTCACCTGCATTCATGGTGATACCAAGGTCTACCCAATAGACCATGTCACCTTTAAAACAGAAGAGGGTATGGTATACCACCAGGTAGGGGTCGTGCAGGGGTTGATGCATGAGATAATCATTGGCCGGGACTGTCCTGTGTTCTCGGACCTGTGGGCCAAGGCAGTACCGCAACAATGCCCTGGGGCCGCAGACAGCCCAGTGCTCCTTGACTCTGAGATGGTCCCTGACTTTCCGTTCTCGGCCATGGTAGGCGAGAATGAGGAAGAGTCTGCCCTTGAGGAGACGGTCCCTGACTTAGAGGTGTCTCGGGGAAACTTTGGGACTGCTCAGTTCCGAGATGAGACTCTAAAAGGGGCCTTAAACAATGTGCGGGTAGTCAATGGGGCACCTCAAGAGCCAGGGGCAGACAAAGGCACCCTCACTTTGCCATTAATGAAAACTTGTTGTACCGGGTGACTAAAATCCGGGAAGAATTAGTTGAACAGCTTGTGGTTCCTAAAGCATACCGACGCATGGTAATGGACCTTGCACATAGGCATTGTAAGGGATCGCCTCTTATTCGGGGGTCATTCTCACAATGATATTCTTTGACCACAGGGTTAGGGGCCAAACATTGCTTTTATTTGGCACCTCAGCAAAACCAAAACAAACAATACAAATAAAACACCTGCCCGGCTTCGCTCTAACTAAACATGAGGACTCCCTACCTCACTGAAAGCCCCGTTCACACACGGGAAAAACATGCAGCTTTTCTCAGCCTAACAATCCAGCACTTCCAGGCTGTAACAAAGTCCAGTACCTTTTGAGGGATTGTGGCCCAGAAGTCCTCCTGACTCTGGCCTAGCGACTGTCGATTCCAAGACCTCGCGGAGTCCCCCAAAGTTCAGGCTAACACCTAGCCCCGTGGCCCCTCAGCCAGCTCGGCTGAGCCCACTTGTACAGAGCCTTCCCAGGCCTCTGCTGCACACAGACTCTTCTCCCGCCTAATAGTCTGGACTGGGCTCTTATCCTAGACTGATTGTTCCACCTGGTGCGGCCTCTGACCTGCTGATTGACAGCGAAGAAATGGAAACACCTGCCATATCTCTCCCCTAGCAGCCATGAGGCCTGTCACTGCCTCACCTCATGTATTAGGGGGACACTTAGGGGCTGATAAAACTCTTGAAAGGGTTTTGCAGAGGTTTTATTGGCCCGGGTGCTACAGAGAAATTAAGGATTACTGCCCCATGTGCCAAGTAACCTCTCCAGTCGCAAACTTCTGCAGCCCTCTAATACCATTACCAATTATTGAGATACCATTTGAGAGAATTGCGATGGATTTAGTCGGGCCTTTGGTAAAATCCGCAAGGGGGCACCAATATATATTAGTGGTTATGGATTATGCTACCCGATACCCTGAGGAAAGCTACCTCTAAAGTTATACCCAGAGAACTGTTTCAGATTTTTTCCAGAACAGGGCTGCCCAAGGAGATCCTGACTGACCAGGGGACCCCGTTCAGGTCCAGGGTCATGCAGGATCTCTGTAAAGTATTAAAAATTAACCAGTTGCGTACCTCAGTGTACCACCCACAGACAGATGGCCTGGTGGAACGCTTCAATAAAACTTTTTGAAGGCCATGTTGAAAAAAGTGGTTAAGAAAGATGGTCGAGATTAGGATTACCTGTTGCCTTATCTAATGTTCTCAATCAGAGAGGTAACCCAAGTGTCAACAGGTTTCTCGCATTTTGAGTTGTTGTATGGAAGGCATCCACGAGGCCTGTTAGATATCGCTAAGAAGACCTGGGAGAGTGAGGTCACGCCTTACAAAAGTATCACTGAACATGTGACTACATTGCAGGAGCGAATAGCTCAAATGATACCTATCGTGAAAGAGCATATGCTCCAGGCACAGGAGGCGCAAGCGAACTTATACAACAGGATGGGCCATCTTAGACAGTTCAGTCTAGGGGACCGGGTTCTAGTCTTAATCCCCACAGTGGAGAGCAAGTTCCTGGCCAAGTGGCAAGGGCGTTAACTACCGGGTACATCAGCCAAGTAGGTGTTAAGGGTGGTAGTGTCAATCGAGGCTCACCTGAGTCAGAGGACACCCGAGCTGGAAGTATGGAGTACAGTGGCAGAGGCCCACAGAGGCAGGAGGCAGGTAGCATGGTCGATCAGTCCGGGTCGGCAGCAGAGATGGCAGCGAGGTAACAGCAGGAGTAGACGGAGGCGTGGTCGGTGGTAAGCAGTGAGTCAATGCAGGCGGCAAGGTCAAACTGTCCGGGTTGGCAACAATGGTAAATCAGCAATAGTGGTGGAGGAGCAGAGAGGAAGCTTGCTACAGGCTTGGAGGCACAATAACCAGCAAAGGGCTGGGTTCAAGGGCTGGGTTTTATAGGGAAGTAGCAGGTGCAAGAGATTGGAATAATCAGCAGGTCAAGGCAAGGACAAGAGAGGTAGTTAGAAGTTAGCTAGAGAATAGTCCAAGGAGAGACGGTAGCCTAGTGGGTAGAGAAAGCCTATCAAATCTACCACATCAACTTGTTAAAACCATGGAAGGATAGAGACCCTCCTGAGAGCCCATGTCTGTTGACCCAACCAGACGCCACCATCGACAATGTAAAAATTGCTGAAACCCTGTCCCCTTCTTAAAAAAACCAATACCAGCAACTGTTACAGCAGAATAGGGACTTGTTTACAGAAACCCCGGGCTTAACCAAGGTCGTGGAATATGAGATTCTAACGGAACCTCAGGCGTGAGTAAATTTAAAACCGTACAGGATACCTGAGGCCCGAAGAGAGAATGTTAAAACTGGGGGTAATTGAGGAATCAAAAAGTGGGTGGTCTAGTCCCATAGTGCTAGTCCCGAAGCCCAATGAAGAATGGCGGTTTTGTAATGACTACCGAAAATTAAACGAGGTGTCCAAAGTAGATGCTTATCCCATGCCCCGGGTGGATGAGCGCATTGAGAGACTAGGGCCAGCTCGATAGATAACGACCCTGGATCTTACAAAGGGATACTGTCAAATTCCGTTGTCGGGAGAAGCTAGGAAAAAAACGGTGTTTTCTACACCGGAAGGGTCCTTCCAGTACGTTAGGATGCCGTTTGGGTTGCAAGGGGCCCCCACCACCTTCCAGAGAGCTATGGACCAAACCTTACGCCCACATCGGCAATATACGGCCGCTTACTTGGATGATCTAGTGATCTTGGGAGCATCCTAGATGTGCTATGAAAGGCCGAATTCACTATAAATCCAAGTAAGTGTGTCATGGGGTTGAAAGAAGCTCGATACTTGGGATATATCTTAGGAAGAGGTATAATAAAACCCCAAGTAACTAAAGTGAAAGCTATCCATAAATTGCCCCGCCCACTTACCAAGAAACAGGTCAAAGCCTTTCTTGGTATTATGGGATACTACAGGAGATTTGTTCCTAAGTTTGCAGAAATAGCAGTGATCAAGTGGTCCCCGGAGGCTGAAGAGGCCTTCCAAAAACTTAAGTCCTCCCTCTGTAGACAGCTCATCTTGGTAGCCCCTGACTTCTCCCGGGAATTTATTGTTCAGACAGATGCATCAGAAGTAGGCATAGGGGCAGTAATGTCTCAAGTCATAAATGAGGAGGAACATCCCGTGTGTTACCTCAGCAGAAAACTGTCCCCGGCAGAGCGGAATTACTCTATAATCTCCAGGGTAAGAATGCCCGTGTCACCCGTTGGTTTCTAACCCTACAGGACTTTAGGCTTTCGGTAGAGCATAGGCCGGGCAGGCTACAAGGAAATGCAAATGCCCTGCCCAGACCCCCGTCTTTGGGCGGGGGGGGGGGGGGGGGGTATGTAGAAAGGTACAACGGACCATCTTAGATGGAAGATATGTGTCACCGAGGTTCCTGGCCTCGGTGAAGTAGAAGCCAGTAGTACACATTTCCGCAGCAGTTGCTGATGGACACTTTGATAGTTAACATAGCTGTGAAAAGCTAATCCAGGCCAGCTTTTACTGGGAGCAGCCAAAGTGCAGGGTGGGTGTCTGTTCCCCATGGTCCAGGCCGGGTTTTGATGGGCTTCCAAAAAGTCAGCCAGCTGGGTCAGTGGGGTGATTACCTGGCTGATGGTGGAGCACTGTGTAGCTGTGTGTTTTTGGAGCCGAGTGAAAACCGGAGGGTCTCTGCCGAGAGACTAAGGACAAAGCAAGGTCCCCATCCACTCTGTGGGTATTTAGGTACTGTGCCCTAAAACTTCCTATGTGATTGTTCAGATTTAAGACTGAATTGTTTTTCTATAAGTGTCGGCTGAAGTAAGTGATCACTGCCGCCTGTTGAATTGTGGTGTGCCAACAATAAAAGACATTTATTACTTTGATTTCCACCATAACATAGAAACATAGAATGTATCGGCAGATCAGAACCATTTGGCCCATCTAGTCTGCTGTGTATTTATCTGAAGGCTACCATTTGGGAACTCCCTACACTATCTATCTATCTATCTATCTATCTATCTATCTATCTATCTATCTCATATCTATCTCATATCTATCAATCAATAAAGCTTTATTGTCAGGTCTAAAATTATACATTAGTTATGCCAAAGCATGTGGGAAACAGGGGGTTGAGAAATGGGGACACACCTGGGGTCGGTGTATAGTATCTATCTATTTTTCTTGTACTGGTTATTTTGGTTATGACATTTTCCTAATAAAGTTTTCTTTTTCCCCCTACAAAATCATACTGTATGGTTTTTGTGACTTAATTTACCTTAAATATAAACTTTTTAATTTGTATTCCTTTTTTTTAACCTGCTGTAGGTTAGACATTATCAGAAGACAACCTTGAAGGCCCATCATCTCTATATCTACATATCTATCCCTTTCATATATCCATCCACCTATTACCATTTACAATATCTAAGGTCTGCAAACAACTTTGTAAAAAAAAAAAAAAAAAGCAGGAAGAGGAGGGACGGCTGTTCCTGTGTGGATTGTGGGTTGTGCTCCTGTGCGGTCTACATGACTTTTCCCCTCATGCCTGCACACACCGGGGTGATATTCCTTGTACTCCTGCGCTGCATATCCCTGGCTGTAGGTAAGTGACATGTATGTAGCAGTTGTTTGTCTGCTATGTCGGTGTGTCCCGGGCCCGTGTGAAGCTCTGACACATGCTCCACAGGCTTCTGCTTTACTTCCTGAACTTCTGTATTCTGTACCTCAGGCTACATCTGCACTATTTATTGTGGGTTTGGTGCTTTCTTCTGTGATTTGTTTATGCTTTTTTGTCGCGGTTGTTGTGGGTTTTCTGTGTACTGAGGGGGCAGTGAGGCTAGTCCTAACACGTACCTCCTAACTTTTTGACCGGTGAAAAGACACTAATGGTTTATTGTTTGAAAGGTCCTCTGTTCCTGCATATTTGTATACTTCAATCATTTTTGCGCTATTGTGTAAAAAAAAAAAAGGTTTATGAATATGAAAATGTCTAAAATCCAAATTGCATCAAATAAGGAAATAATATGGAAGCTGGGCTTTACTATATAGATAGGAACCAGGGGAACATATTCTGGATGAATATTGTAAATGTAATAAGTCTGTACCTCACACCAAAAAGAGGGAGATTTATGGAGCAAGAGGGACAGAGGGACACTTGGGATGTATGCACTAACAGGGGGCACAAGGTGGCTTTCACTATTTGGGGCACAGTGTGGCTGGCACTGATTGGGGCACAGTATGATTGGACCTAATATGGCTTGCAATAATAGGAGGGTCAGTATAGCTTGCAATAATAAGGGGTAGACAGTGGCTGGCATTAAAAGAGGGCATGGTGTAGCTGGCACTAAAAGGGCACTGTGTGGGTGGCACTAATAGAGGGCACAGCGTGACTTGCACTAGTAGGAGGCAAATTTTTGAAGGCACTAGTAGGGGCACCGGTGTGCTTAGCATTAATAAGGGATGCAATGTGGCTGGTACTAATAAGGGGCACAGAATGGCTAGCACTAATAGGGGTCACAATGTGGCTGGCACTAATAGGGGGTACAATATGGCTGGCACTAATAGGGGGTACAGTGTGGCTGGCACTAATAGGGGGTACAGTGTGTCTGACACTAATAGGGGGTACAGTGTGGCTGGCACTAATAGGGGGTACAGTGTGGCTGGCACTAATAGGGGGCACAGTGTGGCTGGCACTAATAGGGGGTACAGTGTGGCTGGCACTAATAGGGGGTACAGTGTGGCTGGCACTAATAGGGGGTACAGTGTGGCTGGCACCAATAGGGGGCACAGTATGGCTAGCACTAATAGGAGTCACAATGTGGATGGCACTAATAGGGGCAACTGTGTGCTTAGCATTAATAAGGGACACAATGTGGCTGCCGCTAATAGGGGGCACAGTATGGCTGGCATTAATAAGGGCACAGCGTGACTTGCATCAATAGCAGGATCAGTACAGATTGCAATACTGAGGGACAGCGTGTAGCTGACACTGTTATGGGGGCACGGTGAGACCACAGTGTGCGCTGTAGGTGTAATCTACCGTCTATAACAGAACTGCAGCCTCTTCATTGGGTACCTATGTACAGGTAGGTCCGTCTAGGTGCAGATGTATTCAGGATATTGCAGCTTTATCCTATTCAATAAAATGGAGCGAAGGACAGACAGATGGACCGAGGTAAACACTGAACAGGCTGCATCACTTGTATGACCCTCTAGAGTAGGACCCCCACCTTAGGACATCATCAATATTCTGAACTCAGCTTGAACGGAACGTTAAAAAGGAAAACAAAAAAGTATTTATTGGTAAATCTAATAAAACTGGGTCCGTAGCCCAAAGATATCCCTGTAAATCAGGCTGCAGGGGGCATCAATCAGGGTTTTTGGTAAGTGATCCGGCATAGGGTTCAGACTCAGGCTCCAGACACTCCAGGGTGAGTATTTACATGCTAGTGATGCACAGTGACCGCCTCCTGTATAGCGGTCTCTGTACTGTGCCCCTCCTGAGTATGTGCTCAACGGGTTACTCATCAGCAGCACCACTATTAAAAGCAGTAGGAGAGAAATCCCTATGGCATGCACGCCATTTGCCTAGTACCTCGCTCAAATGGCTTGCCTGGCGGCGCTGTGAGGGCCGTAACACGGTCGCTTCAACCCTGGCTTGATAAGGCCTAAGTACCTTAAAACCGAACCCGAGTTCGGGAAGTGTTTTTTACAGTATAAATTTCAATTTCAGAAGTTTTTATGTGAAGTCTCGCGAGACTTCACGAAGTAATAACTTTGGCTCATCGGAGCCAATACATTCTATAAGGGCTCATGCACACAAACTTATTTTCTTTCCGCTTCCGTTCCGTTTTTTTTTTTTTGCGAACCGTATACAGAACCATTCACTTTAATGGGGCTGTAGAAAATACAGAAGTTACTCCTTGTGCATTCCGTTTCCGTTTGTCCTATTATTGTCTGCAAATCACGGTCTGAGGCCCCATTCAAGTCAACGGGTCCGCAAAAAATACAGAACGCACACGGAACACATCCGTATGTCATCCGTATTTTGCAGATCCATACTGTAGAATTGCTATGCCCAGCCCATATTGCTCATGTGTTTGGTGATTAATAAGTTTCTGTATACGATCCACAAAAAACGGATCAAATACGGAAACCATACGGATGTGTTTTGTGCAATAACGGAACGGAAGAGGACTTAAATCAGAGAGGAAAAAACCTCAGATATGGAACAACGGATCCGTGAAAAACGGACCGCAAAACAACAACGGTCGTGTACATGAGCCCTAATACTGTACGGAGCTCCTGCTCCGTACAGTATTCAAACGAAGTATTATGCAAATCGACTTTGGATGTTTCCTCCGAAGTCGATTCGCTCATCCCTAAATTCACCACGCTTGTCACTTGACTCAGGATTCCATGTATACATTTAATTAACCCCTTAGTGACCATTAATACGCCTTTTTACTGACGTGAACAAAGGGGGTTTTAGCTAAACAGCTTGCTTAAAATGTACATAAAATGGTGCATTCGAAACTATAACTTGTCCTGCAAAAAAATAAGACCTCATACAAGTGCATTGATGAAAAAACAAAAAAGTTATAGCTCTTGTAATGCAATTTAAAAAAAAATGTGCGTGGTCACTAGACCAATGCTAGAAGTGATGGATGGGAACCGTGGCAATTATAATGGTAGTTACAGCGGACAGAATCATCTGTGGCAGCTATAACGGACAGCTAGATAAGAACAAGATCTAAATGTGTTCTGCACAATGTGTATGATTCTGAGGTACCATCAAGCTTTTAGATCAGGCATCTCAAACTGCGGCCCTCCAGCTGTTGTAAAACTACAACTCCCACAATGCCCTCCTGTAGGCTGTCCGGGCATGCTGGGAGTTGTAGTTTTGCAACAGCTGGAGGGCCGCAGTTTGAGATGCCTGTTTTAGATGAAGCAAGTATAAGATATAGCGTCGTTGAGCCCTTTTGTATTCACTGTATTCAATTCAAATTTCCATTGTGCCCCTTTGCGCAAAAGGATCAAGTCTACATTCCCCACCTCGTTGGGAGCATTTGACATGTTCAATGCCTTGAAAGCTGATGACCCCCATGTTCCCGCCATGATGATCATTCACATGTCGTGAAATGGGTGTATCCGCAAGTTTTCTCATGACTGATAAATGTTCGCCCATTCTTTTTCTAAACTCGCACTTGGTCTTACCAACTTGTTGTTTCCCTCAGAGACGTGTGAGGAGAAATGCCACACCGATTGTTTTGCAGTTGATAGATGACGCAATAAAGTATGACTTCTCAGTGGCTGTACTCATAAAGTATTTCCCCTTAGAAATATATCTACAGAAAATACACGAGCCACACTTGAAGGTACCTGTAATGGTGCTCCACAACCATGATTTTTTGGCTGGATCTTCATAAAAGCTGTGCACCAAACAATCACGTATATTATGGTTGTGCCGGTATGTGATCAAGGGCTGATGTGTTACCAAGTCCCCAATATCCGGGTCAGATTGCAGAATGCACCAATTTTCCACAAGAATCTCCCGCACCTTCCACTATCCCACCTTAATAGGCTGTTTGTTGCCGTTTCTTTCCTGTAAATGTTAGTGACAATCTTTCCAGATTGGCCTATAGTAATTGAAAGGTCCAGGAAGGAGATTCGGGCAGCATTTATCTCAGAGGTGAAAAACAGACCAAGGTCATTCTGGTTTAATTCACCCACAAATTCCTGAAAGAGGGTATCTGCCACTTTCCAGAGGACGAGCACGTCGTCGCTATATCTAATCCACAATAAAATCGACAACGTGAATTGATCTATTGTCTCTTTGAAGACCACCTTCTTTTCCCACCAGCCAAGATAAAGGTTGGCATACATCGGGACACACGGACTGCCCATGGCCACACCTCTCAGCTGGTGGAAAATCCAGTGGTCAAACAGAAACACATTATGTGTAAGGAAGAATTCTATCAACTCTATCACAAAATTATTATGGCCTTGAAGAAAATCACCCCTCTGCCGCAGGAAGGAAGAGAAAGCCTGGCACCCAGAGTGATGTGGGATAGAGCTGTACAAGGCTTCAACATCTAAACTGGCAAGCCAGGTCCCCTCCTCACAATGTATCCCATCTAATCTCTTCAGGACATCCATAGTGTCCCTCACGTAGGATGGTAAGCTGGTGACAAAAGGTCTGAGGATAAAGTCGACATACGTGCTAATATTTGCTGTTAAGCTGCCAATCCCTGATATAATAGGTCTACCTTTGAGCAGTGCAGTGACCTTATGGAGTTTAGGTAGACTGTAAAAAATTGATAATGTGGGGTAGTTTGGTAGGAGGTATGTCATTTCCGTTTTTTCCAATATCCTGGGTCCTTTGCAGGATATTGGACAATTCCTGTTTAAATATTGGTAAGCATCTATATGTTTGCTTATCATTGAGGATCCTCAAGCACATCTCTTGATATTGGTCATGATTAAGGACAACAATGTTGCCCCCTTTATCAAAAAGTTTAATAATGATATTTGTATCCCGCTCTAGTTGTTTAAGAGCCTCCCTGTCATCTTTTTGTAGATTGTCCCATGTACCTAGTGTTTCATTCATGTGTTGTACTTTATCCGTCACTATCACCACCAAAGTATCAATGGGTGTGGTATCATTCATGGGGGGACTTTTTCTAGATAGAGTTCTCAGATTTGTAAATGGACCATCACCAATATTACGTTGTCCTTCAGAAAAGAGATCTGCTAGTATCCGTACCCCTGGAAGATCTTCCTCATCTAGTCCTAATTCCTTTTTTAGACACCACTCCACCAGTCTCAGAATACTTCCTTAGAAACAATAAATAACCCCCCGCCCCCTCCCCCGTCCCAGATCAATAAGAGTGATGAACTACAGATGGTCAATCTTAATACTTGGCCACTTAGTACAGCCCAAATGCAGATACTTAAAAAAGGACTGTCATTTATCCCCCTACAAAAATTCAACTTATTCTCCTGGGTGAAAGACCTACATCTATTTGCCCGAAAACTCAAGTGGGGTGAGTTCTTTGTAACACATGATCGCTACTTCTACCACCCTAGTAGCCATAGCGGCTGCTAAAGGGCCCCAGTGCAGGGGGCTGTAAGTATGTCTGTCATGTCTGTGCTCTCAACCCAGCAGGCATGATGATATCACTGCATCTGGCCTGCTGGGAAAAGCAGGAATGGGGTCAGGTATTGCTGTTTTTTATTTTATTCACAAAGAAGGGGCTTCACTAATGTAATGGGGGCAGTAAATAAAGTTTTAGTTTGTGGGGGTACTAAGGGGGAGTATTAATGTGTTGGGGTACTAAGGGGGAGTATTATTGAGTAGGTGCACTAGTGGGGAGCATTTCACTGTAGGGGCACTAAGGGGGAGCAGTACTATGTGGGGCACTAACTGGGGAGGACTACTGTGTAGGAGTACTAAGGGGGCAAAACTAGTGCCCCCACACTGTAGTTCTGCCCCCTTAGTACTCCTACACAGTAGTCCTCCCCAGTTAGTGCCCCTACACTGTAAAGGGGCATAACTGCTGTGTGTAGGCAGTGAAGGCCATAACTACCGAGTGTGTGGGGGATTGTATGGTGAGTGTGGGCAGTAGGAGGGGGGATAATGGGAAATCGCTCTGCTATAATGGTACCCAGAGCCTCCACCCCTTGCTTGATGGACAGCCACTGAGATTTCAGAGCTGGTAGTGATGACATAGAGGAAGCCAGGGGCCATGAATGGAATGGCCCCACCCATGCTGCACTGTAAACCTTATTTGCATAAATATAAAAAAGAAGAACTTCTCTGGATTTTCACAGACAAAGTACGGTTATGTATTTGTGGTACCTACCCTGCTTACTTTGAAAGAGTTTTGGAGGTGGATCCACTTTAGTACCATCAAAATGGTACCAAGAACCATGATGGACACCAAACCTTTAGTAAAATAATACTTTAAAGGCTAGCAGATTAAGACAGGCTGCATCGACTGGGCTATTTGAACCTTGGGTGGCACTTAGTAGTGGTCGTGATGAATGTAGAGTGGAGAAATGTTCTAATCTGTAATGTGACTCCTCACCTAGCTCTACTTTTCAAGCCAAGTTTTCCCTATTTAGAAATATCAGAAATATCTTAAACACGTTTTGATCTGTCTTCGAACCTAAGAGAGGTCACATGGACGAAGATGAAGCATGGAGCTTGGAAAAGAGCTACATGAGCTAGAGGACGCTATTATCGACATAGGGTAGGATGGACAGTTGCTTCTGCATTGAGGATTACACATGTACTGAGGAGGGGGCTGGTTGAAAATTTATAAATAAGAATCCTAGGGATTGATAGGGAAGGTGGAACACCGGAAGGTGATCAGCCAATAGCTATCCAACTTTAGGGATCAAGTGTAGATGGGCACATTCTAAAATCTAGAGCTTCAGCCTTGGACAAGACAGCTTGTCCTATATTTGATTTCTCCATGAGAAGTCGGGTGGTTTAATACAGAAGGTAGGTCCGGCAAATGCATTTTGTACTATATTTTATACACTGAAATAAAAATTTCATATTTTCCGGTGTAGGACAAGATTTACGTCTTGTGTATGGGATTTCAAATTCATCTATCAACTTGACATCTTCATTTGACCCAAATAATGTGAAAGATCTTACTTGGAAACATGATATCAATGGAACAAGATATAGAATTGCAAAAAATTACATCTTAGCTGAAAATTATTGCAACAGATATAATCTGTTCTACAACGGAACAGTCTTGGGCATCAATACGTTGAATCACAACGATAGTGGACTCTTCATTGTTGATGTCACTTTGCACGATGATGCATCGAAAGAAGAAAACATTTACATGACCGTGCTTGGTAAGTCATCATATTAATTATGATTGTTGAGTTTCAAGGTCAAATGACAACTAGATTTAAAGAAGAGATGGTGAAGTAAGTATTTTGGTATGATCCATGGGCCCTGGAGAATCATGAGCTAACCGGTTATTGGCAATCTATTTGGATACATGTTGTTTTATTACTTGGAACACAAATTGCTTAAAGAGGTTGTCTCATGAACATTAGGACATTAGGGTATGGTATGCATCTCTATGACCTGGAGGACAGAGCTACTAGATAAATGGGTCACAGCCTGATCATGTACTGCATGGCCTGGCACTGCAGGAGAAGTGTACAGCGAACGTGGTAAGTGGAGACAGTGGTTCATGAGACAACTCCCTTTACTGTCAGGTTCAGATGATTTGTCTCCCACTGAACCTCAGGACTTGTTTAAGAAGTCTCTGTTCTTTTAGTGGTCTTCTGTTGGGCTAGTCTGACCCGGACTTCTCATGGAAACAGAAGCGTGACATTACATAAACATACTAAGGAAACCCTTTAAATTCAAGATTAAAATGCTTGAACGAGATGGTCTTCTAGACCTCAAGTTTGGATGTTGCCTATGGTTAACTAATTGTATATATGACTGTTCCAACCAGAAGAGGGGAAGGTGAGGGAAAAGAGAGTCATGTTTTGGAGCCTTGTGTGATGCGATGTCTATTACAGGTAACACATATTTGCCAAAAGTCATGGTTATGCTAGGACAATCCCACGAACTGGGTTGTGAAAGGGCCATGTGGTCATGCAATCCCTGGCTCAAAGTGGGCGCTTTTGGGAATGCCAGTCGTTTGGGGTAATTCTTAGGTGGTCGAAGCAGTGGGGCTTTTGTAAGTTTTGTAAAGTAGCGATTAGCTCCAAATTCAACCTTTAAATGAGGTGTCTTCTGTTTGACCTTTGAGGTCTTCTTCTTTGAGGGGCCCATTAGGATTTCACAGCTTGGATCCTCTGGTATTCTGGAGTGGTATTTCTACCATGTTATTATTCCATGTATTCTAAATACCAGCGATCTGTATGTGTAACGCCCCAGAGGTGCATTACCACCTTTTACACCTCTCCACAATCTTCTATGGTTAACATAATGTCATCAATGCACTAATTTCCTGAACCTGCAAACTGTATATATTTATTTCTATGAAACTGTTATGTTTATGTGTAATGTGCTTGGTTTACCAGCAGATGGCGGCAACAATGGCAAAAGAGCAACAGGGACAGAGGATGGAACCTTCTTTCCATTCTCTTCTCTCCCTCTTGGGAGGAGTTTAGTTAGTGAAGGTCAGTGTCTGGCCTACCCCCTCTCCAAGGGAGGTTTAGCTGCAGGGAACTCTGTTGGACCTGGAGGCCCAAGCTACAAGCTTCAGGAGCCAGGGAGAGAGAGCTCCCCTGGATAAAGCAAGACAGAGACAGACCAGATGACAAAGTTAAGTTACAGCAAAGTAAAAGTTCCTATTTAATCCTGACAGCACAGCAGAGCTAGAGAGCAACTGATGTAGCAGTGCTGAGCGTTTGCCTGCCATTATTTATGCCAAAGCTTTCTGGTGACCAATCTAAAGTTAGAATACTGTTGCCTGATGAACGTTTATTCAAGTAAAGCTGTTATCAAGTTCATTACAAGGTCTGGACTCAATTTATTTCATCACCCCCCCCCCCCCATTCAACTACCCTTTTTCTGCAGCGGACTGCCACGCTTGGGGTTCCAGTGTATCCAGGTATGAGCACCATGACACATGCACTGCCACACTTAAAGGGTCTAGGCTACCCTTACATCACTCTGGCATTTCTTATCCTGGATACTCATCATCAACCACTATCTACTAAAAGGGGGCCCTGTGCCCTCATTGCTGAAATGCAACTGGCCCCACAACAAACACTATTATACACCTAAAAAGGACCCCTTGCGAACAGCGGTCGCCGCATATGTCTCAACGTTATGTCTAAGTGAGTGCAACCACTGCAATTCATAGTACCCTGATGTCATCGCCCTAGGATGCTTTTGTTCTCTTCTCTGTAATAAAAGATGTGAGGGTGTCCCTTACAGACTCAATTCAGTTGGAGCAAGTAGCAAGTGATTGGCTCCAAAGTAACCTTCAAATTGGGGCATCTTTTACTACATGTTTGAGTTCCTCTTGTTTGAAGGGCACACTACCATTGCCAGGACTTGGATCCTCTGGTGGGCTGTTCATACCATGGCATCATTCCAGATATTCTCAATACAGGTGAAGGACATCTCAATGCTTTCTGTCTAAGGCTGGGTTCACACCTGAGCGTTCTACAGCGCGTTCCTACGCGCTGTAAAACGCTCAACAAGGAGAAACCAATGCTTCCCTATAGGAATGGTTCTCACTTGGGCGTTTTACAGCACGTACGATCGCGCTGTAAAACGCCCGACGCCCCAAGAAGTACATGAGCTTCTTTGGGGCGTCTTGTCGCGCGTTCCCGTACATAGACTTCCGGGAACGCGCGACAATGGGCGCTCGCTTGTCTCTGTATGCGCGATTGCAAACGCCGGTACAATCACACATACAGAGCGCTCCATCGCGAACGCTCAGGTGTGAACCCAGCGTAAGGGATTGCAACCACTGAAATTCATCAGACCCTACTCTGGGAGCGCCCCGTTCTCTTCTGTGTAATAATAACAAATGTGAGGGTTCTCTTCATCCAGTTGAGGGATACATAAACCTATATAATGTCAATTAATAATGTTTCTCTCTCGTTACAGACCTCATCCCTCCTATACAGATACAAACTAAAGAGCAGAAGAGAATTGGGGATCGATGTAATGTTACTCTTCTTTGCTATGTTCTATCAAATACAACAGATGTCTCCTATATCTGGAAATACAAACAAGCGAACTCTGAGTATTTGCAGTATAGTAATGGAAGCACTATCCAGATATCTCTATCACTGGACCACCAGGACACAGAATTTATATGTATTGTATATAACCCAGCAGACCAGAAAAATGCTTCTGTCCATGTAAAACATTGCTTAGGTAAGGATGAAACATAATTTCTGGAGTTAAATAATGATTGTCTATCCTCAGGATAGGTCATCAGTACCCTATCTAAGGGGGTCTTACTCTCAGCACCCCTGCTGATCAGCTATTTGAAGGGGCTGAAGCATCTTCCTCAGCCTGTGACATGAAGGCCATTGGTTAGATGGTCTTTATGTATCAAGTGAATGGGATTGAGGTGCAATACTGTGCTTGGTATACAATGAAGAGACCTCAGTGCTCGTTCGATTACTGAGGTCCCCTCAAACAGCTGATCAGTGGTGTGTTGGGAGTAGGACCTCCAAAGATCAGATATTGATGACCTATCCTGACAATAAGTCATCCATCTTTCCATTAGACTCTGATTCCTTGAGGTACAAACAAATCTATATTCTAGTGATTTATCAGGTCTCAAGTTAGGTAACCTTCCTGATAGCCCCTTTCTCCATAAACTTGGGTGTCCGCGAATAAAAATGTGGCTATTCCATAACCCCCACCTCAAATGACAAAGCTTCCTGGAGTTTGCAAAACAGTATAGGATTCTCTGTCTGGCAGTGTTTTGGGGGTTTGTAGCTGGCAGTATACTGAGGGTTCAGTAGCTACCACTGCATTTGTGGCTCTGTGGTTGTCAGGGTTTTTTGTTTGGGAGGTTTTTGAGGGCTCTGTGTTTGAAAAAGTGTTATGGTGACTCTGTGGGTAGGTTTTTCTGGTTGGCAGCATTTTGGGGGCTCTAAGATTGGCATGATTTTGGGCACTCTGTGATTGGCAGTGTTTTGGGGGCTATGTGGTTGACTTTATTTTGGGATTGTGTGGCTGGAACTGTATTAGTACTGTACCAATGTAGTTGGCAGTTTATTGGGTGTTTTATGGTTGGTCATGCTTTGGGCTTATGTCCAATGTTTTGGGCATATGTTCGGGAGCTGTTCATTGGTGAAGTTGTGCCCACTATTATCTGAGATATTACTGCTATCAAACTTTATGTTTTATTATAATGGTGTTGCTTCATTATGTGCGGTAATAAGAATTCTGTCTTTTTTTCTCTTTACAGAAGAGAACACGAGAGATCGTCAAATATTTGTGGCATTTTTGATATGCATGTTCGTAGTGGTGCCTCTGCTTGTGGCGGCGGTGGTATGTTGGAAATGTCGGAAGAGATCACTTTTCACAACTGGAAAAGGTAGGTCTATCTCTAGATGAGAATTAGGGATGAGCGAATTTCATATTTTGAAGTTCCTGTGCGGGTTCCTGTTGTGGTATTTACTTAATTGCGTTATGGATTCCGTTACCACGGACCATAACGCAATTCCATGATGCCTTTAGAGGCATTCCTTTATTCAGTCCGTCATAATAGAAGACTATGGGCTGCATAACGGATCCGTCCGGTTTCCGTTATCCTGGATTCCTCCCCTGCAGGGCCGTGGGAAATGAGCGCTTCCATTATGGAAGTGCTCATCTCTCTACATTCATCTGTTTCCCATCCTCAGAACAGCGATCCAGTTGATGCTGTGGCGGGGCACGGGAGCACTGTCTCCGTTCCCCGAACCTCTGATAGGCTGCAGGCCTAGTGCCAGCAGCCTATCACAGGGTGGCACAGGTGGCACAATGGCGTCATCATCATCATCACGTCGCCTGAGCAAGGCAATGTACAGCGTGGGACACAGGCTGGAAGAGGACTGCATTGCATCACTTCCAGAAGCATGGAGGTAAATATTTGTGTTTATTTTTGGGCACAATGCTGTTGGGAGCACTATGGGGCCATTTGTTACTGGCACATTATGGGGGGGCACTATGAAGAAGTGGAGGACAAAAGTACTATGGAGGCATCTACTAGGGGCACTAAGAAGGGGTATTTTATACTAGCACTTTATGAGGGACACTGAGGGCATCTATTGGGGGAACTATATAGGGACCTTTTTTACTGGCACACATTATGGGGTACATGGGGAAGGGCAAAAAAGGAGCACTATGGGGGCATCTACTGAGTGAATTGTATAGAGGCATTTTATGCTGAAACACATTATGGGGGGCACTATGGGGAAGGGAGAGAGGGGCACTATGGGGGGGGGGGCATTTCCTCGGGGCACTGTATAGGGGTATTTTATGCTGGCAAACATTATAGGGGCACTGTGGGGGCATTAGTTCAACTGGTGGCACTAAGAGGGGGTATTTTTTTGCACTGACACACATTAGGGGGATTTTTTGTACTGGCACACATTAGGGGGCATTTTTCTACTGTCACATTATAAGGAGAATTATTACAACTGGGGGGCATTATGGTTAGCTTTATTACTACTACGGGACTATGGGGAACATGATTACTAGTATGGGCACTTGGGAGCATTATTGCTTCTGGGGCACAGTGGGTAAATGATTATTAATATTATTAGGGGCACTATTACTACTAAGTGCTCTGTCAGAGAATTATTACTCTTGGTGGGATTTTGGGGAACACTATTACTGTGGGGGGCACCATGACAGTATCAGCTTATTTTTGGGGGACATTATGTTTACACTGTTAGTCTCAGGGACACTATTTGCTGGGACGCAGTAATTTTTTAGGACACTGTGCCCAAAATTATTAAAGGGGGCACTATCTGTGTGGTACTAGCATTTTCAGGGGGACTCTCTGCAGGATAGCCTTTGGAAGCACAGCAGGCACAGTATTGGGATTGGCAGGATGGGGTGCTCAGAAGGTAGGAGAATGATGGAAAAGTAGGAAACTAAGATGTCCGTTTGTCAAACTTAAAAGACGAGAGATGGCTGAAAAACCATCATGGCGGTTTCGTCTGAATGGAGAAGATGAGGAAAATGAACGTCTACATCTTAGGAGACGTCACTGGATGTAAGAGGTATGGGGCGCTGTATTATCCTGTATGTCTTGTAGTGATGTATGTAATGTTAGGAGGGAAGGAGTTAGGGCTTGTTGACACGACCGTGAAGTTTTTTTGCGGTCCTCAAATTGCGGATCCGCAAAAAACAGATGCCGCTCGTGTGCCTTCCGCAATTTGCAGAACGGAACAGGAGGCCCATTATAGAAATGCCTATTCTTGTCCGCAAAACGGACAAGAATAAGACAGGACTCAGAATTCTTGCGGGGCCATGGAACGGAGCAACGGATGCGGACAGCACACAGAGTGCTGTCTGCATCTTTTGCGGACCCATTGAAATGAATGGTTCTGTATTCGGACCGCATGCGGAACGCAGAATACGGCCCGTATAGGGAGCGCAAAATACGTTCGTGTGAACGAGCCCTAAGGTTGAGAATTTGGCATAGGAATTGGTGGGGGGAGGGGGCCCCGGTTCAATTTTTTCCTCAGGCAGCAGAAAGGCTAGGTGCACCGCTGTGCTTTTAACACTGTCAGCGCAGTGTGGCGGCAGGGGCGGATTAATTGCATGAGAGGCCCGGGCTGTCTACCCAATTCGGGCCCCCCCCCCCTCCATTTTAGTTTTAGTTTTTTTTTCTATATGAAGAGGCTGCGGTGCTTCGTAAGCGCCAACGTCTCTTCCTAGGCAATATGACATCGTTCACATGGTCTAGGTGCAGATCTGTCCCATCTTGGGCTGAGCTGCAATACCAAGCACAATGCTATCAAATGGACAGCGCTGTGCTTGGTAACGAGCAAAGAGGCTGCGACGCTCACTGGGACATCGCGGTCTCCTCAAACAGCTGATTGGCGGGGGTGCCAGGAGTCAGACCCCCACCATCTCATAACTCTCTGTGTACAGATGTCATAGATGTTACCTGCAGTCCTATGTAACCACCCACATAACACAGTGAACTATTGTGTTATGTGGGGTGTTACATAGGACTGCATGGAACATCTACTACATTATCTGTACACAGAAAGTAATCACTGTTATCTAGGCTGTTACATAGGACTGCAGGTGACAAATACAAATTTTAGTTGCCAAATTTAAAATACATACGATTATGATAAAAAAAGACTTGGAGGAGAAGATGAGACGCAGGTCACAGTAGTGAGTTAGCTCTATATATAGGAGAATACAGCACCACATACCTGTTACATCCAGTGACATCTCCTGTCATGTAGATCTTCTCTTTCATCTTCTCCTCCGTTTGACCAAGACCACCATGACAAATTCTTTCAGCCGCATCTCGTCTCTACAGAGTTAGTTACACAGACACATTAGAGTTCTCATAATTGGGGTCATTTATCAAACTGGTGTAAATTACAACTGGCTTAGGTGCCCACAGCAACCAATCAGATTCCACCTTTAATTTTCCAAAGTAGCTGTGAAAAATGAAAGCTGGAATCTGATTGGCTGCTATGGGTAACTAACCCAGTTATACTTTACACCAGTTTGATAAATTACCCCAAAGGTCCCTATAGTGTCTACAGCAATTATAATGTCCCCTAGAGACCCCCAGTAATAATAACACCCTATATTGTGTTCCAGGTAATAATACCTGTATAGTGTCCCCAAAAATAATGTCCCCTAATAGAAAGGCCCCCACACTACCCCCATATAGTAATTTCCCCCCCACTGCCCCCACACAGTAATTCCCCAACACTGCCCCCACACAGTAATTCCCCCACACTGATCCATATAGTAATTTCCCCCACACTGCCCAGTAATTCCCCCACACTGGCCCATATAGTAATTTCCCCCACACTGGCCCATATAGTAATTTCCCCCACACTGGCCCATATAGTAATTTCCCCCACACTGGCCCATATAGTAATTTCTTCCACACTGCCCCCATACAGTAATTCCCCCACACTGATCCATATAGTAATTTCCCCCACACTGCCCCCACACAGTAATTCCCCAACACTGCCCCCACACAGTAATTCCCCCACACTGATCCATATAGTAATTTCCCCCACACTGCCCCATATAGTAATTTCCCCCACACTGGCCCATATAGTAATTTCCCCCACACTGGCCCATATAGTAATTTCCCCCACACTGGCCCATATAGTAATTTCCCCCACACTGGCCCATATAGTAATTTCCCCCACACTGCCCCCATATAATAATTTCCCCACACTGCCCCCATATAATAATTTCCCCCACACTGCCCCCATATAATAATTTCCCCCACACTGCCCCCCCAAATAGTAATTTCCCCCACACTGCCCATATAATAATTTCCCCCACACTGCCCCCCCCAAATAGTAATTTCCCCCACACTGCCCCCCAAATAGTAATTTCCCCCACACTGCCCCCCAAATAGTAATTTCCCCCACACTGCCCCCAAATAGTAATTTCCCCCACACTGCCCCCAAATAGTAATTTCCCCCACACTGCCCCCAAATAGTAATTTCCCCCACACTGCCCCCAAATAGTAATTTCCCCCACACTGCCCCCATATAGTAATTTCTCCCACACTGCCCCCATATAGTAAATTCCCCCACACTGCTCCATACAGTAATTTCTTCCACACTGCCTCCCATATAGTAATTTCCCCCACACTGCCCCAAATAGTAATTTCCCCCACACTGCCCCCATATAATAATTTCTTCCACACTGCCCCCAAATAGTAATTTCCCCCACACTGCCCCATATAGTAATTTCCCCCACACTGCCCCCATATAATAATTTCTTCCACACTGCCCCCAAATAGTAATTTCCCCCACACTGCCCCATATAGTAATTTCCCCCATATAGTAAGTTCCCCCACACTGCTCCATACAGTAATTTCCCCCACACTGCCTCCCATGTAGTAATTTCACCCAGAAAGTAATTTGCTGCCCACACTGCCCCATCAAGTAATAACCCCACACACTGCCCCCCATTAGATCATTTTACCTGACACTGTCATCCATTAAGTAATTTGCCCCCACACTAACATCCATTAAGTAATTTGCCCCCCACACTGCAATCCATTAAGTTATTTGCTCCCACACTGCCATCCATTAAGTGATTTGCCCCGACACTGCCATCCATTAAGTAATTTGCCCCCACACTGCCCCATAATTAAGTAATTTGCCCCCACACTGCCCCATCAAGTAATAACCCCCCACACTGCCCCCCATTAGATAATTTTCCCCCACACTGCCATCCATTAAGTAAATAGCCCCCCACAGTATTAATTTCTCCACACTGCCCTCACAGTATTAATTCCCCCCATGGTAGTAATTTGCCCCTACAGTATTAATTGTCTCCCACACTACCCCCACAGTATTAATTTCCCCCATACTAGTAATTTGCCCCCACGTAGTAGTTTGCCCCCCCTGTTCCTTCAAGAATGTCCCCCAAAGTCGGCAGTTGGCACACACAAAACAATAAAAAAATAAAAGCTAATACTTACCTGTGTCCCAGTTGGCGCTCACTCGAAGATGGTGCAGGCGTGCGCACACACGTCAGTGTGCTGCGTCCGGGCACAGGCACGGCGCGATGACGTCATCACGCCCGCCTGCACCAGGATTTTACTACCGCATAGGCTTCAGGCCTGCTAGGCCTGAAGCCTATGGTGGTGATCGGCGGCGGGGCAGGGAACTCTGCGCTCCCGTGCCCCGCCGTAGTTTGGGTCGATGGGCCCCCCAGCGATGCCGGGCCCGGGGCTACCGACCCAAACGCCCCAATTATAATCCGCCACTGTGTGGCGGGGGCTGCGACAGGCCTCGCGCAGGATCCAGAAATGGGTCTTCCAGGCCGTCCCCTCTCTGTATGATGTGTAGAGCCAGTCTCCTCACAACCCGACCTACACACCCTAAATATCAGGCAGCTCCTCCTCCACCCCTCTTTTGGACTAGGAGATAAGTGGTGAAGGTGCAACAGCTCCTGCCAGAGTCAGCCGCGTGGTGGGCCATTTGTGAAACAGAACTGGATGGTGATTCCTGTAACGGGGAGGGAAAAAAGAATAGTTTGAGTACAGAAGCTTTATGTTGGGGCCCTGAGTATTAAAGGGGTATTCCCATCTCAAACATTGGGGGCATATCGCTTGGATATGCCCTCATTGTCTGATAGGTGCGGGTCCCATCTCTGGGACATGTACCTATCTCGTAAATGCAGTTGAAAACCAAGCCGGCAACGTTGGGCCTGGCAGTCCTGGGTCTGGCCACCACCAACAGTTCCAATAGGCTTGCTAAATATAGCCGAGCAACTAGCTCGGCTATTTTTGAAATCCCCATAGCACACCGCTCTTGTACGGCCACCACTTCCATTCACTTCTATGAGGCTGACGGAAGTAACCAAGCCATGGTGCATCCTCCTTCACTTTGCTGACTGTGTTCATGAGATAGGTGCCGGTCCCAGAGGTTGCACCCGCATCTATCAGACAATGGGGGCATATCCTAGTGATGTGCCTCCATTGTCTGAGATGCTAAATCCAGTGTGCGTATGTAGGATGACGGTGAGACTCTTGCCTTCATCCTCAACAATTTCATTTCAGCTGTATGGTGTTTGCTGAGAGTGCCCTATTATATGGAAGAGGTGCTCATCATAACAGACAGGGCCTACAATTTTGCGCGGCACACTACTTGGGGTCTCCCTAAGCAAAATTTCTGGGTGCTCCCCAGGTTGGATGTCATCCTCATCAGTCATTGGAAAGGCCTGGATGATTTACTGTAGGAGACCTCTTCCACATCATTCATATAAACATGGGATGTCTTAGGGCTAGGTCAGTAGTTTACATATGCCTGGTGCAGACTTGAAGGCTAAGGAGCTTATGGCACAGGATTTTTTTTAACTTCCTTTACTCAGGTATCAGATGCTGCTGAAGACCTACGCGTAACCATACATTGGTTTAAATTGGTAAAACCAGATGGCTGCTTTCCTTTAAGGGCATCTTAAAGACTTTTCTCAGGCATAAGAACCCTACAGTTTTTCTCTTAATAGATATAAGTAGAACCTTCACTATTATGCTTGGTTAAAAAATGTCATGTCGTCTTGAGTACACAGCTTCTATGCAGGCACATGTTTCCTATGCTTTATTGGGTTATTAAACCAGGGATATGTTAGAAGGTCTGTGATTTAGGGGGTCATATGTATTATTTATGATTGAAATTCCACCAGAAGTCTAAGGAGCAGGCTCAGTACCTGAGCCCACTCTACACCTCCCGTGGTATATACATTAAATCGGGAATGTTTTTTTGAAATTGGAATGTCTGCTCAAGAGTATGTCATTTATTCAACCATTCGAATGGTCTTCTCTGGATTAAAGCAATTTACTTTCTATTCCCAGGCAAAGTGAAAGACCCGGATAAAAATGATGAGCTGAAATATCTGAATGAAAATGAACACAATTTAAATGTTATGCAAAACTCAAGTAAGACAACATTCTAATTAAGATGATGGGGCGGTAGTTACACAGAATCGAGCAAAGATGCACCAAGCAGATAGATCATGTTTTCCAAAACCGTTGGCAGCTATGGGCACCAAAACTACTAGTGCAGGCATCCGTTTACTATAGATGCACTTAAGGGTTAATCTCACTCCAGGGAGGAGGGGCCCGGCCCTTTATTTTTTGGTTATAGTGAATGTGGTAGGTGGACTGCTGGGAGGGGTGGACTAAGGTAATATAAGTCATGTCTTACTCCTCCTAATCCACCCAATGTTTCGTCCAGCTGAGAAACTTCCCAACCACCCTTCTATATTAAATGTTTAATGCAAGAAACCTCTTTCAACAGGGTCAACCCTATGAAGCCAGAAATACTGCCGGATTGGGTTGATCCTGCTAATTAAAACGGTTCTTCATCCAAGCAATGTCTTCACTGCACTGAGGGGCATGGCCGGCACTGGAAAGCTGAGGAGCTGAGGTGCACCAAAGCTTTTTCGTATGATTGCCGGAATAGATTTCCCCAAGACAGGTATCATTTTAACCCTTTCCCAACCAGCGCCGTAATAGTACAGCGCTGGTCGGGTCTTTAAAGAGGACGCCCGCTCCTGAGCGCTGCAAGTGCCATAACCGTGGCTGGCGCCTGTTTCTTATAGAAGACACCTGCAGCTAATGTCTGCAACCAGCAGTAATGCTGATCGCGTACATTTAACCCCTTAGATGACGTGGTATCCGAGAGAGCTGAAAAACGGAAGCGAGCGCTTGCGGTGGTGTTCCGGCTACCCCGTGTGACGATCGGAAGAGCAGGAGCGTGTGTAGAGCAGCAGCCCCTGTCTTTGTGAATGACAGGAGGCTGCTGCATAGTATTTCCTATGGAGCCCTTGCCTGTAATAGGGCTCCATAGGAAACTTGCAATTTTCTCATAGACTACAATGCTAGAGCATTGGAGTCTATGAGAATAGTAATCTAATGATTGCATGTTATAGTTCCCTATGGGAACTATAAAAAAGTGTAAAAAAAAAAGTTTTTAAAAATTAAAAAAATGTAAAACAACATAAAAATTCAAATCATCCACCTTTTACCAAAATAAAAATAAAAGAACTAAAAAAAAAAATAATACACATCATGGGTGTGCAAAAACGCCCATAGTATAAAAATATATTCCCCATACAGCAAACAGCAAAACGGAAAAAAGCATCCAAATGACTGGTTCGCAGTTTTGGTCGCTTCCTTTTCTACAAAAAATTTAATAAAGTGATCAAAAAGTCATACACACCCCAGAATGGTATCAATGAAAAGTTCAGATCGCCCTGCAAAAAATGTGCCCCCATTCAGCTCCGTACACATAATTACAAAAAAGTTTTAGGGGTCAAATATGGCGACAAAAAAATAAAACTGATTTTTTTCCCCACTTTTTTTCCCATTCGTAATCAAAACGCAAGAAAATCTATACATATAAGGTATTGCCAGATTCATACTGACCTGCAGAATAAAAGTAACTGGTCAGTTTTATCGTACATCAAACGTCATAAATAAAAAAAAACTTAAAACTGTGGTGGAATTGCATTTTTTATTTTTTTTTGTGCAATTTCACCCCATTTTTTTTTTCCCGCTTCCCACTACATCATATGCAATATTAAATGGTGGCGTTGCAAAGTACAACTTGTCCTGCAGAAATCAAGCCCTCATGTGGCTGCGTGAACAGATACATAAAAGGTGTGGCTCTGGGAAGGCAGGGAGCACAAAACGAAAACGCCCCCAAAAAAATAAAACTCTGGGGGGTGAAAGGGTTAATGTTGCAGTAAACTACAAGTACCAACCATAGTCTACAATATAGTCTAATATGGTCTAAGGTGCAGCTTGAATTTTTCCTAAATATTGACAGTTATGAATGATCTAAATCTGCTGCTATTTACAGACAACCAAGATCAACAGATGCTAATAGAAATGGAGGAACATAAAAACGATGAAGACGAGAATGAGGAACTTTTCATAACTCCTCCCGCGGACACAAGTAAGACAACATTTTTGCAAGATGATCAGAGGTGGACTGGGAATTTAAAGTAGTCCTGGAAAAATAAAAAATAAAAGTGGCCCAAGTTTGTAGTTGGGTCCAAATTGGCAGAAGACTTCCCACACAAATTGGTGGGGCCAGTGCCAGCTGCCATGTTCTGTCCTTCTACTTCAGTGGCCTCAGGATGGCAACACAGTTGGATTCAGGAGGGGAGTGTGAAATCCTTACTTACTTGGCAGGCCCCCTAAGCATCAGTCCACCAGGAAGTTTTCTTTAGGGTCTATGGCCAGTCTACCCCTGAAGAAGCATGGTCTTCCTCATGAGGGTTGTTCGTTGTAGATTTTTCACTGTATTTTATAGGTGGATGTAAGATGTAATTGGAATGTGAATGGCAGGAGGCTGCTGCATAGTATTTCCTATGGAGCTCTTGCCTGTAATCGGGCTCCATAGGAAACTAGCAATTTTCTCATAGACTCCAATGCTTGTGCATTGGAGTCTATGAGAATAGCAATCTAATGATTGCATGTTATAGTTCCCTATGGGAACTAGAAAAAAAGTATCAAATAAAGTAAAAAATAAATAAACATAAAAATTCAAATCATCCACCTTTTCCCAAAATAAAAATAAAAGAACAAAAAATATATATATATACACATCATGTGTGTCGCGATGTGCGAAAACGCCCATAGTAGCAAGATATATTCCCCATACAATTGGAATTGCTTTTTTTTTTTTTTTTGCAATTTCACCCCATTTGGTATTTTTTCCCCGCTTCCCACTACATCATATGCAATATTAAATGGTGGCGTTGTAAAGTACAACTTGTCCTGCAGAAATCAAGCCCTCGTGTGGCTGCGTGAACAGATACATAAAAGGTGTGGCTCTAGGAAGGCAGGGAGCGCAAAACGAAAACGCCCAAAAAAAACCCAAAAACTCTGGGGGGTGAAAGGGTTAATGTTGCAGTAAACTACAAGTACCAACCATAGTCTACAATACAGTCTAATATGGTCTAAGGTGCAGCTGGAATTTTTCCTAAAAATTGACAGTTATGAATGATCTAAATCTGCTGCTATTTACAGATGACCAAGATCAACAGATGCTAATAGAAACGGAGGAACATAAGAATGATGAAGACGAGAATAAGGAACTTTTCATAACTCCCCCCGCGGACACAAGTAAGACAAAATTTTTGCAAGATGATCAGAGGTGGACTGGGAATTTATAGGAGCCCTGGAAAAATAAAAAATAAAAGTGGCCCAAATTTGTGGTTGGGTCCAAATTGACAGAAGACTTCCCACACAAATTGGTGGAGCCAGTGCCAGCTGCCATGTTCTATCCTTCTACTTCAGTTGCCTCAGGATGGCAACACAGTTGGATTCAGGAGAGGAGTGTGAAATCATTACTTACCTGGCAGGCCCCCTAAGCATCAGTCCACCAGGAAGTTGTCCTTTAGGGTCTATGGCCAGTCTACCCCTGAAGATGAGGTAGGATTAGCATCTAGAAGGTAGAATAGAGGTTAGTCTATTAGCAAGATCTTGAATGCCCCACCTAGGCAGTAATACACCTCTGCCCATATTATGGTCATCACATAAAGTACATGGATGACTTATCACTCCAGGTACAGTGCCAAGTGATTGACGCAAGGCAAATGTGGTGCCCGTATTCAAAAAAGGATCTAGGTCTAGGTCCTTCACAGGTAATTATAGACCAGTTAGTTTAACTTCTGTTGTGGGAAAAATGTTTGAAGGACTCTTAAGGGATAAATGAAAAGTTTTGCATCTTGGTAGTTATAATCTCTGTGCTTCATATGTCCTAGGTGATGTAGCACTGGGAGAGTCACTTATAGAGAAGGATTTGGGTGTCCTTGCAGATGGTAGATTAAATAACAGCACAATGTCAATCAGCTGCTTCTAAAGCCACCAGGATATTGTCATGCATTAAACAAGGCATGGACTTGCGGGGCAGGGATGTAATATGATCGCTTTACAAAGCGTTGGTGCGGCCTCATCTGGAATATGCAGTTCAGTTCTGGGAACCAGTCCATAGAAAGGATGCTCTGCAGCTGGAAAAAGTACAGAGGAGAGCGACTAAACTGATAAGGGTCATGGAGGGTCTTAGTTATGAAGAAAGATTGAAAGAATTAAAGAGTTAAATATTTCGAAAAGGGCACTTTGGTATTTGATTTTGCGGGGGTGGTATTTTTTTTCTGCACTATAGTATTGCTGGCCATGCGTACTTCTGTTGTCCATGCCTACTTGTGTTTTACCAACTTCTGTCAATTTGGATCCGGCAACAACATGGGGGCCACTTTTGGATTTTTTTCCAGGGCCACTTTAAGTTCCCAGTCTTCCCCTGATTCACTCCAAAAATAAAAATTATGCAGACATATTGGCAACTATACTTTAAATCAAAGGAAATGGTGTTATTCTCTTGTGCTAGATCTTTAGCTGCAGTCCCAAAAAAGGAAGACAGGTCCTGACTTCCTAAAAAACATGTAAAAAGTATATATATATATATTTTGGTCTGTGCTGAAAAAACTTTGATTGAAGCTTGCACAAAAACTACAGATTTTTCAGGTGGCTGTTCGACTTGATCTTAATTTTCCATCTTCTCAGACTCTGAACCGACCAGCAACGAGCATATTCATCATTCCTCCCCAGTATATAATTCAGCCAGCAGCAAACGTTAGCATATGTCCCTTTACAGGAAATCAACATAGAGCAGACCTGTAGGTAAAAGCATTCTGTAATGAGGGGCCGGTGACGCGTGCTTCCTTCGCATCACATCCAGCACCCTGTGCATGGACAGAGTTTACTTAAGCCACAATTATTTCTGGTATTGGGAATGTTTTTATCTTCAAAAAACCGGTACGGCAATGGGCGTGAAATTCACGCCAAATTTAGCTAATTTGTTTATGGCATACTGGGAGCATAAATTTATAGACCCTCTACTTAGGGGAGAGAAGGGGGATGGCAACCTTATGATTTGGAAAAGGTATATTGATGATTGCTTATTTATTTGGAGAGGGGAAGAGGTTTCCCTCAAGGAGTTTATCAAGAATATCAAATTCACTGAATATATAAGCAAAAAAACTGTAAATTTCCTTGATTTGGAAATTATGGTTATAGATGGCTCAATACACACGAGAACCTATTTCAAACCCACAGACCGAAATGGCTACATACAGTAGATGTCAGTAGCTGCCATTATGACCCCTGGATAAAGAACATACCTAAGGGACAATTTCAGAGGGTGAGAAGAAACTGTTCCCAAGTGAAGGACTATGATACACAGAGTGAGATTATTTTGGGAAAGTTTAGAGAGAAGGGGTATAAAGAAGAAGAACTGAGGACTAATAGAGATAGTGTACGACAAGGAAATACAGAGACTAAAAATAAAACCAAAGAAGTATAAATTGCCTTTTCCACAACATATTCCACAATTTGTCCCCAAATTAAACATGTTATCAGGAAGAATTGGTGAATCCTAAAGAATGAATGACCCAGTAATGGGACCCTTAATACCAGTTAAACCCCAGCTCCTTTTCAGACGAGCACCTACCATTATTAAGGATAAAGTGGTTCATAGCTGTTTAAAGAAAGGGAAGCCCCACCCAAAAAGAGGCACGTTCAAGCGGTGCGGTTTCTGCACAGGATGCAAAAATAGGTCCAAAGAGGATAAAAAGAATAGGACCAGTAACAATATAGTTGCAACAGAAAACAAAAAAGAATTAAAAATAAAAGGAAATGTATTCTGTGAGAGTATGGGGGTTATATTTGTCATAGAGTGTCCCTGCAAACTTCAATACGTGGGCAGAACACTCAAAAAGTTGAACGTGAGAGTAGGGGAACACATAAGGAATATTAAAAAAGGTCCCACAGTGTTTCTGCACACCTTAAGAGGGTGCATCAAAAGAATCCAGCGGGCCTGAAGTTTACGGGGGTCGAGTGGGTACAGAAAAAATGGAGAGGTGGAGATCCAGTTAAGCAAATAATTAAAAAAGAGGTAGAATGGATATATAATATGGGAACGCTACAGCCAACAGGGTTAAACGTAGAATGGGATGTAAAAATATTACCATTGGAATCAGAAGAATCGATACATTCCCGCTTTGAGGTACTAGGATAAATTGATACAAAGAAAAAATATATATATTTTTTTTCCGCCTGATATATGGGAGAATTATGTTGATTAATAGTATTAGAAAGCACTACAGTGGGTCTGTAGAAAAGAAACCACGAAAAAAACACATTAGCTAGTCTGAACGAGGTCATGTGGAGATGGGATTAGAGACGTATCTACCAGCAGGTGGTTATGTCACGGATGTTGTTGCAGAAAACTAGAAGACACAAAGATCCGACTGACTTTATCCCAAACTAAGGAACATAAGGATGAGCCCTATAAAAGCCCTAGAGCTCTCCCTGACTGCTCAGCCCATGCAAAGATCTTTATGATAGAAAATCGCATGCCCTCGTACCTAGACTGTGTGACACCTGAAAACCCTATAATAGTGAAGGGACACTACCACCGGCTCCCTACACTTAATACGGAGGGAGTCAGGGTCACCTAGGATCAAGCCAACAGGAAAACACAAATAAAGGAACAGACTTAACCAGGGGCGTACATAGAAATCATTGGGCCCCATAGCAAGAATCTTAATGGGGCCCCACTAACTCCGTCCACTGGCCCATCCCACCACCTGCCCTGGCTTCTCCCCTGCCATACCCCCAGCAGTTGCAGCCGTGTAGACATTAGGAGCTACTTTCACACTTGCGTTTCTATTTTCCGGTATTGAGATCCGTCATAGGGTCTCAATACCGGGAAAAAAAAACACTTTTGATTGTCCCCATTCATTGTCTGAGGGCACTGTCCACTATAAGCAGCACACAGGCACAGCTCATGGGGGGGGTGGGCCTATGGTGGTGCTGGCATAATAGTATACCAGTGCCACCATATCCCCCCTTGCCTTATGAACTGTCAGAACCTCCTAATGCATACCTCAGCTGCTGCAGAACATATAAAGCTTCGTTCACATCTGTGTTGGGGCCTCATTCGTGGATCAGGTCATAAATGCTGGACACAATTTTATAGCCTGGAAGATGGAAACCTGACAGATCTCATCATAGTCAGCGGGATCCGTCAGGTGTTGTCGTCCATGAAGTGCCAGATCCGGAACTGCAGTGATTTTCGCTGATTTGCTCCTATGACAGCAGAACAGCGAACGTCACCAGCACAGACGTGAACAAGTAATACACACCTCAGCTGCTGCAGAACATTATAATAGTGACAAGGGAACTACAAGTCTCATCATCACCAGATTATTATTGGAAATTAGGGAGCAACACAGGGAGAGGTGAAAGTGGAGAGAACTACAATTTCCAGCATGTCCAGGCTGTTATGATCAGATACAAGCAGACATTACACAGAGTATTAGGCCGGGTTCATATCACCGTTTAGTTTTCAGTTCTTCTGATCCGTCAGATGAACAGAAAAATAAAGAAAAAAAATGATCCTGTATTTCAAGCATCAGTTCTGCACATTTGGCATCCGTTTATGCCATTTCTGTCGGAGATCCGTTATTTTAGACAGAAAAAAGTCCTGCATGCAAAACGGAAAACTAAACTGTGATGCGAATCCAGCCTAAAAAAAGAGAACTACAACTCTCAGCATGTCCAGATTATAGGACATCATCTAGTTGTACCAGGTAAGAGCTTTAAAAATAAATAACTATAACCCCCAGTATGGCCAGACTTATTATGGGACATCAGTATACATTCCAAAGAGGGGGTATAAGAGGAGAGAACTACAACTCCCAGCATTACCAGCCTGTACTAGGGCATACGTTTAAATTACATTGAGAAACATATAATACGACAAAACTACAACTCCCAGCTTTTCTAGGATGTTATGGGTTATCCCAGAACACCACTAACCTCTCCTCCAGGCACCACACAGAAGCTCCGCCCCCTCACAGTGATATGCCACAGGTCTTTCACCAGTCCTCTGCACTGGTCACATGATGATGACATCACCAAAGGTCCTTTAGACTTCTGCTGCTCTGCTATTTATTGGCTTCCTGCACTGGTCACATGGTTGATGACATCACCAAAGGTCCTTTAGACTTCTGCTGCTCTGCTATTCATTGGCTTCCTGCACTGGTCACATGGTTGATGACATCACCAAAGGTCCTTCTCCACCTCTTACTTTCTCAGGTAGCCATACAAGTGTAATTAGTGGGCGGGGCCTATCCTCCACTGCGGGCCCCCTTCCCCAGGGGCCCCGAAGCAGCTGCGTGGTCTGCCTCTATTGGAGGTACGCCACTGGACTTAACTGAAGAGCCAGCAGTTGCAGCATCTAGCAATGAGCACCATCCAGGAAGTTGTATAAACCGCAAAGTGATGCAGTATGGGAGGGGATATAAAGGGATGCAATCAGTGCAACTAGATGACAGCTGAGAGAGGGAAACGAGATGACAAAACGAAACCAAAACAAAAGAACCTCAAGCAAGAGGTACTGAAGAACGTCTGTCAGAGCTTCTCAGATCTCTGGCGGTGACAGGTTACGATGCAGCACTATTAGGGAATATACGGCGCCTTTTGTAACCTCTCCAAACTGAGATATATATCATTATAGCGAAAGGATATTTGTGTCTAATCTATCAGTATGTTTATAATGAGGACCATGGGTACGATTATAGTTGCTTCTGTGTACAGCATTGGAAAATAATGGAAGTTCCAGCGCTTATATGCGGCAAAGATATGAGATTAAAAACAATTGGGATAAGTCTTTATGAATTTTAGGATAAATATGGAGAAGATTACGGTAGGAAAAAGGTTTTTTAATTATTAAAAATGTGTATAAATCATATGTTTTTATGATGTGGCTATAAAACCTGCCCTAAATAACTGAAACCGAGACTCCCCAGATGAAGCAGGAGCGAAACCCGGATCGGGCAGCAATTTTTATTGTGTGAGTATAATAAAGTATACTGAATTCTTTTACCTATGGGTCTGCTCTATATTGATTTTTCCTATAAAGGAACATACGCTAATGTTTACTACCGGCTGATTTATATACTGGGGAGGAATGATGAATATGCTCGTTGCTGGTCGGTTCAGAGTCTGAGGAGTTGGAGAAAGAAGATCAAGTGGAACAGCCACCTGAAAAATCTATAGTTTTTGTGCAAGCTTCTATCAAAGTATTTTCAGCACGGACCTATATATATATATATATATATATATATATATATATATATATATATATATATATATATATATATATATATATACTATTGGCAACTATACACTACAGAAATTTATGGTTATTCACAGGTGACCTGGATGGTGAGATAGGAGTACACAGAGTGGAAGTACATGAGAATGAAGGACATGAGGATGAAGGAAATGACCATGAAGGACATGAAACTGAAGAACATGAGAATGGAGGCAATGAGAATGAAGAACATTTGCCAATCTTGGTTGAAGAATCACGTAAGGGAACAAATATGATGAGGCAGTTAAATAAAAGAAGCCATGTAAAGGTCAAACTTCTAGATTTATAGAATAAATTTTTTAAAAATATTTCCAATATATGTAGGCATGGTCTTCCTCATGAGGGTTGTCCATTGTAGATTTTTCACTGTATTTTATAGGGGATGTAAGCTGCAATTGGATACTGATCATTGCCAAGTAACCTCGTTCTATTCTGTCCAGTAGGAGCGGGCTTGAACATATTTTTTTTGTTTGCTGCCTGTAATTAGAGTCTAATGTGCCAGAGAGCAAACTTTTGACCACATCCCCTTCGAATAATTCCTTAGACAATCCATACCTCAGCAGCCAGTGATACCTTTTTATTTTTGTATTTTACGTATTGTACCCTAGAGGACAGTCATCACCCAGTCATCACTTCCAGTCCCAGCACATCTTATACTAATACTAATCTTTATTAACCAGTTGCCACAAAACAGTAACCAGTGAACCCCCAAATTTCCCAGAAATGGATTATTGCAACTTACTGTTATTCGCAGGTGATCAGACTGAGGTGGAGGAACATGAAAACAATGAACCTGAAAATGAAGAACATTTGACAATTCCTGTTCAAGAATCAGGTAAAACAGCATTACAAGTAAGATGATAGGGCAGTAGTTACAGGAAGCCATATAAAGGTCAAACTAGAATATGGTATAAAATATTCTCTTGTAAAAATATTGAATATAAATATTTCTGAAGGGGCTCAAAGATATGGCCTGGTTAAATTTTATTTTTATTTTTCAAGGCCTTCTAGAGTATTCTGGGTAATAGTGAGAGAATGTCCCCTTGATGGCCCACACACAGAGTGGAGAGTAGCTCCAAAAAGTGTCCTTACTTAAGATGACCTTATAAAATCAGTAGGCTGTTTGTGTATCGTACCGTGTAATACTTAATTAGTCCTGTGGTGGCACTGTAGGAGAACTGAACGCTTGCTGACAGATGATCCCTCATGCTAAAGATGACTGCAACGGTCTCAGCACTGGCCAGTTTACCATCAGTGTATCCTTCTAAAAAAAAAAGTGGAGTGTACACAAGATTCTACAGTATTAGTTTTGGTCTTGGATGTTTCTGGAGGACCATGAGGTCCTTGGGTGATGTTAGTGATTAATTATTTTTGGGAACTCAAAGTCATTATAGTGGTATCTTATATTTCTAACACAGTAGTATTTTTTTGAGTATAGTATGGTTTTAGATGTCTCAACTATACTATAGGCTTCGTGGGTAAAAGAGGACAATTGAAATATCGCTGCAGTAAATTACAAATTTAAACCATCACCTCATTGACAAAATTGAACAAAATATTTTTGGAATTGTGGAAACAATGGATTATAGAATTTTACTGTTATTCACAGGTGAGGAGGTTGGTAATAATGTGAACGAAACTGAGAATGAAGAAAATTTGACCATTCCTGTTCAGGACACAGGTAAGATGACATGATGATGCAAGATGTTGGGGCAGTAGTTGGAAGCCATGTAAAAATCATTGTTAGGATAGAATATATTCTCCTCAAAACGTTCAATATACAATTTTTTCTAAAGTAGCTTAAGGTCCCTGGGTCATGATACATAGGAACACCAGTGAATGCTCAATAAGCAGAACTTTGGAATCTCTTTTGTTGTCTTAGTGATTAAAGGGGTTCTCTTGTTTGTAAAAACCCATTTTCATGTATCCATAATTCTGAGTTGAAGAAGAGGTCTTCTGTTCAGGAACCTTTTCTCTTGACCAGAGTGCAGAATGGTTACAATGAGTGCCTCTTGCTCTGGAGGACCTGCCCTGTCCTGTATTAAACAGACAACCCATTGAGGATAGGATAAGAACACAGGAGGTGGAAGAATATTGAGACTGATGACTGTGACGATGACGAATATTCAACAGTTTCCATCCAAGAGGCGTGTAAAACAATATTATGAGCAAGATAATGGTGCAGTAATGACGAGAAGCCATGTACAGCGCAAACCAGTAGATAGTGTAGAATATATTCTTCTACACATCTCCAAATATATGAATATTTTTGGAAAAACTTAATGGAATTGTCTGGTTAAAAAAAAAAAAAAAACATTTGCAATGATTTACCCTTTTATGACTCTCATGTCTTCATTACCATGGAGAGTGACTACCTATAGTGTCTCTAACTCTGAAAGACAGAGCCCACTATTTTTAATTATAACTATGTAAGGCTTCATTTTTCCTGTGGTGGTGATGCTGGAGAACCACCTGATGAAGGCCAAAGGAGTATCCTTTTGGTTTCCATCAGAGTGGTACAGTATAAGTTGGTATACCATTTTTTTTTACATGGAGCCTAGGGACAATGGATACATACCACCATATGCCTATAATATGGCATCCTTTGGAGGTACAGATTTGTCCATCTTAGACTTCCCCAAATTTAGTTAAAAAGCACCTGGCAGCAGGATAAACACTATAAATAGTGATGGACGAACATCGGCCGGGACAGTTCACGAATGTGATCAAATGTTCGTGAACCGCAAGTTCGCAGTGGGCCCCATTCACGTTATTGGCAGGCGAACCAGAAAAACCTTCAGGTCATATTTGCGGCCACCAAATACTTGGTAGAAGTGCACAAATAGACCCACAACATGGACAATGACAAAAATTCCCACAAAAATATGTATCTTAATTAGGGGCCATTTTTATGCGTCCTAAAGGGAAATTCTCAAAAATGTGCCCTGCTGGAGCCTAGAAAATTTTTATTTTAGGCCACGGGAGTACTGGCCTTAAAAATTAGGCATTCACCTGACATAAAAGAAATTCTGATTATGTGGCTCGAGGTACATTATGCGGTCAATGGATACAAATTTTACTGTAGGCCAGTGGAGTACAGGCCCCAAACATCAGGCATTCATCAGACAGAAAACAACAAGTAATTATGTGGCCGGAGGTAGATTACACGGTCAATGGATATCAATTTTACTGCAGGCCAGTGGAGTATAGGCCCCAAACAGTATGCATTGACCGGACAGAAAAGAACAAGTGATTATGTGGCTGGAGGTAGATTAGACGGCCATTGGATATCAGTATATCACACCAGTTAAAATTAGTTGTTCCAATAGCGTTTGTCCCTCTATATAGCTGGGGTATCGCAGCAGAACCGCACACAACTCCTGCACAATACAAATGCACTATAATATACTTTCTTGTGAGAATCGGTTAAGGTTTTCCTGAGAAAAATAATTTTATTCTTTATGGAAATGAGGGCTACAGTGTACCGAGGAGGTGTATCCATCACTGGAAAGCCGAGGCACACCAATGGCTTAGACCCTGCCCCTAAGTGCACTGATGTCCTCAATTTTTTTAAGAAAAAAAGTCTATTTTCTGGGAAATACCACAACCAATTTTCATGCCAGGTATCATTTTAAGCAGCAGGATCAATCCTACTAGACTTCACTCCTGGTGACCAGTGTGCTTTAAGGACTCTGATCTCTCAATTTACAAATTAAACACATTATCATGACATGATAGAAAAGTCCTTGACAGGCCGTAGCTCCCATCATGACCACTGGGTGTCCACATATAGACATATTGTTGACCATAGATTATAGCACGTTACTGTTCACTATTCACAGAGGATTTTAAGAAGTTGCAACCATCTCAAAATATGGAGAAGATTGAATATCTGCATGAAGATGAAAACACAGGAGGTCTATTTCAAGACACAAGTAAGACAACCTTATGTGTAAAATGATGGGGCAGTAGTGATAGGAATTCAGGCAAAGATACTTTTTTTGTAGTATCTCTTCTGTAAGCGGTTGAGTGACCAGGACCATTGCTGTAAACCATTGTTGCATTTCAAACAATACTGTATATTTAAATAGAGTCTGTCAGCAGGTTCTACCATGCTAAGCTGCTGACAGCACTAGGTCGGACTGGGGAGAACATGGCAAACATACCTTCTTTGGGAGGTTTTATTTTCAGGAGTAGTGTGAATGTGAAATTTCATCCTGCCAAATTCTGATCCTGCATGTGCCTACGGTGGGGCTTCACTGTGAAGTGCTCTCTGCATTGAGGTTCTTCACAGCCCCTTCTCTCTGCTTTAAGTGACAGCTGTAGCATCCAACCAGGAGACACTAGTAGAGGAGACACAGAGTAGAGGAGAGAAACTCTTAATTCACAGAGCAGTGGGCACTTGTAAGAGAACCCAGCAGAATATAACTTCTTATATACACTACTCCTGATGAGAAAGCTCCATAGGAGGGTCAAAACTTCTGAAGACACCTTTTAAGGGGTCTGACATTGGTATGGACTTGGAGTCTGCTACAGGGTTGAGGTCTGATTTTAATATAAGAAAGCTGAATATATTTAGGAGGTTAAAAATTAATTTAAAATAGGATGTTGTTACAATGGCTCACCTTCCTAGACTTTTGGATTAAGGTGCAGTACAGTAACTAGTCGTTTGGATGGCAGGCACTCTATCATCTGGTATGGCATGAGAAATAGTCTGTATTCTAGTTGTTGTACATTATAACATTTTAATATTCTGTGCACAATACAAAATCAGTATAAAAAAATACAAATACAATGAGATAAAAACAAAATAAAATAATGTAAAAATCCACTCGTTCTCCCATTCATCTAACCTGATCCGTATATTAATCATGATGTTTTTTATATGACTCCATTGTTGAACCATAAACCATGTGACAATAGATGAATAGAATTACGGTAAATTACCCAAAAATTTCATGAAAAAATAATACATGAATTAGTCCTCCTTTGAAATTGATTTCTTTTACGAACCCCTGTATATAATCCATAATGTTATATAAAAAATGTAAAATATGAAAATGAATAATAATTATCCTAAATTGATATCTTCTTGTTCACACTTTGTATATATGTTTTAATATTTTTATGTTTATATTTTATATTTTGGTTTCTTCAAAAGTTGACCGATAGTTCATATATTCTTATTTAAGCTGTATATATCTGTATGTTCAATGATAATAATTCATATCTAGATCATGTGACTCCTATTAATAGTGATTCATATATAAATCATGTGACTTTGATTAGCAGGATACTTTATAGTAGTTATTATAGTAGTCTCTTCAATAGTAATACTTCATATATAGATCATGTGACTCTGATTAATAGGATACTTTATAGTACAGGGTGGGCTATTTATATGGATGCACCTTAATAAAATGGGAATGGTTGGTGATATTAACTTCCTGTTTGTGGCACATTAGTATATGTGAGGGGGGAAACTTTTCAAGATGGGTGGTGACCATGACGGCCATTTTGAAGTCGGCCAGTTTGAATCCAACGTTTGTTTTTTAAATAGGAAGAGGGTCATGTGACACATCAAACTTATTGGGAATTTCACAACAAAAACAATGGTGTGCTTGGTTTTAAGGTAACTTTATTCTTTCATTAGTTATTTACAAGTTTCTGACCACTTATAAAATGTGTTCAATGTGCTGCCCAATAAGTTTGATGTGTCACATGAACCTCTTCCTATTGAAAAAACAAAAGTTGGATTCAAAATGGCTGACTTCAAAATGGCTGCCATGGTCACCACCCATCTTGAAAAGTTTCCCCCCTCACATATACTAATGTGCCACAAACAGGAAGTTAATATCACCAACCATTCCCATTTTATTAAGGTGTATCCATATAAATGGCCCACCCTGTAGTTGTTACATTACTGCCCCATGGATAATCTATTGTTGAAGGTCCAAACTGTGTTTGTCTCCGTCTGCTCTTCCTCCTGTGTTTGCCTCGTTGTTAGTCGAGGCACAAGCTTCTCGCCTGGCCCTGTTCAAGCTCTTTCGGCGTCCCACATGGTCTTTAGCTTTCCGCTTACCCACCTGGACTTTGTGTTCAATACGCGGTCTATTGCGCTTTCTGATGTAAATTTGAGGCTTGAGTATATCTTTCCAGCGGAGATGATAATCACTGAGGTTGTTTACATGTATCCTTTCAAATTAGTAACACCAAACGCGTTTCGGAGCTAACATGCTCCTTCTTCAGTGGTTTTGAATCAAAGAAACCTGAGTTTTCACAATTAAGGCCTCATGCATACAAACGTGTTCGCCCCGTGGCCGTGATGGGGCCCACAAACTGCGGACCGCAATGCACGAACATCGACTGTGGGGCAGCCGCAGCGGATCTATATGTTAGAATGTCCATGCCAAAGACAATATATAGGGAGAAGAAAACAACCTTTTAAAAAAAAGGATAGCAGAGTATGTTGCGAACATTAAAAATAGATTTGAACAACACTCAATTTTGAAAGACTTTAAATAGCATCATAACAGGGACCCAACAAAACTTACTTTTGTGGACTTTGAGAAGGTCAAAAACAGTGGCGAGGGGGTAATCATGTAGCTTGTATGTCACGAGTAGAGTCAAAGAGGATTTTTGAATTTAACACTCTGTTACCGGGGGGTCTAAACGCAGAAATGGAGCTATTTGGATTCCTGGGTGGGTGCCCTTAAGAGACAGGACATCGAGGTCAGGCTGTGTTACCAGCATCTCGATCTCTTCTCCTTGTGAGGCCCTCACCCCTTTTCTCTTCTTGACGTCCTCATCTGAAATAGCAAAAAAAGAGAAAAAGAATAAAGAAAAAAAGAGAAAAAGAAACAAGGAAATAGAAAGAATAAGAATAAAACCAAAATGGAAATAGGAAACACAAATTTTCTATATCCAAATTTTCTTTTGGTAATTTAATTCAATTTAGGGTCTAAAACATTGTAAAATAGACAATAAAAAGTTTTTTTCTTAAAACGCATAGAAAACGCATATGCGTTTTTTTGTAAACGATGTGATTTTGTTTTATTGCTAGCGACCAAAATTCTATATGCATGTAACGAAGGAACAGTATTAGTGTATATGAATTAAAGGACACAGACTATACCACAGCAAAGATTGTTTTTATATGCTTATATTTTATTCTTTATTTGTCTGTATTAATTGTGGATATAAGGATATTGTGCCAGTCCAGGTATTTGCAACAACAGTATACCAAAGGAAATCCGCCCCCATAATTAAGGAGAATATATAAAGAATTAGAGGGAGAGGATTGTATCCAAAACCACTGAAGGAGCATGTTAGCCTGAAACGAGTTTGGTATTACTAATTTGAAAGGATACATATACAGTTAGGTCCATAAATATTGGGACATAGACACAATTCTAAAATTCTTGGCTCTATACACCACCACAATGGATTTGAAATGAAACAAACAAGATGTGCTTTAACTGCAGACGGTCAGCTGTAATCGGAGGTACTTACATCCAAATCAGGTGAACGGTGCAGGAATTACAGCAGTTTGCATATGTGCCTCCCACTTGTTAAGGGACCAAAAGTAATGGGACAATTGACTTCTCACCTGTTCCATGGCCAGGTCTGTGTTATTCCCTCATTATCCCAATTACAATGAGCAGATAAAAGGTCTAGAGTTAATTTCCAGTCTGCTATCTGCATTTGGAATCTGTTGCTGTCAACTCTCAAGATGAGATCCAAAGAGCTGTCACCATCAGTGAAGCCATCATTAGGCTGAAAAAAACAAAACAAACCCATCAGAGAGCTGGCAAAAACATTAGGTGTGGCCAAAACAACTGTTTGGAACATTCTTAAAAGGAAGGAACGCATCGGTGAGCTCAGCAACACCAAAAGACACGGAAGACCTTGAAAAACAACTGTGGTGGATGACCGAAGAATTTTTTCCCTGGTTAAGAAAACACCCTTTGCAACATTTGGCTAGATCAAGAACACTCTCCAGGAGGTAGGTGTATGTGTGTCAAAGTCAACAATCAAGAGAAGACTTCACCAGAGTGAATACAGAGCGTTCACCACAAGATGTAAACCGTTGATGAGCCTCAAAACAGGAAGGCCAGATTAGAGTTTGCCAAACGACATCTAAAAAAGCCTTCACAGTTCTGGAACAACATCCTATGGACAGATGAGACCAAGATCAACCTGTACCAGAGTGAAAGGAAGAGAAGAGTATGGAGCAGGAAAGGAACTGCACATGATCCTCAGCATACCACCTCATCAGTGAAGCATGGTGGTGGTGTCATGGCGTGGGCATGTATGGCTGCCAATGGAACTGGTTCTCTTGTATTCATTGATGATGTGACTCCTGACAAAAGCAGCAGGATGAATTCTGAAGTGTTTCGGGCAATATTATCTGCTCCTATTCAGCCAAATGCTTCAGAACTCATTGGACGGCGCTTCACAGTGCAGATGGACAATGACCCAAAGCATACTGCAAAAGCAACCAAACAGTTTTTTAAGGGAAAGAAGTGGAATGTAATGCGATAGACAAGTCAATCACCGGACCTGAATCCGATTGAGCTGCATTTCACTTGCTGAAGAGAAAACTGAAGGGAAAATGCCCCAAGAACAAGCAGGAACTGAAGACAGTTGCAGTAGAGGCCTGGCAGAGCATCACCATGGATGAAACCCAGTGATGTCTATTGGTTCCAGACTTCAGGCTGTAATTGACTGCAAAGGATTTGCAACCAAGTATTAAAAAGTGAAAGTTTGATTTATGATTATTATTCTGTCCCATTACTTTTGGATGTAAATGCCCTCAAATTAAAGCTGACAGTCTGCAGTTAAAGCACATCTTGTTTGTTCCATTTTAAATTCATTGTGGTGGTGTATAGAGCCAAAAATTTCAGAATTGTGTTGATGTCCCAATATTTATGGACCTGACTGTAAATAACCCCAGTGATTATTATCTCCGCTGAAAAGATATACTAAAGCCTCCAAATTACATCAGAAAGCACAATAGACCGCGTATTGAATACAAAGTCCAGGTGGGTAAGCGGAAAGCTAAAGACCACGTGGGACACTGAAAAAGCTTGAACAGGGCCAGGCGAGAAGCTTGTGCCTCAACTAAGAAGGAGGCAAATGCAGGAGGAAGAGCAGATGGAGCCAAACACAGTTTGGACCTTCAACAATAGATTGTCCATGGGGCGGTAATGTAACAACTACTATAAAGTATCCTATTAATCAGAGTCACATGATTTATATATGAAGTATTACTATTGAAGAGACTAGTATGATAACTACTATAAAGGATCCTGCTAATCAAAGTCACATGATTTATATATGAATCGCTATTAATTGGAGTCACATGATCTAAATATGAATTGGATATATACAGCTTAAATAAGAATATACGAACTATCGGTCAACTATTGAAGAAATTTAAATATAAAATATTAACATAAAAATATAAAACATATATACAAAGTGTGAACAAGAAGATATCAATTTAGGATAATTTTTTATTCATTTTCATATTTTTACATTTTGAATTGAACATTATGGATTATATACAGGGGTTCTTACAAGAAATCAATTTCAAAGGAGGACTCATTTTTGGGTGATTTAATTCTTGACTTTCTTGAATTCTTGAACTTTCTATGTACTCATCTATTGTCACATGGTTTATGGTTCAACAATGGAGTCATATAACAAACATCATGATTAATATACGGATCAGCTTAGATGAATGGGAGAACGAGTGGATTTTTACATTATTTTATTTTGGTTTTATCTCATTGTATTTGTATTTTTTATACTGATTTTATATTGTGCACAGAATATTGAAATGTTATAATGTACAACGACTAGAATACAGACTATTGCTGATACCATACCAGATGATAGAGTGCCTGCCATCAAACTGACTAATTATATATTTTTTATCAATTTGGCTTTGGGTGCACCAAGGACACTGCACCTTAATCCAAAAGTCTAGGAAGGTGAGCCACTGTAACAATATCCTATTTTAAATTAATTTTAAAAATATTCAGATTTCAACCCTGTAGCAGGCTCTAAGGCCTTATCAATATCATTTTGGGATCTAGTCTAGTTTTAGGTGTAGCTCAAAGTGGTGCAGAGAAGTCGCACTGTGCCCCAGTGCATGAGGCCCTCAACAGTCCCTCTGCCCCAGAGACACCAGTATTATAATTAGTTGATGCTCCTATTTTTGCATTGATGCCCAGTGGGGAGTATTTATTTGTTGAGCAGTCTGGTATAGCGGTGCTATTTATGTGCACATTACAGCATAATATATAATGTATATGCATGTATAAAAGTTAAAGTCCTGAGGGACCTGGTGAAGAGTTACAGAACTTTTGTAAAGTTATAGTTGTAGAATCTTTTGGTTGCTGAAAGTCATGTGGTTCTTCAAAAGAATCTGGTGCTGCAGAATAGTAGCCCAACACTAGATCCTACATTATATGTTGTGGCTGAAACTCTATGGCTCTTTGACTTAACAGAAAGATGTGTCCTTCTTTATTCAGGCATGATATTTCATTTGTAGTATATGAACAAAGTGAAGGTTTAGAGTCCATGTAATACACATAGGTGCCCCAAGAATTTTCTGTAAAATATGGGCAACCATAGATTTTAGCAACACACTCTTATTTGCAGGTGACCTGGATGAACAAGACAAGGTGGAGGAACATAAGAAGAATGATGACTATGAGAATGAAGATGATTTAACTCTTGTTGAAGAAACAGGTATGACAACATTATGAGAAAAACGATGGGACAATAGCATCATGGACCCATGTAAAGATCAAACCAGTAGTTGGCATAGAATATATTTGAGACATATTTCTGAAGTAGTTGAAGGTCCATGGACAATAAATAAGACATGTAATGTTATACATAAGGAAGAACGTCAGCCAATTTGGAAGCTAAAACAAAACTTTCCACTGGATTCCATTTTTTGTGGCCATCATTGTTGTAATGAATTTTAAACCAATTCTTAATGGGTTTGTCTTCCAGAAGCAAACCATTTTCTAAAGACATGTCCCATCAGTTACCCCAGTGGTGTGAGACCTGGACCACTACTTCTATAATATTTATAGCTATTTTCCCTTAAAGGGCTGGGTTTTCAACAGCCTTGTGATTCTTTAAAGGGAACCTGTCAGGAGATTCATACTGCCCAAGCCACAGGCAGCATGAAATATTGACAGGCTCCCTGGTTACAAACAGCTGTTCACACCATCTTTGGTGGAAAGATCTTCAAAATGATGGACATGATAAAAACATAAGAAATCTCTTGGAGAGTCATACTTCCCAAACTACAGGTAGCATGACATGTCAACAGACTCCCTGTTACAAATAGCTGTGCATACCATCTTTGAGAGGAACAGATTTTCAAAATGGTGAACATGTTAAAAACATAAGAAATCTCTTAGAGATTCATACTTCTTGAACCACAGGTAGAATGAAATATCAACAAGTTTACTGGTTACAAATGCAATGCACCCCCCCCCCACCCGCGCAGGCCGATCTTGTCCCAGGTTTTAGGAATGGGGAGTGGTGATTCGGCCTTACTAGTTGTGTGTGTCACAGTACTCCTAAATGGATAGTGTCGCTCCCCAGAGTTAGGCTTCGTAGCAATAAAAGGGAAGTTATAGTTGCTGGAGTAAGAGTCCAGACTTGGTGAAAGTTCAACAGCTTTACTTAAATAAACTTGCATCCAGACAGTATTTGGTCTTTATCTTGGTTCCAGCAGGTTGTAGCGTAAACAAACTTGGATATCTTGCTTTCTCTTTCTCTGCTGTGCTAGACTTTGGCTTCGGTCTGGTTGCTGGACTTTCTGACAGTTCTGGTACCTTTGAGTGGATTGCCTTTGGCTTTTGACCCCCTTGTGATACTCTGTAAACTGTAAGGAGTCAGAGTGCTCTATGAGCTGCTTCCCCTGTGGACATTCCTGATGCAGGAGCGTGGGCCATTCCCTTTACTGTGCCATCTCTTGTGTCTTTCAAGCTTCACTATGGAATCTAAACTGACTATAGCTTCCTGCAACTCTCCCTTGGTAGGAAGCAGGATTAGCCCACTTCTGCCCAAAAGGGGAAGAATGGAATAGTATGTTCCATTCTATCTAAAGATCTGTCTCTCTCTCTATACCAGATACACTGCCATCTGCTGGTGAACCAGGCACATTACTTAACAGTTTCATAGTAATACTATTAATGCCCTGGACCATAAGGACCTGGAATAAATACACAGATTACATTATTGTTAGACCTTAGAGACCGTAGCAGGGTGTAGTAATGGTAGTGCCCGCTCTGGGGTACTACACAAACAGCTGTGGAGATGATAAAAACATAGGAAATCTCTGGGAGATTCATACTGCCCAAACCACAGCATGAAATAACAGGCTCCCTGGTTACAAACAGGTGTGCATGCCTTCCTTGTGAGGATCGGTTATTCAAAATGGTGGACATTATAAAAACACAGGAAATGTCTTGGAGATTCATACTTCTTGAAACAGGGAGCATAAAATCTTGACAGGCCCCCTGGCTACAATCTTAGTTGTGTTTTATTCTGAAATGCTGCAGTGAAAACATTGTTTAGAAATGAGCTGGAAACTGGGAGAAGGGTCATCTGGGTGGCTCCCCAACGGCCTCTCCTGGACCGGCTAAGCTTGATTGACAAGGCTTTCTGTGGGCAAATAGGAGGAGAACTGTCAAATCAAGCTTCTCTTCTCTCCATTCCCAGCTCATTTCTAGCTATGTTTTTTTTCTGGAAGTGCATTGCTTTTTAGGGTTACAAATGGCTATTTGTAACCAGGGAGCTGGAGGAACATGAGAAGAACGATGAACAGGTAAGACAACATTGGGGGAAAGACGATGGGGTAGTAGTTACACTGAACCTTATAAATGTCAAACCAATAGATGGTATCGAAATAGCTACTTGTAAGCAGGGAGTCTGTTAGGATTTCATAGATTTTCTGTCTCTTGACAGGTTCTCTTTAAATATATCAGCTATATGGTAGACTTACATTACACTCCATGTAGCACAGTAAAGTTGCACACTGTAGCACAATCATTAGGACTCTGTATGACAGGTATGAGTATGATGTGGCAGTTGTGTGGCTTTATTTGGGCAATGTATAACTTTGTATTTGAAAACTCAAGGACATGCAGTTTTTTTCCACATCCTATAAGATTTATAATCTTTATAACAAGTTAGCCACGTGTCCTTTAATCTCATATAACATACCTAAAGTGAACAAAAGCAAATTACTTGATGGTATATATCAATTACACTAAAGGTGTTCCAGTTATATTGGCAACCATGAATTATTGCAATTTACTGTTATTCACAGGTGACCAAAAAGCGGAACTGTGAAAAGACCAGAAGAACTGGGGTGAAGGAACATCTGAAGGAGAAGAATGGACTGTTAATAAATCTTCATACTTTCACATGAAAAGCATTGCAAATATTAAAAGCCTTACTCCAACAGAGGATCTCTCCACACGTCTTTGTGAGATTGAGAAACAGTGCTCCCTGTTTGAACACTTTTTGTGTGTGGATTAAATAAATGTTCTGGACTGACGTTCTGCTGTTTGGCCACAAGATGCTGCTGTTTCCCAGGTACAGCTGACTGACTGCATATATATTTCCATATTAATGAGAGGTGTGGTTCTTCTGAGCATGAAGTAGCTGCCGCAGCCATCCTAGGAGCGAGCTGAGGAACTGTGTGTGAGCAGAGAAACTAATGGATCCAGGAGTGAGAGGACCTTCTCCGTGACCCCAGCTGCATCTGAGTGAAGCTGATCGTTGTCCAAGACCCAGCTCCAGTCCGGGGAAAGGAGGATTGTTTCCAGGAAGGCTGACAACAGCTAAGGAACAAGCTGCATACCCTGTGAGACCTCATGTTTGCTGCAGAGACTGGTTGTTCGGTTCAGAGACATCAGTGGATAAAGAGCAGACCCCGGTCGCCTAGAGACTTAGACCAGGCCTGTAGTTAGCTAGTTAGGGTCTTTGCTTTGTGTCAGGTCTAAAGAGTTGCTACTGGTCCTACAAAAAAAGGACATTACACATTTGAGAGCTGATAAACACCCCCACAAACACTATCCAGTTCAGAGTTTTGCTCAGGAGTAATTATCAAGCACATGCTACCAGACTAGTTATGGGAGAGAGAATAATATAGAGTACAGTAAGATTGTAAACTGTTGTGTTGCACCGCAGGCTATGGCGAGGCAGTTTTACTTGTGCCCGCCAGTAGGTAAATTATCACAAAATTTCCACTGGCATCCATCAGAGGGCACCATGCTGTGCAACACGTGTTAGTAAAATTCTGTTTTAGCAAAATCTGGTGTTGGAGTTGCTTTCCTCGTTCGTGACTTCGCTGTATCCTGGATAGCCCACCCCAGTACACAGCTTATATCTTGATAAACTTTATAGCTCGACTAACGTAGCCCTCCAAGAAAAAGGCAATGTGCCACCTTCAGTTAGTCCAAAAGGTGGCAGCTATATTAATAACCAAACAACCTCGATGTGTTCCCACAACACTAGTGCTTTGCTCATGGCTGTCCATAAAATGAAGAATAACTTTAAGGAGGTTGTCTAGGATTTTAGGCCATCACCATTTGATCGGTGGAGGTCCAAACTCTGCACTCCCATCTATCAGATGCTTTAGAGTAGCTCCGGCATCGAAAGTCAGCACCAATCATACACAGATTGGTCAATACTCTAGTGGAGAGAACTGGTTACCATTCACTTCAGAGGTAGCAGAACTGCAGTACCCAACTCTGTCCACTACATAATGGGCAGAGCTGTGAAGTTCTGACGCCTGAGCTACTAAAGAATGGCTGATTGGCTTGGGTGTGAGCTGTCGGACCCCTGCTAATCAAACAATTATGTCTATACTGAGGGACGGGCAGCAACTACTTGAAATAATTACAGGAGCCTCATAGTCCTTGACGTTCCCTTAGGTTGTAAAGGGTGTCCTGATGAGGACTGTTTGAGAACCTAACCACCTCCCTTCCTGCAACCATATTATCAAACTGTTCTCCACCATTTAAGTAACTGGAGACTACTGGCATGTTATACTATGTATGCTGTGATATGACCTGGTGCCCGAGGGGGTCCAACAATCCCTGTGCCACATGTTAATGTACTGTAGGCTATACTGCATTAGATGAAGGAATGCATATGATCATAGATGTACACTTTATCGCAGGCCTTGTACTGTACCTTATATATGAATTGATGTGTTCTGTGCCTTTAAGGCGATAACACCATGTAGCGGTGGGCACACAGGTTGACTAAAGTCAGGGGTGAAATATGCCATCACTTTTTTAGCAGTGAAATGGATCCATAGTTAAATTTGGGCCTTCCCAGAGGAGTAGTGATCCCAAGAGCCAACATAATGGTTATTGACACTGTCTATTCTATTCTCATGCTCTGGACTGATATCGCTGATTGGTGGGAGCTCAGTGTGGGAGTACAGACCAACTGGTATATGGCAATTAAGTAGACTCCAGCTAGATAATGGTGATGATTATATTTGATAATGACCAGAGATGAGTGAATTTCTTAATAGGTCTCTGAGTTTTGGTAAAATTTAAAATATGCCATATTAGGGACATATCAAAAGTTTTGACCGTCGGAAGTCTGAGCTCTGTGACCCACCCTCCATTGCTGGAATAAGGAGAGGGGCTCAATAGATGTGCAAGGGCCCATCTCGAGTCCCTCTTCTGCTATGCGCATGCTTCTTTCTCCTCCAGAGATCAATGGAGATCTCAGTTGTCTGACCGCCACCAATCAACACTTTTCATATGTCTCTATGATATATCACTTTTTGATGCTAATAAATCTTCACCTTATTGCCATACAGACAGATGTGATGTGTTTCGACTAAACAGCCTTTTCCAAACAAGAATGTCACATGCTTGTTTGAAAAAGGCTGTTGTTTACCCGAAACGCGTCACATCTGCCTGTATTCTGCTTATGGCAATAAAGGGAAGATTTATTAGAATCCAAAATTGAGTGCTGATCCACTTATTCTACTTGGATGTATGGGCCTGCAACCACCCTCTTCCAGAGTGCCGACTGATTATTTCTATGATATATCAAAAGTAAATTTTACCAAAATTCTGTGACGCTTTAAAATTCAGTTCTGCTTTGATTCAGCTGAATTCGCTGACTGATTTGATTCAGGTCTGGAAAAACTCTACCCAACTTGAAGTGCCCCAATTACTAGGAAAATTCGCTCTTTTTGAACTTTTTTAAAAATTTAAGTCAAATTTCAGAATTTTTAAAATTGGTCGAGTCATCTCTAATAAAAACCTCATCCATTTAACATATCTCAAAGCTCCAGTCCAGCTTCTGATACATCGGACTGCCCACAGTATTTATGGACCCCCAACAAGACAACCCTTTCTGTAGTCAGGGATGTCCCAGGAATGTGGGAAGGTGCAATCATAGAGGGAGAAGCCTATATATACAACATGCCATCGATCATCTTTCATTATCTTGCCCAGCACCTTCTCTTAAAGGGACCAGGACTTTAAGGGGACAAGACTTATGTACTTGTCTTGTACATAAGTTGAGCAGACGGTTCACACATTATTGAATACAATTGTATTGTATACTGCATCTTTTTATGTTTTGCAGAAAGTGGGCGACATTTTCTTTGCCACCTGCAAACTTTGTAAACCCCACCCATGCTGAGTTGTGCTTCTGAAATTTGTTTTAAAAGTTATAATTAAAAAAAGGACTAGGTTGGTGTAAATATAATCCAGGCACATAATAAAATAGATTTAGAGCGCTCAAAAATAATTTTGCTTAGTAAATCACCCCCCCCCCCCACTGACTTCTCAGAAAACTAAGCATGGATGGGTCCTGTGAAAGGGCCCCTGTAATTCCCTTCCAATCGGCCATTTCAATTCAAATATCACACATTTACTTTATAAACTTTACCTCTTTAGTGTTCTATGACATATATATCCATCATGGGTGGGTGAAGCATGTATAAAGTAGGCTCACAAGGTGATCCTGCTCCTATAATACATCTGGCCACAATGATCGAGATCAGAGATAACTCCTACTCTGGTCATTTAACCTCTCAGATGCTATGGTAACTAGCTCTCTTCTGATCTCAGCCACCAGGGCTAAATTGTGGGCCTCTGATTGGTTTATAGGACAGTCTGGGTCATCGAAAGCTGTCTGAAAAGCTCTGCCTGAGGTACTGCCTGACAGGCAGCCAGCAAAAATCCTGTAGACTGCAATAGCTATAATTCTATTGTAATCTATGGTACGAGTGATCAGAAGTTTTTATGTTCAGGTCTCTAAAATGGGCTAAAATTGCAGTAAAAAAAAAAAAGAAAAAAGTTTTTGTTTTTTTAAATCATCATCTTTTCCAATTTTACATATAAAAATAAGCAATGAAATAAATAGATATAATAGAAAACGGCGTGTCTGAAAATGTCTGAACTAATTTCGTAGTGGAAAAAGAAATAAAAATGTACATTTTAAAATTTTTGGGTCACCTTGCCCCTCAAAAAAAAAAAATGGAGTAAAAAGTAATTAGAAATTCATATGTACCCCAACATGGTACCAATAAAAACACAAGTAGATAAAAAGCTAAAAAAAGAAAGTTATGGCTGTCAGAATCTGGCCATGCACAAAAAAATAATTCCAAGGTTTTTGTTTTTTTACAGTATTTATAAAAAAAGCATAATAAAAACTGAATATGTGAGTTAAACTTTAAAAATTTGCAGTACTTGGAACGTAGGAAGGAAAAAAATTTGGCTTGGTTAAGATAAAAAAATTTTTTTTTAAGTCCAGTCTGTAAGTTTCATACATTTCTACCTTCCTGTGGATGGAACTATGGAAACAATGGACGATAACACAACATCCTGTCTGTGATGTATATAAGGGTCTGATAAAGGTGTTAACCTCAGAACAGTAAGTAGGAAAACTCTTATTCCTCACACCAGTGTTTAGATAGTCTATCAAAAATATCAAACTATCAAACTTAGATCTTCATATATGCCTACGGAACTGACCTTGCCAGTATTGGTCTTTTGTCAAAGTTAAAGATAGGTTAAGGCCATGTAAGCCCTCCGTTTTTCAAGAGGTCATTCAGGTGGCTTTCCTATCATAGGCATTCCTTGTATATTGAAAGGATATGTCATTAATGTCTAATCATTAATGTCTAGTGATGAGTGACATAGGCAATATTAGTTTTCGCAATATTTTGTGAATTTTTCACACAATTTCCATGGCTATGACCACCCTGCAATTCATCGGTGGTGGTCGTGCTTGCACACTATAGGAAAAAGCACCAGCCTATTTGGTGGCCCGGACCTGGGGAACGCACATAGGCTGGTGCTTTTTCCTATAGTGTGCAATTTAAATCACTATAGAACTCTACTGAACGGAGCTTAGATCACATTAGAACACTACTGAGGTAGACTTAGTTCACTATAGATGCCAACAGAACTAAACTTAGATGCTACTGAACCAAATTAAGATCACCCTAGAACCTTACTTAGCCAAAGTTAGATCACTATAGAACCCCACTGAGTTAGCTCACCATAGAACCCTGAAGAATCAAACTTAGATCATCATAGACGCCTATGGAACTGATCTTGTCGGAAATAGCTATAGAAATCTGCTGAGCTGAACTTAGGTTGCTTTAGAACCATGCTGTACTGAACTTAACTCACCATAGAAACCTACAAAAGTTAACTTAAATCTATATAGAACTCAGAATTCAGGTAGGTACACCAAGTAACATACAGAGGACTGACAGATGCAGGCAGAAGATGGGAGAATAATGTAGGAGAGGGCAGATAATTATTTTTGCATAGTTGTATGCAGACTAATTTCAAAATGGCTGACTAAGGATGCAACTTCCTGTTCAAAATAACAGTATGATGATTAGCCACAAGAAATTACATGCACAAGACTGGCCCATGGACAGACGATGGGATTTTTGGATTGTTGTATGCACGTTGGTGAGTGGATGACCATGACTAAGATCCATCATTTCAAAATGGCTGACTATGGATACTGACTTCCTGTTCACAGTTACAGTACAATGATAAGGTGCAAGAAGTTAATGCAATAGACTGACAGACATGAATAGAAAGTGGGGAGGGAGAGGAATGAGAGGAGAAGGATGAAAATTATTTTTGCATTGTATGATTGTGGGTGACTGGATGACCAAGACTAAGCCGCATAGCTAAAAAATGGCTGACTAAGGTTACAACTTCCTGCCCCCTTGTATATCAGGAAATGAACTCTCTGGACCTACTGTATAATATGACTTGAGATGAAGGAATCGTCTGCTGTGACATTGGGATCTATCATATGATACCACTGATGGGAATTTGTGAACTGGGACCTCCACTGGTGGCAGAAACCAAGGAGTGTTGTGTTTGATGATGCACTGAAGCCATACAGATTCATCAGAGATCTTCATAACTCAAGACAACCCAAGATATCTCACTAGCACTGAACTGTACGTGCACAATTAACCTTTATACATTTTCAGGGGCCGAGAAATGTTTGTCTATTTCATGTATAGAATGTGCTTCAGATAATATCGTGTTTGGTGGTGCCTTTCCTAATGAGGTGAGAAGTACGTGTTTGGCAGTGTCCTTCATGATAAGGCAGGAGGAGCCAGAGCTCTGTACATTTCTATATATGGTAACATATGGGGAGTATATACCAGTATAATCTACAGTAATATCCAGTATGTACCGGACCCCTGTGCTGAGCAGCAGATATGGGGGTTGTCTATATCCTTCTCCTTATACAAGGTAAGAAATGGGACTTTATCATTTTATATCATAGTTATTATGTCCAGTTATTATGCTGATTTTACTAATGTAATTTCAATTTTATTTACATAGGATTATGGTGTATTTTTTGTAAAACATTACAATATAACAGTGTAATAAAGTGGTACAACTCATCATAGGGCCATACACTAATAATGCTAGCTTATACATATATATAATATAGATAATTACATACTGTGGATTTCAGATTTAAAAGAGATACGAGATAGATGGAAGATTGGATGACTAGATATGAGATACAGTGAGTTACCAGTCCCCGGGGCAAGCAAAGTATTGCGCCCCCTTATCTGTGCACACGCCCTTTTTTATGGAACTACACCCCAAATTATACAAAGATCAATATTACCAATAACACTATATAAAGTCCAAATAGTAGTAATACTGACTAATAATACAACACTATACCAAAACCAGCATTACCAACACAAAACATTATCGGATTACCGCTTGTTTTTTGTGCACATTACTTGTGGTTTTTGTTTCAGATTTCATGCTTATTTTAACAGATCTCACCCTTCTATTGAAAAGGGGGAAATTCATTTAAAAAAATTGCAAATACAAGATTTCAAAATCTGCAAAGTGTGCATGAAATTTGGCTAATCCCATACACTTTGCCGGTACTGTACTACACGGCAGTTTTCCACTGCGAGGAAAAAACGCCCGTAATTGACAACATAAGAATGCAGCCTAATATACAAATAATACTGCTAAAACCATGAACACTTATTACCACCTCATAGTGATTGAATACTACACCGGACTGATAGTGGGAGTTTCTTTCTCCCAATCTGATGAAGTGGCCGCTCCATTTACTCTCTATGGGACTGCCGGAGATAGCCCAGTGCAGCGCTCGGCCATTTCTGGCAGTCCCATAGAGAATGACTGGAGTGGCAGAGGGCATGGCTGACCTGTCACTCCATCAGATTGAGGGAACAGGATTCTGGTTTTTGGGATCAGTGGGGTCCCTGTAGTCAGACCCCCACTAACCAGTTAGTTATCCCCATCCTATGAATAGGAGATAACTTCCAAAATTGGCACAACCACTTGAATTCATTCCCAACCCCAATATATATATATATATATATATATATATATACACACATTTGTGTGTGACAGATAATAGAAAATAACTTACATGCTGGATAACACTGTGGCCAGGATGGAGGGGGTTAACCTGCAGTCTTGAAGAAGCTGATGGCAGGGGAAGTAGGAGAAGATCTTCTCAGGCTTCAGCGACTGTCCGCTTTGTCAGAAGGTCGGAGGGGCACAGTGAGGTCATTAGGAAGGAACAGAAACTTTGGTGGTGAAAAGTGTAAAACTTGTGTGCCCTAGCTGCCTGCCTACACCCCTAAGAACCGCAGAGCTAGAAGGTGCTGTGTGACTGTGCAGCCTAAAAGGGACTGAGTCGGGAACAACATCCAGTCAGCAGAGCACTGGAACTGCGTGTGTCTGCCTCAGAGGATCTGCACCCACCACTTCCAGATCCTGGATACAGGGAGAGGAGCGGGCCAGGCATCAGAAGCCACCGCAGCTAGGAAACAGAAAGTACCTGCTTGGAGCGAGGAGGAGGCTGTCAGGAGACCCGATCTCTCTCCTTAGCTCCCAGATTGTAGGGCAAACTACTAGTGCTGCGTCCCGCCGTAGCGCAGCTGTTGTAGGTGGTAGGCGCAGTGACTGCCCAAAACATTCACTGATATAGGCAGTGAGCTGTATATTGTCTGTGCTGGTGGGCGCCCCCTTGCAGTTTGGCGCCCGGGGCAATGGCCCCCCTGCCCCCCCCCCCCCCACACTACACCACTGATGAGATAGATAGATAGATAGATAGATAGATAGATATTAGATTATTTTCTGTTATTTTTCTTTTATAAATGTAGCCATGTACATCCGCATATTCATTTATTACATTGTGCAGGATGTTTTGTATCTTTTTATGTGATTTTTGTTTAGACTGTTGTATCTCTCACGAGTTATGGCCTTGTCACTTTCCTTGTCTTAAGTGGTGGCTATATAATTTACCTTGTCTTGAAAAATGATGTCCATGCCATTTACTTGGTTTTGCTTGGTGGCTTTGTCCTTTATCTTGTCTTGAGCGATGGACTTGCCATTTACCTTTTCTTGAGTGGTGGCCTTGTCATTTACCTTGTCTTGAGTGGTGAGCTTGTCAATTAACATGTCTTGAGTGGTGGCCTTGTCATTTACCTTGTCTTCAGCAGTAATGTTGCCATTTGCCTTGTTTTGAGAGGTGGCCTTGTCATTTATCTTGTCTTGAGTGGTGGACTTGTCATTTATATTGCTATGAGTGTTGGCCTTGTAATTTATCTTGTCTTGAGTGGCAATCTTGTCATTTACCTTGTTTTGAATAGTGGCCGTGTCATTTACCTTACCTTCCCATGAAGGGAACTCAATCCCATTTTATTTTTGTACAGTAGAACCACAAGATCCTGTCACTATTACAAAGGGGAGAGCCCAAGAAAATTCACATCACAACTGGGTCGAGATAGAAATAACCAGACTTACCAGACTTACCCCCGGCATGTACACTGGATGTCCCGTTCCTCATTTTGGAGATTGTATAACCAGAAATTGAATTAAAGTTTTTCTTGAACAGCAGTGGAGATCCTGTTCCATGTAAAGAAAATATCATAGGCAAAGCCTCAATTTGAATAAAGGGTGGCATGCTCATCACTAGAACACAATAAAGGCTTGATAATGTGTTTTGGGGATATTTAAGTTGATTTCCCCTCAGAGGTCTATAGCCTGAGCTCCTCTTTCTAAACTAATTGTATTTGACGCCTAAGAGCTTCTCATCTTCCAGCTAGATATGTTATTGAAAGCTACATTGCTTTTACATTTTTTCTGTTATTTTTTAAAAATAATTCCAAGAAGTCAAGAAGAAATTACAATACCCCAAAAATTATTTTGTGTACCTTGCTATGTTTATGGGAAGCAGTGACACAGGTATGTGCCCGGGATACAGAGCAGGTTTCATGTTGAGATGTTCAACCTAAAATTAGCCAATGTACATATTTTTTTTCCACTGTAAAACAATTTGTAAACGTAGGTTTAACCACAGAGAGTGGACCTTACACAACATCCTGCTCACGTTTAGATGAGAAGTTGGCAATGTTGCTAAACAGAAAAAAATAGGTCAGCCCTTAAAATAGAACCACCAACTTTTCCATTTGACCTTCATCTTTTCACTTCTTGATTACATTTCAGGTGCACTTTTTGCTTTCTTGAGTAAAGGTGAAGTTAGTTTCAGGGTTCATTTATATTCTTTGATTAAATGGAGGGTCTCACCTCCAAATTCAATTTTAAAGTAGGCACACTATGTAGGGTAGGTGCCCTGAAACATGACCACACCTTTCTTGGGAATAGCCTGGTGGTCCTCTAATTATGAGAAATGCTTCCTTTAATTGTAAATATGGTTTTTGGTGCACTGTGGGTGGGGGCTGCTCCATTTGATGCCCTTTTCATTGCTGTAGCTCTGAGATCTCATGAACTGTAAAATGGGTTATCCAAGACCTATAATGCCCCTCCAAATGTTGGGCCCCTCACAGATTGTATTTACCTCGCTCTCTGGCACCCGTGTTGCTTCTGATGCCGGCACGGCCGCCACTGCATCTCCCCGTCGAGCAGATAAAAACATCTGGCATCAGGGGGGGGGGGGCAGCCAATAGTAGGCCACTATTGGAGTGAGCCTCGCTAGTGTCACTCACGATGCTAGGGAGGCTTGTCTCCGTAGGGGCCTACTATTGGCTGCTCCCCCTGTCGCCAGATGTTTTGATCCGCACACTCGGAAGATGCCGCGGCCATACAGGCATTATAAACGATGCTGGGAAGTGAGTTAAGGTATAACCCCTTTGATCATACAAGTGGGGGCGGTGTTGGGCAGTGTTACTAGAGAAGTGATGGTGTAGCATCTAGTGAAAATCTTATATATTGAAAATCTTATACACTGATGCAGACACTCAGAGGAGCCCAGGTGTGATTTATGCTTCATTTTATAGATTTTTCTGCTCCGAGACATAAAAAAATAAAAATAAATCAGACCCTTTAAGACACCTTTAATTAAAATGAATACTACACTATATTATACCATATATGTACACACCTAATAATCTAATAAACTGGAAGGTTTGTATACTATATTTAACTCAATTTCTCAAGGAGTTTTTAATTTTCAAGAAAAATCCTGTACTCCTTTGTCACTCAGTGCCATACATTTATGGAGCTTTAACCATGCAGGCAAAACTGAGATTACCATGATTATGGTCTTACGAGGCAGTCTGAGGGTAAAGCAGGCCATACATTTTGTCCCATACACATGCATTCTTAGCTCAGCCAACCATACATGTGTTCTTCATAGGTAGAGGGGAGTAAGCTTCTGCCAGAATCCTCTTGTGGTGACTTATCTCCATAGAACAAAGGAATCAGGCATGTTGAAATCCAATATGCCTGACCCTCTGAAATCTGACATATCTGGAGAATCGGTAGGTCCTAATACACATTAGATGGTCTCCTGATTGTGTTAAAATTAACAAGTCTGGCTGACATAACTCCAAAGATGCAAATCCCTTGAGGAGGTTGGCTGCATACCTGAGACAAACAATGGCCACATTGGTGGACATATATAAAAAATCAAGACCTCACAAAGCAAAGTCTTCATGAAACAATGAAAATGAATTGGTCCTTCTGGAATGAATGGCAATACATGTGGTCAGAGAGCTCATTTGAATTTCAGTGATACAGTACTTAGACATGTCCTTTTAGTGAGGGGAGCATGAAGGCAACAAAAGATGGTCTTGGACTTAATGTTAGGAGGACAGGAAAAATAGTCAAGTAATTTTCTGAGACGTCCAGTCTGTGGTCTAGGTAGGACGGTATTGTTACAGATAAAGATATCAGGTTCAGGTGAAGAAAATGAAACAGAGTAAGGAATTTAGTTTATTTCTGTATCTAAGAACCTGCTCATAGTTTGTCCAAATAGAATTGTCTTAAAGGAAAAGGGCCCAGGAATGAGAACTGGGGAAACCTGAGATCAAGAGTGGAACAAGCAAGAGACAAACAAAAACTGTGGAGGAAAATAACAGTGTCAGGATAGAACTGGGTCCTTCAAGCCCAAAGAAGAGTGATAATAACAAAGCATTGGGTAATGGTGCCAAATGCATCAGATAGATCTAGAAGGATTAAGAACAGAGATTATTTGGTGATCTAGAAAGATAGATCTAGAAAGATTGCTAGCATGGACCCCTGAATTTGCCCAACAGGAGATTGTTTAATATGCTGGGTAATGCAGTTTCACAGATTGTAAAATATGGAAGCCAGATCATAAAGGGTGCTTTCAAGATTAATTGGAGAAGTAGTTAACCAGATACGTGAACACCAGATGTTTCAGTAGCTTGGAAGTAAAGAGAAAGTTAGAAACGGGGGAATAGTTGACATGGTGAGGAGAGATCGAGAGGGGGCGCCTTCAGTAGTCGATTGACCAGAAAGTGTTCCAAACTGAGAATATTATAAGATGACTAGATTTTAGGGAACATGATCAAGATGTCAGATACAAGGCAAACAGAGACAGATACGTCATCCTCTGCTACAGGAACAACGATGGAGAAAGTGTAAGATGGAAGATGAAGGGATATGAATTATGGACAACTTTAGAAATCTGTATTTACCTTACCTGAATGGATGGAGAACCTGGAGGAGACAGCCTAAAATAATGTGAAAACCTGCGACTCTGATGTTCATCTCTCTGCTCCGTCTTCTCTTTCTGGTCTTGCAAAATGTCAGATCATCTGTTGAACTGAATCAGAAATTCTTGATCAAACCTCAAGTCAAAGGAATTTCGCTTGATGATTAAATATTAATTAACCTTAGTTATTAGAAAAATATCCTTATATTGGTGTCAGGATGGTTTCCTTATTACTGATGAGATTTCTATCTGTGCCTGAGATGAGCTGTGTAGGTGTTTTGTAGTGTTTTTCATGATCAGGTGGGAGGAGCCAGAGCTCTGTACATTTCTATATATGGTCACATATGGGGAGTATATACCAGTATAATGTACAGTAATATCCAGTATGTACCGGACCCCTGTGCTGAGCAGCAGATATGGGTGTTGTCTATATACTTCTCCTTATACAAGGTAAGAAATTAGACTATCATTTTATATCATAGTTATTATGTCCAGTTATTATGCAGATTTTACTAATATAATTTTAATTTCATTTACATAGGATTATGGTGTATTTTTTAAATTTGTTAATAATATCAGTATTGTATCCTAATATAAGCCTTAGATATAATATAGATAATGATAGATAGGTAGATAGATAGATTTTCAACATATTCTCTGTGGGTCTCTGTTTCCATAACTAAAATGTCCTAAATTAATTTGGGACCCTTTCTGAACTTTCTCCAGATCTCCTACATCTAAATACGACTCCATACCCAAAACGGGACTGGATAGTTTGCATATTCATTTTCAGTTCTTGAGAAATGGCAATAGAATTACTGTACAGTCTTCTCTAGAAGCAATGCACTCTCCTAATATAGGACAATTCATTTTAAAGCAGCAGACTGGCATTGAGTGATCGTCGATCTATCATCCACATAGTGGTTTCTTCGGGGTCTACTGTACATTGTACACATAGTTGTCCTCTAATCTGTGATCTGACCATTGTATAGACACTTAGAACTTCTGCCTTGTAATTTATTGATCCTGATGCCTCCTAAAGTTTATTTTAAAGAGAAGATATTACATCCGCTAGATGTTCTTCCACCTTGATTGGTGCTCTCCAAAATGAAATATGAAACTTTGCTCTTTTTTACATTTATGTAAATTACATTCTACTTTGTATAATCTCCCACTTTTTCTGATGTTTCCTATTACATATCTGACATCTTCTCTCTCAGGGATCACTGTGGAAATGGTTTTGTATCAACCCCAGAACATTGTATCTGTGGAGGTTAATAGGACGGCAGTCATCACTTGTGTGTCCAGTGAAGACTTAGATGCCGGATTAAAAATTTCCTGGTATCATAGAAAATGGGGAAGTAGTGAAGCCCCAGTACTGGTGAAGTCCTGCTCCAGTGATAATCATCCACACAAATATGTCTGTAAGAATGAGAAGTACACGTCCTGGCTGGAGATACATAATGTACAGATTAATGACTCTGGAGTTTATTACTGTATGCATAAGCACATTCCATATTTTCCACAATTTGGCAATGAAACAAAGCTGAATGTTGGAGGTAAGAAAACAGCTTACTACCGCAAAATATGACATCTGATGACACGTATAGTCCCTGTGCAGTCTTGTCCTGCCATTTTAAACAAATAATTTTAACTTTTTTTAATCCCGAGGGTGGAGGCACTAGATGAAGAGACCAGATCACTGGGAAAGCAACCAATAGAGAACAAGAAAATATATCAGTGCCGATCTCGTATCAGTCTGACTTCTAGGCTCCATTAATGTTCTTCTTATCTTTTACCCATGGTGGGAACTGACATGGTGGGATCTTCTGTTTAGTGCCAACAATAGATCCCTATAGGAATATCACCATCCATGGGAGAGATCACTACCATTATTTTTTATTTTATTTTTATTTTTGGTCTATGAATATTTTTTTTTTTTAGCTTTTTTCATTAATAAATATTAGGATTTCATATTATTCTAGATCTTTTTATCGAGGCAGTAGCAAATGAGCCCTATTGATTTCAGAAGGTAGGGAGAGGACAACTGTACTTGGGCCTCTAGTCTGGCCAAGCTTTAAGACCAGATGAAATTATTGGATTAGAATTATAATCACCTCACTGATGCTCTGTTGCTCCTGTTCTGACACTTCTTGGGTCTCTGCTTCTTGGACCCTTTCCACCCAGATATTGTGACCACTCAGCCAAACCTTGGTTGAATGGGTCCTAGGAAGCATCAGAACTGTAGTAGTGGGAGATCAATGAGGTGAATTTGACTTCTAAAGCCATGCTGACCCTTTTTAACCCGTTGTAGACAAACCATTCCCCCTTCTTCATCAACAGAACATTTTCATTTTTTTTGTATGTTCAATCAATGCCCATGGCCATCTTCTATAAGATCTACTTATTGAAGGTTCTTCTTCTATGATTTTTTTCTTCAGTTTCTTATCTTCCGACTTCTTATTTTATTATCTCATTTTAACTTTTTCTGTTCTTTCTGCTTTTTTTTTTTCATCTTTTTGTACCTTTTTTCTTGTTAATATATCAACATTTCAAAGTATCATTCAGACATGTTGACAACTTAGTGACTGTGTGTCTATAAAATAGCTCATTATTATAGATCGATGATAGATGTATAAATCACGTAACACTATATACTTTATTCAGTGCTGCTTACATTCCATATTTGCAGACAAATCCACCCCCAGAAGCTCTATTCATATTCTTGGTCATCTTCAGCCTCAGCATTATAACAGTTCTTTGCTGCTGGCTTGTGTAGTTTTTGTGGCTCAGAATACAGTCCATCTACACTGGAACATCTCAGGAACATATTACAAGGGCCAGATCATCTCGAGAGAAGAATCAGATGGGACATGGACTGTGATTAACTTCATCTCACTTCCGAAGGACAACTGGCATCATGGGGACAGGGTTACTTGTGAAGCTTGGATAACATCTTCTCCTACCAGTGTCCACTGGGAAATACCAGGACAAGGTAAAAAGGATCTATCATTAGATGTCCATCATTACATTGATTATAACATGAAGATCAAACAGTAAGTAATAATCACCGAATTATGCTATGATCTTAAGGTCTTCAAGTCTTATGTATTTTTATAATGCTATGACTGGTGACTTATTCCTCTCCTTGATCCTTTCCTTGTTTCCTTGATCCTTTCCTATTCTTTAACAAAGAGTCATTTTGTAATGACTAGACAAGGAAACATTGGAGGACAATGTCCTAGAGATCATGACTTTAGCCAGAAAGTTGGCATTCTCTTAGGTATTGGCAGGACAGATTATATCCTTCAATAATTATGTTTTAGGTTTTAATCCACTTTGTCTTTATGATAAGTTGTTGAAATGACCTATGTTGAGCTCCAGAGAACATGGCTGAAGTCAGGACTAGTAATGGACGAACATCTGCCGGGACGGTTCGCAAACCGAAAGTTCGCAGAAGGCTCTATTCACTTTAATGGCAGGCGAAACTGAAAAACCTTCAACTCATATTTGCAGCCACCAAATACTTAGTAGAAGTGCACAAATAGTCCCACAACATGGACAGTCACATACTAGAGGGGGATCAATGACAAAAATTCCAACAAAAAATATGTGTCTTAACCAGGGGACATTTTTATGGTCTTAAAGGGAAATTCTCTTAAATGTGCCCTGTTGTGCTACCTAAATGCACTTTATCGAAAGTATATTATTGATATATAACACCCCGCTTCAATCACTTTTTTGGGGGACGACTGGTATATCACACCAGTTGAAATTATTTGTTCCAATAACGCTTGTCCCTCTATATACCTGCAGTATCGCAGCAGAACCGCACACGACTGCCGCACAATACAAATGCACTGTAATATACTATCTAACACAGAAAGTATATTACAACATTGTACAAGGAAGGCAATCCATTAGAATATACATAAAGATAAAACGTAACCTTTAATAATGTTACTATTAAGGGCTCATTCAGATGGCCGTATGCTATCCGCAAAAATGCGGATCCGTTTTTTTGCGGATTAGATGCTGACCCATTCACTTCTATGGGGCCCTTTTCTATTCCACGGTTCCGCAAAACAAATAAAACATGTCCTATACTTGTCCGTGAAAATAAGGACATGGCCCCATTGAGGTCTATGGGTCAGCAAAAATACTGAATGCTATCCGTTTTTTACGGACATGCTGAACTCTCTGCAAAAAAAATTGATCCGCATTTTTGCGGACAGCATACGGCCCTCTGAATGAGGCCTAAGGGTCCATTCACACGTCCGTAAATGTTCTGCGGTTCCGCAAAACACGGACACTGGTGATGTGCATTCCGCAATTTGGGGACCGCACATCGCCGGCTCTATAATAGAAAATGCCTAATCTTGTCTGCAATTGCGGACAAGAATAGGACATGTTCTATTTTTTTGCAGGAACGGAAGCACGGATGCGGAAGTGCGGATCAGCAAATGTGGATGCGGATAGAACATTCCGGGCCCCATTGAAAATTAATAGGTCTCCACCCGTTCTGCAAAATTGCGGAATGGATACAGGCCCATTTTGCGGACGTGTGAAAGGACCCTAAAAGATATCCCTCAAAATGAAAATAAATTAAATTATTAAAGTTAAGCAAAAAGCATAGATGTGGTCGGCAATAACAAGTGCTCGGCGGCACCAAATCAGAAACCATATGTCCTTCCACAATCCGGGGGTTCCAGTGCACATCCATGAATCCCGGAGGGAAAGCAAAAAAACATCCATCCCTGGGCTACATGATGATGTGGTATTGAAGGACAGGGTGGGCAAGGAACTGTCTTGATATTGCCCTACAGGGGGTGCTATTCTGGCCCTGATAGCCTAACCACAGACCACCCGCCCCGTTTGCAATCGCGCATACAGAGACAAGCGAACACCTATTGTCGCGCGTTCCCGCTGAAGTCTATGTATGGGAACGCGCGACAAGACGCCCCAAAGAAGCTCATGTACTTCTTGGGGCGTCGGGCGTTTTACAGCACGATCGTACGCGCTGTACAACGCTCAGGTGAGAACCATTCCCATAGGGAATCATTGGTTCTTGCCTGTTGAGCGTTTTACAGCGCGTAGGAACGCGCTGTAAAACGCTCAGGTGTGAACCCAGCCTTACAGCCTGTCCCTGCTCCACACAGCAACCTCTCCCTACACTGGCAAAACACTGAATGTAAAATGGCGGCCAGATCAGGTTTATTTATAAGGTAGGGGGAATGTCCATGTGCTGAAACGTCTCAATTGGCTGTCCTGTTTCACCTGATGGCTGTGTCATGGGTCAAAGTTCTTCACAATGTAAAAGAATATGGCGGGCGCGAATATCGCCATATGTTTGCATGTTCAGCGAATCGCGAACACGCAAAGTTCGACGCGAAACGACCGCCAGGGCAAACCGCAAGGCTATCTCTAGTCAGGACCATATCTTACACCGAGACACATAGGCTCAAACTTTAGGAGGACAGTAATGAGTTTATGTAGGACACAGGTTTTGGGCTGACAAAGAACATATAAATCATCTGTTAAGAGTTTCATCATCCAATCCTTTGTTGTGACCATTTTACAGATGAGTCCAATGGATATGTTGCCTCTAAATGTCAAGACTTTATGATACCAGTGGTGACTGCCGGGACTTTACTGATGTTGACTTTGTTGATTCACCTAAGCAGGACTATCAAGCTTTCAGGTAAAATATACCTGATTGAGACATGTTAAAGCTACTCTTCTACAACAGTTGCCCACTACTGCCCAATGGTTATACTAATGTTTCCAAAATGTAATATCCCTCAACATTCTATAAATACTATATCTTACACAGCCTAAAACTCTGCTTTTTAGGGCTTTATTATGCTTGTTAATGATGTTCTGCCTGTGTAAAAGTTCCACCAGTTACGCGATGAACGGATCATCGGGCAATTGCATTTTGTAAGCAAAAAAAAATCATGCAAATAATGATTCTGTATGGGGACAGGTGATGGCATTAGCCTTCGCTCCTCCCCATACTCTCGAGAAGATCGCTGAATGTAATAGAAGCTGTCTCTTTCACTGACAAGCAGGCAATTTTCGGGAAGGAGCACTTCCTTCCCGACAATCGTCAGCCTCATCTGCTGAGTTTGCGTAAGTTGCCAAAATGTAGGCTAATAGACCTGCTAGATTATATTTCACAAGTAGACTCATCCCAGTCTATGAGTTGTCTTTATTGGTTATTTTTTATATTTCAGATAAAACAGCTCACAAGGATCTTGTTATGGAGGTAAATATTATAAATATAGTAGACTGGAAGAGTAGACCTAAAACTGTTTCCTTCATTTCGTCTTGGAACGTCTTTGATCCTTGCTGACCACACATGATTAGGCTGATTTTGTAGTTTTACAGCACTGACCAGATATAAAACTTTAAAAAATGCATTTAGAAGCTGAACCAGGACCAAAAGGTATATTTTGGGTTCTTCCACTTGGGTTGAAACACTCAGTATGAAGGCTAGCAATCAACACTTGAAAAGACTGTTTGTTCCTTAGGCTACATTCACATTTGCGCCATAAACTCTGATACTCTTCCAGCAGAGGAACTGGATAAGGTGAACTCCAGTAGCCTGTTCTTCTACTGGAACAGAGTACAGGAGTTTATTCCACATACTGTATGTGAACATTAAATTTGATCTTAAAAATCTATTCTTTATCATGGGAATGGTTCCTGCAAGCACCAGAGAACAAAATCCCTTCACGGTTTGGAATTACATGGCTCAGTAACTGTGTAGGCTGCTATGAAAAATGTAGTTAATTTTTCCTAGCAGCACTCTGGTTGGATGTCATATCCTATGGAAACTCTTCTCGATCTTCTCTTGATCGAGTTATTTTTATTACTTAAATTTGCCTTTAAGTGATGTACGCACATGATGGAGATTTTTCAGTAGGGGAATGTTGCAGAATGTTTGATAAATTTGGTGCATTGAGGTTTTTGATACAAATGGGTTGGGTCAGATGATATGAAGAACAGAAGCATTGGGATGAGGCCAAAACTAGATGTTATTTTGAAGAATTAAAAGGGTTTTCCAGGATTTTTTTTTTACTGATGACGAGCACCGCTGCCTTCTCACAGCTTACCGTACATTGTATAGCGGCTGTGCTTGGTATCGTGCTCAACCCCATTCACATGAATGTGTTGTCACTTGGCCTACAAAAGTAGAAACAATGCCTTCTCAAACAGCTGATCAGCAGGGTTCCCAGGTGTCGAGCCTCCTCCTATCAGATACTGATGACCTATTCTGAGAATAGGTCATCAGTAAGAAAATCTTGGAAAATGCCTTTAATATCTAGGAGTAGTATCTGCACACAATAGAAAGTACATGTACATAGACCCAGAGTCACTTAGGTTCTCTCAAGCCAAGGAAATATTGTATTAAAATGTTGATTAAAATGTTTTTGTTTTCTAGGATGAAATTGCATATGCCGAGTTGAATATAAACCATCTTACCAGACTCAAAAAACAACCCAAACTGTGAACTCCAAGAATATTATATAAATGATGGGAAAATGCAAAAATTTCTTCTTACATATCAAAGTGGATGGATGATCAGGATCTCAATTTACATTGTTATTACTCCTTATAAAAAACTATTAATAATCAGAATTTCTTTTAAAAAAAATCTTAAAAAAAAAAAATCTATACAGTAGACAGGTCCTTCACTTGGGTTGTAAATAGATATGAGTGATTCGATTCAAATCAAAACTAATGCATTTTTCAAAAATTAACCCTTTCCCGACCAGCGCCGTACTAGTACGGCTCTGTCCGGGTCTTTAACCACTTAAGGACCACAGGTTTATACCCCCCTAGTGACCAGGCCCTTTTTTACAAATCGGCACTTCACAACTTTAACGGTTTATTGCTCGGTCATGCAACTTGGCACCCAAATGAATTTTACCTCCTTTTCTTCTCACAAATACAGCTTTCTTTTGGTGGTATTTGATTGCTCGTGAGATTTTTCATTTTTCTGATATTAATCAAAATAGACCGCAATTTTCTCCAAAAAAGTGTATTTTTAACTTTCTCTGGTTAAATTGTTCAAATATAATTACATTTCTATACAAGTTTGTGTAAAAATTTATTGTGCTACATGTCTTTGATTAAAAAAAATCCAATAAGTGTATATTTATTGGTTTGCGCAAAAGTTATAGCGTTTACAAACTATGGTACAAAAATGTGAATTTCCGCATTTTGAAGCAGCTCTGACTTTCTGAGCACCTGTCATGTTTATTGAGGTGCTAGAATGCCAGGATAGTATAAATACCCCCCAAATGACCACATTTTAGAAAGAAGACACCCGAAAGTATTCGCGGAGGGGCATGGTGAGTTGATGTATGATTTAATTTTTTTTCACAAGTTAGCGGAAAATGACACTTTCTGAGGAAAAAAAAAAAGAAAGTTTCCATTTCTGCTAACTTCTGGCAAAAAAAAAAAAAATCTCCCACGGACTCACTATGCCCCTCAGTGACTACCTTGGGGAGTCTACTTTCTGAAATGGGGTCATTTGTGGGGTGTATTTACTGTTCTGGCATTTTGGGCGGGGCTAAGTTGTGAGCAACCCTGTAAAGCCTAAAGGTACTCGTTGGACATTCGGCCCCTTTACGCACCTAGGCTGCAAAGTGTCACACATGTGGTATCGCCGTACTCAGAAGAAGTAGGGCAATGTGTTTTGGGGTGTATTTTTACATATACCCATACTGGGTGAGAAATGCCTCTGCAAATTGACAACTTTGTATAAAAAAAAATTCAAAAGTTGTCATTTACAGAGATATTTCTCACACACAGTATGGGTATATGTAAAAATACACCCCAAAACACATTGCCCTACTTCCCCCCACACAGTATACAGCCCCCCCACACTATACAACCCCCCCACACTATACAACCCCCCCACACTATACAGGCCCCCCCACAGTATACAGCCCCCCACACAGTATACAGACCCCCCCACAGTATACAGCCCCCCACAGTATACAGGCCCCCCACAGTATACAGGCCCCCCGGCTGTGTGCATTTTGCGGAATGGAATGGCCGGCCCCTAATAGAACAGTCCTACTCTTGTCCATAAAATGGACAAGAGTAGAACATGATTTATTTTTTTGCTGGACTGCATCTTTTGTGGCCCCATTGAAGTAAATGTGGTGCAAAAAATGTATGTCAGTTTTTTGGTGCGAAATACACAAAATAACTGGTGCATTTTCAATTGTGTATTCGTTGCAGTTTTCAAAAACGCCTTGCTGAATTTTTTAAAAAAAAATTGGATTTAATTTGTGACGAAGCGCGTTATAAATCAGTTATTTCAGACAGGTGACAGGCATTCACCTTCACTTATTTGGTCAGTTACGGGTCAGAAACTGACCAAATAACTAAAGAGTGAACTCAGCCTTACCGGTCAATGTTAGCGTCAGGTATAATGTACTTAACCGTGCAGTGGCCCAAGATTCTACTCTAGAGTGAAAGAGCTCTCTCTCCTTTTACACCGTCGTCAGCTGATTCCACATAGATTTGTACAGAACCTGTTCTGTTACACGCTGTAGTGGGCCCATGACCAAGTGGACAGGGTGTCAGCAATAAGTTCGTGTTGACGTCACAGTTTATTTTTTTACCTTCTTCTGAACCATCACAAGAACAACCCCCAAATATGGATCCTAGTGGAATTACTTATGTAGAAAACAAGGTGTAAAACCAAATACATGAGAAAAAAAAATAGAGCGCTATTTGACGCCAATTACAGAATCAAGGTGTTATAGAATTACATATGCATAAAACAATGTGGACACCCCAATAGCACAGCCAAGTATTAACCAGGAGGGACACTGTTCAATTTGCCCCTGCACTATCCTTATGCTCTCCCTAAAGTCAGGCATGGGATTCAGACAGTTCTCTCCAGTTCACTGGAGATGTTCACTTCCATTGCTTTGCGCGCCGCTGATAGTATAGCTCTTTAGTTGTGTGTGTAGTGTATATATGGTGTATTTATGTATGTATACCATGTACAGTCGTGGCCAAATGTTTTGAGAATGACACAAATATTAGTTTTCACAAAGTTTGCTGCTAAACTGCTTTTAGATCTTTGTTTCAGTTGTTTCTGTGATGTAGTGAAATATAATTACACGCACTTCATACGTTTCAAAGGCTTTTATCGACAATTACATGACATTTATGCAAAGAGTCAGTATTTGCAGTGTTGGCCCTTCTTTTTCAGGACCTCTGCAATCCGACTGGGCATGCTCTCAATCATCTTCTGGGCCAATTCCTGACTGATAGCAACCCATTCTTTCATAATCATTTCTTGGAGTTTGTCAGAATTAGTGGGTTTTTGTTTGTCTACCCGCCTCTTGAGGATTGACCACAAGTTCTCAATGGGATTAAGATCTGGGGAGTTTCCAGGCCATGGACCCAAAATGTCAACATTTTGGTCCCCGAGCCACTTAGTTATCACTTTTGCCTTTTGGCACGGTGCTCCATCGTGCTGGAAAATGCATTGTTCTTCACCAAACTGTTGTTGGATTGTTGGAAGAAGTTGCTGTTGGAGGGTGTTTTGGTACCATTCTTTATTCATGGCTGTGTTTTTGGGCAAAACTGTGAGTGAGCCCACTCCCTTGGATGAGAAGCAACGCCACACATGAATGGTCTCAGGATGCTTTACTGTTGGCATGACACAGGACTGATGGTAGCGCTCACCTTTTCTTCTCCGGACAAGCCTTTTTCCTGATGCCCCAAACAATCGGAAAGAGGCTTCATTGGAGAATATGACTTTGCCCCAGTCCTCAGCAGTCCATTCACCATATTTTCTGCAGAAGATTAATCTGTCCCTGATGTTTTTTTGGGAGAGAAGTGGCTTCTTTGCTGCCCTTCTTGACACCAGGCCATCTTCCAAAATATCTTCGCCTCACTGTGCGTGCAGATGCGCTCACACCTGCCTACTGCCATTCCTGAGCAAGCTCTGCACTGGTGGCACTCCGATCCCGCAGCTGAATCCTCTTTAGGAGACGATCCTGGAGCTTGCTGGACTTTCTTGGATGCCCTGAAGCCTTCTTAACAAGAATTGAACCTCTTTCCTTAAAGTTCTTGATGATCCTATAAATTGTTGATTGAGGTGCAATCTTAGTAGCCACAATATCCTTGCCTGTAAAGCCATTTTTATGCAACGCAATGATGTCTGCACGCGTTTCTTTGCAGGTCACCATGATTAACATTGGAAGAACAATTATTTCAAGCATCACCCTCCTTTTAACAGGTCAAGTCTGCCATTTTAACCCAATCAGCCTGACATAATGATCTCCAGCCTTGTGCTTGTCAACATTCTCACCTGAGTTAACAAGACGATTACTGAAATTATCTCAGCAGGTCCTTTAATGACAGCAATAAAATGCAGTGGAAAGTTTTTATGGGGATTAAGTTAATTTTCATGGCAAAGAAGGACTATGCAATTCATCTGATCACTCTTCATAACATTCTGGAGTATATGCAAGTTGCTATTATAAAAACTTAAGCAGCAACTTTTCCAATTTCCAATATTTATTGTAATTCTCAAAACTTTTGGCCACGGCTGTATATGGTGTACTTATGTGAATGTGTGTTGCATATACACTCACCTAAAGAATTATTAGGAACACCTGTTCTATTTCTCATTAATGCGATTATCTAGTCAACCAATCACATGGCAGTTGCTTCAATGCATGTAGGGTTGTGGTCCTGGTCAAGACAATCTCCTAAACTCCAAACTGAATGTCAGAATGGGAAAGAAAGGTGGGCTACAACAGCAGAAGACCCCACCGGGTACCACTCATCTCCACTACAAATAGGAAAAAGAGGCTACAATTTGCACGAGCTCACCAAAATTGGACTGTTGAAGACTGGAAAAATGTTGCCTGGTCTGATGAGTCTCGATTTCTGTTGAGACATTCAAATGGTAGAGTCCGAATTTGGCGTAAACAGATGAGAACATGTATCCATCATGCCTTGTTACCACTGTGCAGGCTGGTGGTGGTGGTGTAATGGTGTGGGGGATGTTTTCTGGGCACATTTTAGGCCCCTTAGTGCCAATTGGCCATCGTTTAAATGTCACGGGCTACCTGAGCATTGTTTCTGACCATGTCCATCCCTTCATGACCACCATGTACCCATCCTCTGATGGCTACTTCCAACAGGATAATGCACCATGTCACAAAGCTTGAATCATTTCAAATTGGTTTCTTGAACATGACAATGAGTTCACTGTACTAAAAGGGCCCTCACAGTCACCAGATCTCAACCCAATAGAGCATCTTTGGGATGTGGTGGAACGGGAGCTTCGTGCCCTGGATGTGCATCCCTCAAATCTCCATCAACTGCAAGATGCTATCCTATCAATATGGGCCAACATTTCTAAAGAATGCTATCAGCACCTTGTTGAATCTATGCCACGTAGAATTAAGGCAGTTCTGAAGGCAAAAGGGGGTCCAACACCGTATTAGTATGGTGTTCCTAATAATTCTTTAGGTGAGTGTATATGGTGTATGTATATGTATACATGTGTTGTGATGCCGCGTATCTGCTGTTGAGTAGGAAACCTGTTAAAAATGTTAATCCAACCCCTGCCTATAGTGTGGATAAAGTCTCCCTATTATCTCCCTACACTGTCCCTGTGCTGTAGCTGAATAAATTGTTTCCTAATCACTGTCCCTAGCGCCTGTCACATCTCTCCCTGCACTAAGTTCAGTGGAAAATGTCGGAGACCTGACAGCAGGAGACTTTTTATTGGGCTGTGCCATCTGCTTATTGACTGTCTGCACGGCATTATGGGTGATCCCTCATTCCCGAGCTTCTTTAACTTTGTAACGTGCAGCAGCCATTTTAGAAAAAATCCCATTCGTTACTACGAAACGCGAGGAAATTTGGATTCGTGGCAAATCAAATTTTTTCCACTTTGTCAGCTTGGATTCGCTCAATGCTAATTATTTGTATTTTATGTTGGTATTATTTTACGGGTTTTTTATTTTTGTTTTTTCATTTTTATGGTTTTCTTATTTTTGATTTTAGTTTCTGATTTTGACTTCCAAAGTGTCATTCAGAAGCCTGACCGTAAACTGTACCCTTGCAATTCAAAGCAAGTCATAAACATTAACCACCATAAAGAAGCAGGCGACAGAAGAGCTTCCTGTTTCCCCCTAGATGAATATTAGACCACAACAAATTTTTAGAACCCGGTGATACAGACGCCTTCCTAAAATAGTTTTTTTTTCAGAAGTTCATAGCAACTTCTTGATTCTCTAACTCACCTTGGGCACTTCTTTGTATAAATGTGTCATTTCCCCACAGTTGTGGCATATATCACCATAGATAACATGCCGTGTCTATATATACTCAAAAAAGAAAAAAAGTACAAACCCTACAACTGAAGGGAAGTAAACGAGAGATGAACTGACCGGTGATGTTGGTCAGTCCACAGGATCATCTCCACAATTCAGAAATAAGTCTTTTGTAAATTCCAGGGTTAGTTTCTTTCTCATGAATTTATGTGAAAATGATTTGTACATAGCCTAAGGGCAGAACTTATCATTACCCCTCTCTGTACAATCTGACAACAGAAGTACTGATTGGATGGTGTTACACTGTGTTAGAACACTCTCCCTACTGATAACACTCCAATGCTCCTTTATTCAGTCAGGAGATCATAGATAGACGGTTGAGGGATCACAACCCCCTAAATTACATGGTACTAAGGTGGTAGGCAGTGGCCACATTGATCATTACATTAGTTTGAACATTTGGCAAGTGCAGAGGTTACAGTCACTCTTGGAGGTAAGATATGAAGAGCTCAATATAATATTTGGGGGCCTTGTTACAGATTTTACATTGGGGCAGAGAAGCTTCACGTGACTTTTCTAGGCAACATTGTAATGTAAGAGAATAAAAGGGATACATGTGACTGTTGTGCTTCACGACGCCCCCATATACATTTGTACCAGATTTTCTGCTGGTTTTGTCTACCTGCCTCAATAAACACAATGGCCTCATGTACTTGACAGAGCCGAATTATGCTCCATAGGGTGCCCTGTGTGGGTGCAGCACTCTGCTATATTAGGTGCCCTGTGTGGGTGAAGAACTCCTCATTTTTTTATGTATCCAACAGAAAACACGGCCAGGGATGAGCAAATTGATTCTAAACAAATTCTAAACAAACCTTAATTTTTTTCAAAAACTTCAAGGTGACTCTGAAACCTTTGGTGATTTGATTTGGGTAAATTTTGGAGAGAGAGGAGGGAAAAATGAATAACATGTTTTGGTTTGTTTTTTAAAGTGATAAACGAGAGAAGACCATAGAAGACCTCAGAGTGTCATACACAAATTTTCAGGACAATTGGAGCACTTAAGATTTGGGTAGAGCCGATTAACACCCGGAACAAATTGATAAACTGATTCATCTGAATAAACCCCGAATAGAATTTTGAGAAATTCTATAATTTCAGGGGAAAAAAGGGCTCTGAGGCACATGGAAGAAAAGTAGGGCTCCATCCATGTGCGATTCTCCAAAAAATGGGTCTGTACAATATGCATATGATACGAGAATGTTCTTGAGCCCATTTCATACTGAAAGTTGTAGCGACCTTTGACATTCACCCCCCAAAAATGGAGGTCGTTAATTTTATTTGTAGTGAAAAAAAATTCCAAAAGTAAATTCTGATTGTACATTGCTAGATATTTAAAAATACAACATTTTTTTTAGCAAATGGTAAATCTGTATATCCACCAATGACTCTCTACAGTAGAAATTCTGTAGAAACGGATGCCTTTAGGCAGAGCCATCACCACTGAGCAGGGAGGAGTTGACAATCTGTGTAATCACTTTCCAAGCAGTTATAAGAGAAGACTGTAGTGTAAAGAATGTTGACTTAGAAGAAATACTGTCACGGACCAGAAATGATTCTTTCTCTTTTACTCCTGATTTCTAAAGGTAGGAACTTTACAGCCACAGCATCATGAACACATTCTTGTTCTGAATTTATAATTTACAACCAGGAAATTGAACTATTGTGATTCCTATTTGCAATTTTTGTCCTTTTTTATTGCTATTTTTATTTTTATTTTTTTAGCAAAACAGTTTGCATTTTTTTTTTTTTTGGGTGGGATGGGGACGGGTAGGAAAACTATAAATTGTGATGTAGATTTGGTGATATACAATTCTGCAAAGATAGATATATTGGTTTTATATGTAGCTACGATATGTATGTCCTTTTTGTAATGTAAAATATACAAATAATAATAATAAAAAATAATTTCATTTTGCATACTGTCTTAGATACATTGATGATTCATTCCAACCTATTTTGATTGCATTTGTGTAAATTTAAAGGGCTTGTCTCACCTTAGACTACATATTGTTAGGATATGCCCCCAATGTCTGATAGGTCCACCTCTGGGACCTGCACCTATCTTTATAAGGGAGCCTGCAAAGTGAAGGAGGGCGTACTGCGCATGCATGGCCTCCTTGCATTGCTAATTCCATCAGCCCCATAGAAGTGAATGGAGCAGTGGCTGGGCTTCCCATTAATTTCAATGGGAGTGGCAAAAATAACCAAGCTCGCAGCTTGGCTATTTTTGACGCCTCCATGGAAATTAATGAGGTTGGCTGCGCATGTGCGGAGTACGCATCTTTGATATACAGGCTCCCTTCTAAAGATAGTTGTGGGTCCCACACCTATCAGACATTGGGGGCATATCCTAGCGATATGTCCCCAATGTTTGAGGTGAGACAATCCCTTTAAGATTTGTAAGATTTTTTTTATTTCTTTTTTGTTTTTTTTGTAGTATCGTAAAAAATCTGGGGCTACAAATTATAATCGAACCCAACATACATTAAATAATTTTATGTTTCTACCTACAGTACTAGTTTTATATATTTTATATCTGTATTGTGAACCTTGAACCAGAAACTTAACTCTACATTTGAGTTTTTGCCAAAAACATGCACAACAAGAGCTGTCATGGGCTTCCAAATTTCCTTCCAAAATCCATTAGCAGAACATGCGGCCTGAAAAAGGTCCGACCAATTCGTCTTATAGATAGGATGGTTCAGATAGACAATTTCAGCTTATTACATTGACTAAGATCAAGATTATCAGAAATAATTTTTAATTTCAAAAAGTTGATTTGTTTTTATAGCTGTACTACTACAGTTGTCTTTGATTTTTGGAAGGTTATGAGTTTTTTGTACTGTAATATTCAAGTCATGGATAGAATACCTCACAGACAAACAACAATTGCTAAAATAATCGAAAAACCTTACAAAAAGTCATTAATATCCTATATTAAATCTGATAATCAAAAAGTGCTAACTCCAATAACCCGGAGCAAGTAGATGAGAGGCATTGTATTATATTCTGCTATCAAACAATCCTTTGGTACTGTAATATTTGTTTTACAGACTGTAGGTTACACAGATGCTACAGATGTTTTTTTTCTTCTTTTACAATATCGCTATATAGGACCCTGATATAAAACACAAAAATCCATAAATAAGAACAGACCTGAGACATACTGATAACATGCTGAGGAATTCAACACTGGCTGACCACTACCCCACCAAATAAGCTGATCGCAGGGATCCCAATAGCCCTATTCCCCGTGAATGTACAATTTTTGAAATTTCAATCTAACAAAAACATTGTCCAAAATAAACAACCCCTCTGCAAAAAAAAAGAGAACATTTGATCAAAGTTTCCTGGGTGTGTCCCTGATTTATTTTTTTGAAGTAGTTGTACAAGTTATTGTTTTTCTTATCATTTCACAGTAGAATTATATGATTGGTAATTTTTTTTTTATCTGTGCATAACTATTTCGGCCATGCCACCTTTTGGCTAAATTGTTTCAATATGAAAGGGAAGTTAAAGATATGATTCCACATCTTCAGTATTGAGAGCATCACACGAATGCTTGATCCTTTTAGATGTATCATATTTTAGATAAATAGAGAAGAGAACATTTCTCAAATTTTGATCCAAGGCCCAATCCCAGTCAGTCAATTCGATTTGGGTCAGAATAAGTTTGAACCATATCACAAGATCACCCCGATGCAAAAGGTCTGTTATGCTCTTTATCTTTATTCTCCAGAAATGAAAGAAAAAAAATCTCTTTCTTTCAAACCTGGATTTTTTATTTTTATTTGTGTCAATTCTAAAATTTTACAAACCGGATTCCCAAAAAGTTGGGACACTATACAAATCGTGAATAAAAACTGAATGCAATGATGTGGAGGTGCCAACTTCTAATATTTTATTCAGAATAGAACATAAATCACGGAACAAAAGTTTAAACTGAGAAAATGCACCATTTTAAGGGAAAAATATGTTGAATCAGAATTTCATGGTGTCAACATATCCCAAAAAAGTTGGGACAAGGGCATTTTCACCACTGTGTGGCATCTCCCCTTCTTCTTACAACACTCAACAGACGTCTGGGGACCGAGGAGACCAGTTTCTCAAGTTTAGAAATAGGAATGCTCTCCCATTCTTGTCTAATACAGGCCTCTAACTGTTCCATCGTCTTGGGCCTTCTTTGTTGTACCTTCCTCTTTATGATGCGCCAAATGTTCTCTATAGGTGAAAGATCTGGACTGCAGACCGGCCATTTCAGTACCCGGATCCTTCTCCTACGCAGCCATGATGTTGTGATTGATGCAGAATGTGGTCTGGCATTATCTTGTTGAAATGCAGGGTCTTCCCTGAAAGAGATGACGTCTGGATGGGAGCAGATGTTGTTCTAGAACCTGAATATATTTTTCTGCATTGATGGTGCCTTTCCAGACATGCAAGCTGCCCATGCCACACGCACTCATGCCACCCCATACCATCAGAGATGCAGGCTTCTGAACTGAGCGTTGATAACAACTTGGGTTGTCCTTGTCCTTTTTGGTCCGGATGACATGGCGTCCCAGATTTCCAAAAAGAACTTCGAATCGTGACTCGTCTGACCACAGAACAGTCTTCCATTTTGCCACACTCCATCTTAAATGATCCCCGGCCCAGTGAAAACGCCTGAGCTTGTGGATCTTGCTTAGAAATGGCTTCTTCTTTGCACTGTAGAGTTTCAGCTGGCAACGGCGGATGGCACGGTGGATTGTGTTCACTGACAATGGTTTCTGGAAGTATTCCTGAGCCCATTCTGTGATTTCCTTTACAGTAGCATTCCTGTTTGTAGTGCAGTGTCGTTTAAGGGCCCTGAGATCACGGGCATCCAGTATGGTTTTACGGCCTTGACCCTTACGCACAGAGATTGTTCCAGATTCTCTGAATCTTCGGATGATGTTATGCACAGTTGATGATGATAGATGCAAAGTCTTTGCAATTTTTCGCTGGGTAACACCTTTCTGATATTGCTCCACTATCTTTCTGCGCAACATTGTGGGAATTGGTGATCCTCTACCCATCTTGGCTTCTGAGAGACACTGCCACTCTGAGAAGCTCTTTTTATACCCAATCATGTTGCCAATTAACCTAATTAGTGTTAATTGGTCTTCCAGCTCTTCGTTATGCTCAAATTTACTTTTTCCAGCCTCTTATTGCTACTTGTCCCAACTTTTTGGGGATTTGTTGACACCGTGAAAATTTGAATCAACGTATTTTTCCTTTAAAATGATACATTTACTCGGATTAAACGTTTGATCTGTCATCTACGTTCTATTACAAATAAAATATTGACATTTGCCATCTCCACATCATTGCATTCAGTTTTTATTCACAATTTGTCTAGTGTCCCAACTTTTTTGGAATCCGGTTTGTACAATTGATTCACTCATCTCTATAGATTACTTGTAATTTTGTCTTTTATACACCTCATTTCGGACATTTATTGTATCCTAATAAAGTCTTCCATGCTTCATGTTAGGTTCATGAGGTAGCTGTTGATTATCCAGATTAACTAGGAATGAGCGAATCTATTCAAAATAAATTGGATTTGTCCCAAATATCACAAATTCTTCTTCTTACAAATGAATCCAAAGTTTTGGCAATTTGTTTTGGATCGATTGCACAAAATGGTGCCCGCCATTTTACTTTTAAAATTCAGTACACTAGCGAGGGAAACAGAGCAGGGAAAATGAAGACAGAGAATCACTTGACTCTGATTGCCCACAATGCTTTTCAGTTAGGATGACATTCAGTAGGGAGGATATTGGCTGGTCTATCAGGCTCTATGCCAGCTGTGAAGCACAGATGCCATTGTGAGATCAGCTACTGATGTGGTAGGATGTGTCTGCCATGCCCCTAAAAGACATCAATTAGACACCCAGGCCAGCCATTTTAGGGTCTTGCATGAAGAGTGTAGGGATTATGAAGAATATATATTTGTTGAATTACTAGGAACAGTAGAAAGTCAGATTTTATCAGTAGGGACAGAACAGAGGCAGCTAGTATATCGTGTGTCTTACACTCAGGGCTGGAGCTGTTCACAATGACATGTGTCGCACTGCACAAAGATTATTTGAGACAGTACTCTTTTTATTTTTTTCAGAGCATGAACCCTTTTGTCCAAAAACCTGTTGCAAAGTTTCTCTAGTTTTAGCTCTATTTATAGACAGATTGCCCAGCATCACCTATGGCATATATTTCACTGCACACATTAAGCAATTGCATCTTATTTTCCCCAAAAACATTTTGCAAGTTACCAAATTAATCTTATTTTATTGTATCAATAGCAGTGTATAATGTGGTCGCAGCCAGGGGAAGTTCAATTGAACCTGTATTTTAAAAAAAAGTTTAAATTTTTCTATCGTTGCGCAATTGTAATGTGAATTCAAAAGATTTGAGAATGAATAAGCTTACGCAGGCTAAGTGAATAAATACACTCACCTAAAGAATTACTAGGAACACTATACTAATACGGTGTTGGACCCCCTTTTGCCTTCAGAACTGCCTGAATTCTACGTGGCATTGATTCAACAAGGTGCTGATAGCATTCTTTAGAAATGTTGGCCCATATTGATAGGATAGCATCTTGCAGTTGATGGAGATTTGAGGGATGCACATCCAGGGCACGAAGCTCCCGTTCCACCACATCCCAAAGATGCTCTATTGGGTTGAGATCTGGTGACTGTGGGGCCATTTTAGTACAGTGAACTCATTGTCATGTTCAAGAAACCAATTTGAAATGATTCGAGCTTTGTGACATGGTGCATTATCCTGCTGGAAGTAGCCATCAGAGGATGGGTACATGGTGGTCATGAAGGGATGGACATGGTCAGAAACAATGCTCAGGTAGCCCGTGGCATTTAAACGATGGCCAATTGGCACTAAGGGGCCTAAAGTGTGCCCAGAAAACATCCCCCACACCATTACACCACCACCACCAGCCTGCACAGTGGTAACAAGGCATGATGGATACATGTTCTCATTTTGTTTACGCCAAATTCGGACTCTACCATTTGAATGTCCCAACAGAAATCGAGACTCATCAGACCAGGCAACATTTTTCCAGTCTTCAACAGTCCAATTTTGGTGAGCTAGTGCAAATTGTAGCCTCTTTTTCCTATTTGTAGTGGAGATGAGTGGTACCCGGTGGGGTCTTCTGCTGTTGTAGCCCATCCGCCTCAAGGTTGTGCATGTTGTGGCTTCACAAATGCTTTGCTGCATACCTCGGTTGTAACGAGTGGTTATTTCAGTCAACGTTGCTCTTCTATCAGCTTGAATCAGTCGGCCCATTCTCCTCTGACCTCAAGCATCAACAAGGCATTTTCGCCCACAGGACTGCCGCATACTGGATGTTTTTCCCTTTTCACACCATTCTTTGTAAACCCTAGAAATGGTTGTGCGTGAAAATCCCAGTAACTGAGCAGATTGTGAAATACTCAGACCGGCCCGTCTGGCACCAACAACCATGCCACGCTCAAAATTGCTTAAATCACCTTTCTTTCCCATTCTGACATTCAGTTTGGAGTTCAGGAGATTGTCTTGACCAGGACCACAACCCTACATGCATTGAAGCAACTGCCATGTGATTGGTTGACTAGATAATCGCATTAATGAGAAATAAAACAGGTGTTCCTAATAATTCTTTAGGTGAGTGTATATGTTCTAAGTGTGATTAAATATAAGATAACAGACAAATCACATAAACATCTTTAGCCTAAATATGCAATATGGAGTAGGGCTCCTGTCATCCATGCTATAACACATGGCACATTATAACATATGAATGATATCCCAGGGTGTAAAAATAGATAGGGCAGATCAATACTTACATCCTAACTAGGATGAAGTTCCAAGTGGAGTCCACCCTCCAGTGTGCATCACGCATGTCTCTGAGATGACTCAGGAATGTAGCCTTATCAGCACAATGGGGATGGGTACTACATTACAAGGAATTACAAAGAATATCCTTACACAGAATACTTAAAGTAATATAAAAGAGACAAAATTAAAGGGGAAAGAACCAATCAGTACTTAAAAATACCCTTACAATACAGCAATTAAGCACATTTTAGTTCATCACTACCAATGTATAAGGTGGTCGCGGCCAGGGGATGACTAATTTCACCAGTATTTGGTACTAAAAAAACCTGTTACTCTTTTATAAGTTTCTAAGTGCATCAATAGCAGTGCATCGTTTGGTCACAGCCAGGAGGCATCAAACCTCATCTGTTTCAGTTTCCCAAAAACGTATTTGGAGCACAATAGAATCGATTCAGACCCAAACCAAATTTTTGGACTGAAATTCGCTCATCTCTAGTCTTAACCCATAGTTATTCTGACCAGTCTATGTGATATGTCTAACAGATTATTTTATGAACCCAGTGAGTTGCCCCAAAACTGCTAGTGCATTGGGATGCAAATTGTAATTTCTGATATGTGCCACATTATGAAGCCACCTTGGTTGGCATAGCATAAAATATTGTAATTTGCAGATCTTCAGATTATTGAATATCTTTTGCAGTGACTGCTACTCCGATGGTTCTGTATCAGTCTACGGATGTCTTATATGTTGAGGAAAGGACCACAGCAGAAGTCTCCTGTGGGTCCAGTGAACCATTAGAGGCTGGAACTCTGTTATCCTGGTATCGAAGAAGTTGGACAACTGGTGGAAACCTTTCATTAGTCAAATCCTGTGCTATGGATAGTGACAAGAACAAATATGTCTGTAATAATGGCCGTTATAGGGCTACACTGCAGATACATAATACAGAGACCAAAGACTCAGGAGTTTACTTGTGTACCTACAATTATCATAATACCTTTACCATCACTGGAAACGGAACCACCCTCATTGTCGGAGGTAAGATCCACCATATGGATTTATATTCTGTTTTATGAGTTTACATAATCATACCATAGCAAAAGACTTGAGACAATTTAGGAACAGCAGCCCCGTAGACAAATGGTGTCTGGAGATGAGAGAGTGTTGTGGGCATGCTCTGTGAACTGTGCAGAGGTCATTGTGCAGAAAGGGGGAGTAGATGAGCTGTGACTATAATTTACCATTGGTGTAGTTCTATAAGAGATCATTGTTTTTACTTGTATCAAAATATCCCAAATTATCATTTACCGCTATCCAGTCATTTGTGGTGTTGAGAGCTGAGGAGAGGAAAGGAAACACAGGGGAGTGCTCGGCCCATGAACACATGAGAGTCTGTTGTATTCTATCAGCACTTGTAATCGCCAAATGGCACCTTTTACACTACTTTCTAGTTCAGGGATCGGCAACTTTCGGCACTCCAGCTGTTCATCCTTCTTCCACTTCTATAGGAATTACTAGGAAAGCCAAGTAAGTGTGCATGCTGGGAGTTGTAGTTTTCCAGCAGCTGGAGTGCCAAAGGTTGCTGACCCCTGTTCTAGTTCGATATCCTGAGATTTTTGTCATGAGATTATTAGATTTCAAAAGAAAGGAATTTTGTGATACTCTGTTGGAAGATGCATATGCTATATTGCTCTTTGTGGCCACCTAGTGGTTGTGATGGGGATTTCATCTTATGACATTGTATTGAATTTGTATTTTGAGAAATTGGAGTTCTTAACTCTTTCCTGATGTAGCGATGTTCCATTTTTGCGGTTTCATTTTTTGCTCCCTGCTAATACAATTGTGGGGTGTGTATGACTTTTGTTCTCACTTTTATTCAATTTTTTGGGAAGTAAAGTGATGAAAAATGATGAATTGGACGTTTTTTTTTTTACATTACGCCATTCACCGTATGGGATATGTTTTTTTTTTTATATTATGCATGGGAGTTTTCTCACATGGTGATGCCCATTTATGTTAGTTTTTAAAATTGTTTATTTTTATTTTGGGGAATGTAGGATGATTTAAATTTTTATATTTTTTATTTATTTATTTTTTACTTTTTGTTAGGTCCCCAATTGGACCCCAACTTACAATCATCAGATTGCAATTGCAATTTGCATAGAATAATGCTTTATTATTCTATAAAGAAATCACTATATTACAGCTCAGTGCTGCCACCTGATGGCCTGAACTGTAACAAGTAAATAGCCTGGAAGCCTAGTACAGGCTCAGGCTCATTACTATGTATGAGCTCCTTCCCCCATCTCCCCCAGGGGGAGATGTTCTTCACTGATAGATTGCAGGGTGGTCATAACCATGGAAACGAGCGGTATATAATGTGTTAAAAAAATGAATGAAGCCAACAAGAGAGGCAATATGGACAATCACAATACATTAGTAAGTGCCTTGTATTAACTTTCTCTACATGATAAATTCCATTTGCTGAAGTGAGACAGCCCCCTTAAAGATGGACACTTATGTATGGATGTTCTTGGTTGAATCCACAAAGAAGCATCATGAAACAAGTAAATGGACAGGGAAGGTTTTTTATGGAATTCTGATAAATGTAATAAAATAATTATCTCATATTTGAAGACAGTTCCACCTCCAACATCTCCGTCCATCTCCTCATACTACTTCAGCATGATCTTCCACAAAATCATCTTCTGCTGGCTTGTGTGGCGCATGAGGTTGGTCATACAGCTCATATAGCCTGGAACATGTCTGGAACATTTCACAAGGGCAAGATGACTTCCATTCAGAGACCTGAAGGAACATGGACTTTCATGAACATCATCTCACTTTCTAAGGACACTGGAAACAGCGTGAGCTGTGAGGTCTGGTTTAATTCTTCCACTGCAGTAGTTGTCCATTGGCAAGTACCAGGTAAGAAAAAGAGGTAATCACAATTATCAAAATAATTTAAAATTGGTTAAAAAGATAATACTATTACTATAAACAAAAAAAAAAAACTGGAGGACAACCTAAAAGGGACAGTTCCACAAAAAAAGGATTTTTTGACTGATTTACTTTATTTTGACAGTACTATACCACTGAAAATTAAATACAAAATCTTGTTCAGAAATGATAAGACCTCCTATAGAGAGAGGTAATCCATTGGCAGTCTACTGCCGCAGTGAGGGGAGAAGGATATCTGAAGGATAACTCTCATGATAACAGTAGGTGCAAAGTTGGGGGCATAACAGCTCTATTCTCTTGTATAAATTAAAAATGGTACTTCGTATGCAGGGATCTCTTTTACATCGGGATCCAGGAGCTTAAATTTACACCTTTGAGTAGGAACTTTACCTTTATGTCTTAGGGTCAGACTAGCATTGGATCTGTGCACCAGATCAGTTGACATTCTTAGACCTCTTGATTCCATCTACGGTATGTAGCATTATGACAACTTGCTATTGCTTCTGTGCCAGTGGTCAACGTTTAATAATGTGAGTGTGCCCAGATTCTGGTGTAAATTACGACAAAATATTGGGTCATTTGGGTCATCTAGGTTTAGAGAAATTATCTGTGTCCAGCTCAACCAGGGGGTTTGGCTTAGCATAGAACGGTGCTGCCCGATGTGAAAAGGTGTAGCTTGACATGAAACAGGCGTGGGCTAATATGCAACATTTAGCAACAAAATTGGGACACAATGCTGGAACAAACTCCTGTCTTAAAATAAACCATTAGTTGGTATAGTGTTGGACAAAAACAAGAAAAGTTTTTATTCATACTTATTTTTTTCTTTTTTTACATTTTATATTGTTTCATAGCATATTTCTAGAGAAAAAAAAACAGCCTTAGGGTCCTCATGAATGCCTTTTGTGGTCCAATCACAGCACTTGTCTGATGACAGCTATGGGCTGTGATTGGACCACAAAGGGCATTCATGAGGACCCTAAGGCTAATTTTTTTCATTTATAAAGGAATTTGTGTGTACAAGTGATAGCACTATATCTGATCATGATATGACGTAAATCTGAAATTCTCAGTTATATCTGAGTTGGTGGGTGGAGACTAGTTTCTTTCCGTGGACCACACATGGAGACAGGATATTCTGCTTCCTGTCTCTCACCCAGAAGCATCTGATAGTAAGTGTTAAATCCCACCCAAGTGCTTTATACACATTGATACTGCTCAGTTTTTGTCTTTAATGTTCCATATGGTAAATATAGGACATTAAAGACAAAAGCTGAGCAGTATCGATGTGCATAAAGCACTTGAGATTTAACACTTACTATCAGGGATTAAACTGCTGAATCATTCCTGTGTTGTGTCTGTCTCTCTGCTTCTCTCTGGACTTTTTTTCCCCTTTCTCACCCTCCCCTCTCTATTGACTTTTATAAGATGATGTAATGTGATTGTTCAGTGACCTAACAGCCCGTCTTGGTCTCAAAAGATAGCTTCTCACAAATTGGAAAGTTAGTTTAGAAAAGAGGGAAGAAGAAAACAGCTAACTGAGGAACAGGGCATTTTTCTTTGATAAGACACAAAGGGGGTAATTTATCATAAGGGGAATATATGACGTTTTGATTGAGTCTGTGTTGCCTGCTCTATTGATTTATGCAAAACTTTGTGAATGTACAGTACTAATTTAACATTTTTTAAATACTTTTTGGTGATTTCCTAGAACCTCTCCAGAATAATTTTGCTTCCAGTTGTCAAAGTTTCCTACTACCAGTCTTAACATTGGGTCTTTTACTGCTGTTGACTTTGTCTGCTCATCTACTATGGACCCATAGGCGAACAGGTAATGAACATTTTCTCATGAGCTCCTACATTTCAAAAATATGTTGGTGTCATCTGTCATTTATCAAAGGTGTATCCCAGTGGATACCACTTATGCTCTACCTACTGGATAATGAACCATGTTAGAAACATGATCGCTTCAGTGCTTGACTGTTTCTAGAGGCCATAAAGTTTTATGGAGGGCAATCAGAGCATTTTTTATTCGGGTCAAATTTCTTTAGACCCGATTCAAATATGATGGCGATTTGGCCAAATCGGCCAATTCGCTCATCTCTACAAGCAAGATCTAACACTAAAGGTGATAAATATTATTTACTGGAATACCCCTTTAAATGACACTCATCAATGACAGACCCTTGCCCTGTGATGGCTAACCTCGGGCACTCGACCTGTGATAAAACTACGACTCCCAAGATGTACACTTGCTAGGCTCTTCTCAGAACTACAAATAAATGAATAGAGCATGCTTGGAGTTGAAGTTTCACCATAGCTGGAGTGCCAAAGGTTAGCCACCACTGTCCTAGTCAATCTGAAACTGGTTGTAAAATATTTATAAAATTCTCAGAAATCATGTTTCTTCCACATGTGTGGGAATTGTCAAACATGTCTCCTTCGCCTCTTATTATCAGGGATTTCTATGCTCTAACGAGTTCTTTCCGTGGTAGTCAAGGAATACAACATTTCCATTGATTTTTTTCCAGATAAAATTGGGATAATTTCTGGAGACAAAAATAGGAGTAAGGTAAGTTCTCAACTCAATAAGTTGCTAATGTGTGATACAGGTCCAGCTACTGTTACCTCAATAATCAGTGATATTGTTGGAAAAAACTTATGTTCAGTTGTATGATTGAGATTAGAGTTGAGCGAACACCTGGATGTTCGGGTTCGAGAAGTTCGGCCGAACATCCCGGAAATGTTCGGGTTCGGGATCCGAACCCGATCCGAACTTCGTCCCGAACCCGAACCCCATTGAAGTCAATGGGGACCCGAACTTTTCGGCACTAAAAAGGCTGTAAAACAGCCCAGGAAAGGGCTAGAGGGCTGCAAAAGGCAGCAACATGTAGGTAAATCCCCTGCAAACAAATGTGGATAGGGAAATGAATTAAAATAAAAATTAAATAAATAAAAATTAACCAAAATCAATTGGAGAGAGGTCCCATAGCAGAGAATCTGGCTTCACGTCACCCACCACTGTAAGAGTCCATTTTCATAAATTTAGGCCCAGCACCCAGGCAGAGGAGAGAGGTCCCGTAACAGAGAATCTGGCTTCATGTCAGCAGAGAATTAGTCTGCATGTCATAGCAGAGAATGAGGCTTCACGTCAGCCACCACTGCAACAGTCCATTGGCATATATTTAGGCCCAGCACCCAGGCAGAGGAGGGAGGTCCCGTAACAGAGAATCTGTCTTCATGTCAGCAGAGAATCAGTCTGCATGTCATAGCAGAGAATCAGGCTTCACGTCAGCCACCACTGCAACAGTCCATTGTCATATATTTAGGCCCAGCACACAGGCAGAGGAGAGAGGTCCCGTAACAGACAATCTGGCTTCATGTCAGCAGAGAATCAGTCTGCATGTCATAGCAGAGAATCAGGCTTCACGTCAGCCACCACTGCAACAGTCCATTGGCATATATTTAGGCCCAGCACACACACAGGCAGAGGAGAGAGGTCCCGTAACAGAGAATCTGGCTTCATGTCAGCAGAGAATCAGTCTGCATGTCATAGCAGAGAATGAGGCTTCACGTCAGCCACCACTGCAACAGTCCATTGTCAGATATTTAGGCCCAGCACACACACAGGCAGAGGAGAGAGGTTCCATAGCAGAGAATCTGGCTTCCCGTCACCCACCACTGGAACAGTCCATTCTCAGATATTTAGGCCCCGGCACCCAGGCAGAGGAGAGAGGTCCCGTAACAGAGAATCTGTCTTCATGTCAGCAGAGAATCAGTCTGCATGTCATAGCAGAAAATGAGGCTTCACGTCAGCCACCACTGCAACAGTCCATTGGCATATATTTAGGCCCAGCACACACACAGGCAGAGGAGAGAGGTCCCGTAACAGACAATCTGGCTTCATGTCAGCAGAGAATCAGTCTGCATGTCATAGCAGAGAATGAGGCTTCACGTCAGCCACCACTGCAACAGTCCATTGGCATATATTTAGGCCCAGCACACACACAGGCAGAGGATGGAGGTCCCGTAACAGAGAATCTGTCTTCATGTCAGCAGAGAATTAGTCTGCATGTCATAGCAGAGAATGAGGCTTCACGTCAGCCACCACTGCAACAGTCCATTGGCATATATTTAGGCCCAGCACCCAGGCAGAGGAGAGAGGTCCCGTAACAGAGAATCTGGCTTCATGTCAGCAGAGAATTAGTCTGCATGTCATAGCAGAGAATGAGGCTTCACGTCAGCCACCACTGCAACAGTCCATTGGCATATATTTAGGCCCAGCACCCAGGCAGAGGAGAGAGGTCCCGTAACAGAGAATCTGGCTTCATGTCAGCAGAGAATTAGTCTGCATGTCATAGCAGAGAATGAGGCTTCACGTCAGCCACCACTGCAACAGTCCATTGGCATATATTTAGGCCCAGCACACAGGCAGAGGAGAGAGGTCCCGTAACAGACAATCTGGCTTCATGTCAGCAGAGAATCATTCTGCATGTCATAGCAGAGAATCAGGCTTCACGTCACCCAACATTGGAACAGTCCATTGGCATATATTTAGGCCCCGGCACCCAGACACAGGAAAGGTTCATTCAACTTTGGGTAGCCTCGCAATATAATGGTAAAATGAAAATAAAAATAGGATTGAATGAGGAAGTGCCCTGGAGTCCAATAATATATGGTTAAGGGGAGGTAGTTAATGTCTAATCTGCACAAGGGATGGACAGGTCCTGTGGGATCCATGCCTGGTTCATTTTTATGAACGTCAGCTTGTCCACATTGGCTGTAGACAGGCGGCTGCGTTTGTCTGTAATGACGCCCCCTGCCGTGCTGAATACACGTTCAGACAAAACGCTGGCCGCCGGGCAGGCCAGCACCTCCAAGGCATAAAAGGCTAGCTCTGGCCACGTGGACAATTTAGAGACCCAGAAGTTGAATGGGGCCGAACCATCAGTCAGTACGTGGAGGGGTGTGCACACGTACTGTTCCACCATGTTAGTGAAATGTTGCCTCCTGCTAACACGTTGCGTATCAGGTGGTGGTGCAGTTAGCTGTGGCGTGTTGACAAAAGTTTTCCACATCTCTGCCATGCTAACCCTGCCCTCAAAGGAGCTGGCATTGACACAGCTGCCTTGGCGACCTCTTGCTCCTCCTCTGCCTTGGCCTTGGGCTTCCACTTGTTCCCCTGTGACATTTGGGAATGCTCTCAGTAGCGCGTCTACCAACGTGCGCTTGTACTCGCGCATCTTCCTATCACGCTCCAGTGCAGGAAGTAAGGTGGGCACATTGTCTTTGTAGCGTGGATCCAGCAGGGTGGCAACCCAGTAGTCCGCACAGGTTAAAATGTGGGCAACTCTGCTGTCGTTGCGCAGGCACTGCAGCATGTAGTCGCTCATGTGTGCCAGGCTGCCCAGGGGTAAGGACAAGCTGTCCTCTGTGGGAGGCGTATCGTCATCGTCCTGCCTTTCCCCCCAGCCACGCACCAGTGATGGACCCGAGCTGCGTTGGGTGCCACCCCGCTGTGACCATGCTTCATCCTCATCCTCCTCCACCTCCTCCTCGTCCTCCTCGTCCTCCAGTAGTGGGCCCTGTCTGGCCACATTTGTACCTGGCCTCTGCTGTTGCCAAAAACCTCCCTCTGAGTCACTTCGAAGAGACTGGCCTGAAAGTGCTAAAAATGACCCCTCTTCCTCCTCCTCCTCCTCCTGGGCCACCTCCTCTTGCATCATCGCCCTAAGTGTTTTCTCAAGGAGACATAGAAGTGGTATTGTAACGCTGATAACGGCGTCATCGCCACTGGCCATGTTGGTGGAGTACTCGAAACAGCGCAACAGGGCACACAGGTCTCGCATGGAGGCCCAGTCATTGGTGGTGAAGTGGTGCTGTTCTGTAGTGCGACTGACCCGTGCGTGCTGCAGCTGAAACTCCACTATGGCCTGCTGCTGCTCGCACAGTCTGTCCAGCATGTGCAAGGTGGAGTTCCACCTGGTGGGCACGTCGCATATGAGGCGGTGAGCGGGAAGGCCGAAGTTACGCTGTAGCGCAGACAGGCGAGCAGCAGCAGGATGTGAACGCCGGAAGCGCGAACAGACGGTCTGCACTTTATGCAGCAGCTCTGACATGTCGGGGTAGTTGTGAATGAACTTCTGCACCACCAAATTCAGCACATGCGCCAAGCAAGGGATGTGCGTCAAATTGGCTAGTCCCAGAGCTGCAACGAGATTTCGCCCATTATCGCACACCACCAGGCCGGGCTTGAGGCTCACCGGCAGCAACCACTCGTCGGTCTGTTGTTCTATACCCCGCCACAACTCCTGTGCGGTGTGGGGCCTGTCCCCCAAACATATGAGTTTCAGAATGGCCTGCTGACGTTTACCCCGGGCTGTGCTGAAGTTGGTGGTGAAGGTGTGTGGCTGACTGGATGAGCAGGTGGAAGAAGAGGAGAAGGAAGCCGAGAAGGAGGAGGTGGCAACAGGAGGCAAAGAATGTTGCCCTGCGATCCTTGGCGGCGGAAGGACGTGCGCCAAACAGCTCTCCGCCTGGGGCCCAGCTGCCACTACATTTACCCAGTGTGCAGTTAGGGAGATATAGCGTCCCTGGCCGTGCTTACTGGTCCACGTATCTGTGGTTAGGTGGACCTTGCCACAGATGGCGTTGCGCAGTGCACACTTGATTTTATCGGATACTTGGTTGTGCAGGGAAGGCACGGCTCTCTTGGAGAAGTAGTGCCGGCTGGGAACAACATACTGTGGGACAGCAAGCGACATGAGCTGTTTGAAGCTGTCTGTGTCCACCAGCCTAAATGACAGCATTTCATAGGCCAGTAGTTTAGAAATGCTGGCATTCAGGGCCAGGGATCGAGGGTGGCTAGGTGGGAATTTACGCTTTCTCTCAAATGTTTGTGAGATGGAGAGCTGAACGCTGCCGTGTGACATGGTTGAGACGCTTGGTGACGGAGGTGGTGGTGGTGTTGGTGGTACATCCCCTGTTTGCTGGGCGGCAGGTGCCAACGTTCCTCCAGAGGCGGAGGAAGAGGCCGAGGCGGCAGCAGCAGAAGAGGCCGAGGCGGCAGCAGCAGAAGAGGTAGCAGGGGGAGCCTGAGTGACTTCCTTGGTTTTAAGGTGTTTACTCCACTGCAGTTCATGCTTTGCATGCAGGTGCCTGGTCATGCAGGTTGTGCTCAGGTTCAGAACGTTAATGCCTCGCTTAAGGCTCTGATGGCACAGCGTGCAAACCACTCGGGTCTTGTCGTCAGCACATTGTTTGAAGAAGTGCCATGCCAGGGAACTCCTTGAAGCTGCCTTTGGGGTGCTCGGTCCCAGATGGCGGCGGGCAGTAGCAGGCGGAGTCTCTTGGCGGCGGGTGTTCTGCTTTTGCCCACTGCTCCCTCTTTTGCTACGCTGTTGGCTCGGTCTCACCACTGCCTCTTCCTCCGAACTGTGAAAGTCAGTGGCACGACCTTCATTCCATGTGGGGTCTAGGACCTCATCATCCCCTGCATCGTCTTCCACCCAGTCTTGATCCCTGACCTCCTGTTCAGTCTGAACACTGCAGAAAGACGCAGCAGTTGGCACCTGTGTTTCGTCATCATCAGAGACATGCTGAGGTGGTATTCCCATGTCCTCATCATCAGGAAACATAAGTGGTTGTGCGTCAGTGCATTCTATATCTTTCACCGCTGGGGAAGGGCTAGGTGGATGCCCTTGGGAAACCCTGCCAGCGGAGTCTTCAAACAGCATTAGAGACTGCTGCATAACTTGAGGCTGAGACAGTTTCCCTGGTATGCATGGGGGTGATGTGACAGACTGATGGGGTTGGTTTTCAGGCGCCATCTGTGCGCTTTCTGCAGAAGACTGGGTGGGAGATAATGTGAACGGGCTGGATCCACTGTCGGCCACCCAATTGACTAATGCCTGTACCTGCTCAGGCCTTACCATCCTTAGAACGGCATTGGGCCCCACCATATATCGCTGTAAATTCTGGCGGCTACTGGGACCTGAGGTAGTTGGTACACTAGGACGTGTGGATGTGGCAGAACGGCCACGTCCTCTCCCAGCACCAGAGGGTCCACTAACACCACCACGACCATGTCCACGTCCGCGTCCCTTACTAGATGTTTTTCTCATTGTTATGGTTCACCACAACAACAAATATATTATTTGGCCCAATGTATTGTATTCAAATTCAGCGGGATATAAATTTGAGGCCTAGTATTTAGGCGCTGGGTGACCGGTATAGATTTACTGACAGAATTAGACTTGGAAATGCACAGTAGCGGGTGTGTGTGAAGTTATTCTGAATGACCCTATGTGCACCTTGAATATTATATACCCTTTTAGGGATAGATTTCAAATAGCTCTGATACAGCAGAAACCACTAAATTTTTAAATTGCTAAATTGGGAATTGTATTTCAACCCAGAACAAAAAATGTGCTTTGACGGACACTAAATAACTTTCCCAGCCACAACAGGACAGCGGTAACGAGAGATTTAGCAGGATATAAATTTGAGGCCTAGTATTTAGGCGCTGGGTGACAGGTATGGGTTTAGTGACAGAATTAGACTTGGAAATACACAGTAGCGGGTGTGTGTGAAGTTATTCTGAATGACCCAATGTGCACCTTCAATATTATATACCCTTTTAGGGATAGATTTCAAATAGCTCTGATATAGCAGAAACCACTAAATTATGAAATTGCTAAATTGGGAATTGTACTTCAACCCAGAACAAAAAATGTGCTTTGACGGACACTAAATAACTTTCCCAGCCACAACAGGACAGCGGTAACGAGAGATTTAGCAGGATATAAATTTGAGGCCTAGTATTTAGGCGCTGGGTGACAGGTATGGGTTTAGTGACAGAATTAGACTTGGAAATACACAGTAGCGGGTGTGTGTGAAGTTATTCTGAATGACCCAATGTGCACCTTGAATATTATATACCCTTTTAGGGATAGATTTCAAATAGCTCTGATATAGCAGAAACCACTAAATTATGAAATTGCTAAATTGGGAATTGTATTTCAGCCCAGAACAAAAAATGTGCTTTGACGGACACTAAATAACTTTCCCAGCCACAACAGGACAGCGGTAACGAGAGATTTAGCGGGATATAAATTTGAGGCCTAGTATTTAGGCGCTGGGTGACCGGTATGGATTTAGTGACAGAATTAGACTGGGATATGGCCAAAAAATAACCACACTATTGCTGGTTAAATGCACTTGGTGACGGGCGCAGCTTGCCCCTGATGTAGTATATGGCCAAAAAATGAACAGACTATTGCTGGTTAAATGGACTTGGTGTGATAGCTTGACCAACCACACTACTGAGGGTTAAATGCACTTGGTGACGGGCGCAGCTTGCCCCTGATGTAGTATATGGCCAAAAAATGAACAGACTATTGCTGGTTAAATGCACTTGGTGTGATAGCTTCACCAACCACACTACTGAGGGTTAAATGCACTTGGTGACGGGCGCAGCTTGCCCCTGATGTAGTATATGGCCAAAAAATGAACAGACTATTGCTGGTTAAATGCACTTGGTGTCACAGCTTGACCAACCACACTACTGAGGGTTAAATGCACTTGGTGACGGGCGCAGCTTGCCCCTGATGTAGTATATGGCCAAAAAATGAACAGACTATTGCTGGTTAAATGCACTTGGTGTGACAGCTTCACCCTGATGTAGGCTTTAGCCAAAAAACAACCACACCATTGAGGGTTAAATGCACTTGGTCGCAGCTTGGATGCACTTGGTCGCAGCACCGCACAAGACACAAAATGGCCGCCGATCACCCCAGAAAAAAGTGACTGACAAACGGTCTGGGCAGCCTAAAAACAGTGAGTGAGCATTTGAATTTCAGCAGCTCAATGATGCACAGCTGCAGATCGATCGATTAATCAAGTCCTTTGGAGGAGTTAATCTGCCTAATCTCGCCCTACTGTCGCATCCGCAACCTCTCCCTACGCTAATCAGAGCAGAGTGACGGGCGGCGCTATGTGACTCCAGCTTAAATAGAGGCTGGGTCACATGGTGCTCTGGCCAATCACAGCCATGCCAATAGTAGGCATGGCTGTGACGGCCTCTTGGGGCAAGTAGTATGACGCTTGTTGATTGGCTGCTTTGCAGCCTTTCAAAAAGCGCCAAGAAAGCGTCACAAAAGTGCCAAGAAAGCGACGAACACCGAACCCGGACTTTTACGAAAATGTCCGGGTTCGGGTCCGTGTCACGGACACCCCAAAATTCGGTACGAACCCGAACTATACAGTTCGAGTTCGCTCATCCCTAATTGAGATAAATGCCATACATTAACGTTCAAGTAACTGGAATGGAGCTACAGTACTACAAGTATTCTGTGTACAAACATGGTGCTGTTCCTAGATGAAAGCAGACAAGTTCTTCTGATCTCAGAAACCCTTATATGTACATTTACAAGCATCACAAGAACTGGAGCATTGAGTCCACTGAGTGAATGGAGCAACAGTCCTCCCAGACAGTGTGCCTTCTTTATTAGGGTTTATCCCACTCACCAGTACGTTTTAGTTGAGGGCACAATCATAGGGGTAAGTTCAAACTTGAGATGTAGAGATGGATCCATAACATGACTGGTACCACCAGCATCCAATGAACTGATGTAAAATCTGATGGGACTCCAGACAGAGCCTTAGCTTGGCATCAGTACCGATTCATATCTATAGGCTTCTGCTAGATCATAGAACAGCCCGTCTGTGTTTTGAACCCAAGGTCCTTGATTATGCTAGTTACTCTGTAGAGTCTGTGAAGATTTATTTGCTCTCACAGGGCTGATATGATCGGTCATGTACGCTTTTGTACCTTTTTATTATTGGTATTGAGAGTGACAATTTTCTTTGCACTTTTAGGATGAAATTACTTATGTTCAGCTGAACCTGGCCCATCTCCATGAACAAAGAAAATAACCAAGTCTGCATCATCCACCCCATCAGTATCTTAAAGTCATTCTCCAGTTTCATAAAGAATTTTCTATCTGCCCTGAGTAACATGAACATATTACTCATATTTCTACTGTATTTTACTGCATATTTTTGCCCCATATACCTGTTTTTCATGCCAGCACATTCCTTCGGATGTTCTCAGCATCATTGCATCCTGCCAGGATGTTTACATGCAGAACTTCCTGTTTGCATCAGCTTTCTGTTGGGTTTCTGCTATAGCGGCGGTCGCGAGCCACCTCTGCCCTGCTTACCTCGATTGACAGCCCGCTTCCCTCTGCCTTCTTTCCAACGAGCCTGGACACAAGGTCTGCTTTGTCCCTCTGACTCTTAAAGGTCCAGTGCCAAAGCACCCTAATCTTCACAAGTCAATGGCTTACAATGTGAGAAGGTGCCTGAGCAATAGGTTGTCTAGCATGCTAGTTTATTGCAAAGGTGTGATGTATTGGTGTGTCTTTTAGTACACCAACTTCTGCCCATTTACTGGATTATAACTCGTCCCTGCCTGACCTGTCCTCTGCATGACTTCCATATTGATCTTTCGCTGCCTACCCTGACCATTGACCATATTGCATGTATTCACCCACCTCTGACTGTCCCTGACTACAGTTTTGGCTGACCCCTCAGTGCTCCGAACAGGTGTTTCTGAATCCCGTCAGTCAACTGTATACCACACAGAGACTACTCCAGGAGGTATCAGCTTGTGGCTCCCCTGCAGTGAAGTCCTGATCCCTGTATAGGGGTTAAAGGGTAAATATCAGGGGACTGCAACGATAACATGCTTAGGATTAGCTCTAAGTGAAATAGGTTGGTTCACACAGAGGTTCAACACCCACTGCCATAACAGTTTGCTGACCAAACGCAGCATGCTTTGCTTTTTAATGTTTCTCAGGGCTTGCTTTTCCTGCCACACTGTTCCCTATGCAGTAGTCATGATCCCTACACTTCTTTTCTCCATGTTAGTCAGGCGAACCAAGCCCTTTGAAACACTACACAGCAAAGCATGCTAGTTTAGAATACCCAGCAGAAAGCTGATGAAAACAGGAAGTTCTTCACGTAAACAACCTGCCAGAATGTGGTGATGCCAAGAACAGGGGAAGGAAAGTTTTGACATGAAAACCAGGTATATGGGGCAAAATATGTCTGGGTAACTATGGGCAGACAGTGGTCTTCAGCTCTTAGATGGACATCCCTAACTTGGTTATTACTGAACTTCTGAGTCAGAATTTCTATGATGTATATTTTGAGATGTATAAATTATTAATGTGTGTATTTATTAATGTAGATATAAACAATTAATGGTATGTGATAACCACAGAAAATGATTTTGTGGTACGCAACATACTCTCCAACTATACGGTATATATACCCTTTATAGAGCACTGGTCAGCAGGATCAACCCTGCTCAAACCATGAATACTGCCTGATAGAGTTTATCCTGCTGGTTATATCAGTCTTGTGAAAATTGTTTGTGGTGTTCCTGTGGCTTCTTGTGCCACAACAGCGTCTGAGTGGATGTTGTATGTACAAGGTTCACCTTGATCCACCCAAACTGTCATAAGTTCATTCCAAGACTATAGTCATCCTTTACTTGTAGCATCATAAGATGTAGTCTACTGTTGAACCTCCTAGTCTCCATCATTATGCCACAGATTGGTTTGCACCAGATTTTCTAGTGGGCTAGTCTGATCCTGATTTATGCATATTTTGTTATAGTAATATGCTGTGTCCAACCATGTGTCTCTCCTCAAAACTAAGTCAAATATACAGTAGGGTATCTGTAGAGGTAAGGAGTATTATGCAAATATATGTATATACTGTATATCCTTTAATATATACATATATATATTATGTCCAGTTTCGGCCACTTCAAAGGACAGAGGATCAATAAAGATCCTCTGCCCTTTGATAACATCTCCGGCAGCGCCGGAGATGTTATGCATAACAGGGACAGGAGAACAAAGAGCTTCCCCTGTATGCCGCGTACCTCCGACGCTGTAATTACAGCGCTAGGGGTATGCAATATCTCTACAGGCGAGAGGATCAAAGGATCCCCCCGCCTGGGAGCGAGCTCCAGGATGCGCGGGCTGGTGCGGTGACGTCATATGGCCGCGCCAGCCCACGTGGACCTGGCTGCAGGCGTGAGTGCTCACGCCTGCAGCGCGGGAAACAGGAGCAAGCGCCGCAGGGTTTAAATACCCCAGCGGCACTGCGCTCGATGCAGAAGAATCCCGGACCCCACAGCAGCCCCAGAAGGAGAGCGCAGCCAGCGCTCAGGAGAGGAGCGCCCCCGCCCCCCATGGAAGAACCCTGGACTTCTGAGTGACCCCTATACCACCAACGAATAACCCCTGATCCCTTTAACCTCTGAATCCCTGCAACCCCTGCTGCCCTGCAGCAGCTCTCCCTGTGTATAACTCCTGATCCCGTTAAGACCTGCATTAACCCTTGCAGTGCCACAATCACCCCGGAATACCCCTGCTGCCCTGCAGCAGCCCTCCCTGTGTTCAGCCCCTCCATTAACCCCTATTGCACTGTCCTGCAGGTCCTTAACCCCTACATTCCCAGCAGCCCCTGCTGCGTTAACACTTGCAGTGCCGCTAGCTTGATACACCTGGCCTGCATTGTGTTCCCTGGCCTGCATGTACAGTCATGTGAAAAAATTAGGACACCCTTTGAAAGCATGTGGTTTTTTGTAACATTTTTAATAAAAGGTTATTTCATCTCCGTTTCAACAATACAGAGAGATTAAAGTAATTCGACTAAACAAAGAAAACTGAAGAAAAGTCTTTTCAAGATCTTCTGTAAATGTCATTCTACAAAAATGCCTATTCTAACTGAGGAAAAAGATAGGACACCCTTGCCCCTAATAGCGAGTGTTACCTCCTTTGGCTGAAATAACTGCAGTGAGACGGTTCTTGTAGCCATCTACCAGTCTTCGACATCGGTCTGAGGAAATTTTACCCCACTCCTCAATGCAGAACTTTTTCAGCTGTGAGATGTTTGAGGGGTTTCTTGCACGTACAGCCCTTTTCAAGTCACCCCACAGCATCTCAATGGGATTCAAATCTGGACTTTGACTTGGCCATTCCAGGACTCTCCATTTCTTCTTTTTCAGCCAATCTTTGGTTGATTTACTAGTATGTTTTGGGTCATTGTCATGTTGCATGGTCCAGTTCCGCTTCAGCTTTAATTTTCTAACTGATGGTCTCACATGTTCTTCAAGCACCTTCTGATACACAGTAGAATTCATCGTGGATTCTATGATGGTGAGCTGACCAGGTCCTGCTGCAGCAAAGCAGCCCCAAACCATGACACTTCCACCTCCATGCTTCACAGTTGGTATGAGGTTCTTTTCTTGGAATGCTGTGTTTGGTTTACGCCAAACATGTCCTCTGCTGTTGTGTCCAAATAATTCAATTTTGGACTCATCTGTCCAAAGAACATTATTCCAGAAGTCCTGGTCTTTGTCAACTTTATCTTTGGCAAATGTCAGTCTGGCCTCGATGTTTCTCTTGGAAAGCAAAGGTTTCCTCCTTGCACACCTCCCATGCAAGTTAAACTTGTACAGTCTCTTTCTGATTGTAGAGGCATGTACTTCTACATCAACAGTAGCCAGAGCCTGCTGTAGTTCTCGAGATTACACTTTAGGGTTTTTGGAGACCTCTTTTAGCATCTTGCGGTCTGCTCTTGGGGTGAACTTGCAGGGGCGACCAGTCCTGGGCATGTTGGCAGTTGTTTTGAAAGCCCTCCACTTGTAGACTATCTTCCGGACAGTGGAATGGCTGATTTCAAAATCTTTTGAGATCTTTTTAAATCCCTTCCCAGACTCATAGGCTGCTACAATCTTTTTTCTGAAGTCCTCTGACAGCTCTTTTGCTCTCACCATGGTGCTCACTCTCACTTCAACAGTCAGGAGCACACCAAACTAAATGTCTGAGGTTTAAATAGGGCAAGCCTCATTCAACATGCAGAGTAACGATCTACTAATTATGTGCACCTGGTGTGATATACCTGTGTGAGATCTGAGCCAATTTAAGAGGGAATACATGTGAGGGTGTCCTATCTTTTTCCTCAGTTAGAATAGGCATTTTTGTAGAATGACATTTACAGAAGATCTTGAAAAGACTTTTCTTCAGTTTTCTTTGTTTAGTTGGATTACTTTAATCTCTCTGTATTGTTGAAACGGAGATGAAATAACCTTTTATTAAAAATGTTACAAAAAACCACATGCTTTCAAAGGGTGTCCTAATTTTTTCACATGACTGTATGTTAACCCTTGCAGTGCCACAATTGCATACCCCTTGTACCCCATAGGGACAGTGTGTAGCCAGGTGGGTGGGTTGCTGGTATTTATATGTATGTGAGTGTAATGCTTAGGTAGATTTGTGGGGTGGAATTGTGAAAGATATTGTACTTTATGTAGTGTAGTTAGGATTGTGCTTATTGTAGTGCTATTACTGGACTGTGATGTGTGCGTCTATATGTATATATATTTATAACCATTGATATATAAATATATCTAGATATAGCGTATTAGTAGACTGTAGACGTGTTATTGTGTTAATAAATATACTTTATTGTTCATAATACAGTGTATAGTCTTTTATGGTTGCCGCCGTAGTAGCAGCAGTGAGTCGCATGTAGTTTAGTTCAGTGTAGAGTAAGGCAATCAGAGTGTTTTATATTTATTGTATAAATAGGCGGAGTCATCACTAGACGACCCACGCCTATTTATGAATATTAATTATTGAGATTACCCAAAATATCAATAATTAATATCCCTTTTTACAGTATCCAAGGGCTAGCAAAAGTCAATATTCCCCTCCCTAGGTTCCCACCAAAAATACCGCATTCAGGCCTCCAAACTACTGGTCAATGTTATCTTGTGCTAGCATCCCTTCAGTAAAAGCTCCATATTGGTAGGTTTACCATTGTGTAGATCACTGATGGTCAACATATGTGCCACAATACCACATATTGTAGGGTCTTCTAGTGTGACACTCCATCCAAGGGCTGCATATAGCATTTAATGTTCCTTGCTCGCCCCCACAAAATGAAGTTTGGCCACAAAAAGTAAGTAATTGCCCATTACAGGTTAGAGGAGATATATAGAGAGAGCATGGTCAATTTTTCAACTGAAGATTCAAGCTGTTCTGTTATCTCTTTGACTATTGATAACACTTAGGTCCCAATCCTCTTGCTAAACCTGCAGGTCTCCTGCAATAAAGAATTGAGTTACTTAGTAAATACCTTCATCAGGTTGGGATCAAGTCTTGGGAAGACAAATGTATGAACAATGACGTCTAGCTTGAGCTTTAGTTTTATTTGTGACACATACTCTTCATCCTTTTCTGTCTCTTCCAGTAGTTTGAGAAGGTGGAAGAATGCTAGAGAGTTTAATCATGTTACTTTGTGACCTCCTCAAGCATTGGTTCATTATGAGTCTTCCACATAGCACTAATTTGAGGTTCCACTAGTCATAAAAGACTATGTGGGTAGGGAGCTACTGTGTGTATTTGAGAGTACTCAAAATTACTGTAGATCATGGTCCATCTTTTTCTCCAATCAATTATTTAAAAAAATTACAAATATCTTTAAAAAATTATCACTATGTTTGGTAAAACAATCAAGTGGCTCTTTGGACCTGATTTGTAGTGTTGAATTTTTGCTTCTTATTGTTTAAGTTTTTATTTTTCCATCCAGCCCTTCACAGGATGTAACACTTCTGACCATAAGTCAAGTAGAAATAGAACAGAAAGTGTAAAAATAACATTTGTTCTTATTTCTGATCACTAATAATAAGAAAACTGCATTATTTGTCCTCAGCCTATGAATATGGTTGTATTACAAGGCGGGATTCTAGATTTTGAAGAGCTAAAATTTGAATTTGAAGGAGAACTTACTATAGCTTGTCCTTTGGGAAAAGTCACCATCATAACACAACTATTTACCTGTGGTTTTGCCATAAACCTATTGAAATATGTTAATAATAAGTGTTAAAGGGGTATTCTGAACTTGAACTGAAGCTGGCAAAAGTTCTTGATCTAAATGTCAAAAAATCAGAGATGGTAATACACCTTTAAGTGACAAATCAGATAATGTGTCTGTTCTGGACTGTCTGAAAGAATATCTGCACCCTGACAAGACAAAAATGTGGGCCTACATTAACTTCATTAGGTGACCATTTTCAGTACATAGTCTTCTTCATGGACAACTGTTTAGACCTCAGATCTGTAATGATCAGCTGCAGGATGATAAGGTGATCACCCCACTGTATACTGTAGGTGTTGTTGCCTCCTGCTTGTACGGACCAGACAGGGAAGAATTGAGTGGGTTTCAGTGAGATAGGAAGAGGAGGCTCAACCTGTTACTGGTTGGAGTAAGGTCATGTGGCCTTATCCCAGTTCTGACATGTTTTTGGGATTGCATTTCCTTCTTGCCTTGCTTATCTAGTGTAGTATGGACCTGATACTCAGTTTGATCTGGTGGCATCTTTAAGTTAATTAATGTTAATAAAATAATTAAAACTCTGGTTGATGCTCTACCCAAAAAAGTTTAGAGTCTGTATCCTTCATTTACACAGGATACCCAATCAATATATGTATTGGAGGGACCTCACTAACGTGATTGTACATTGTTCTATATGATGGTCCACCCCTACCAATAATGTGGGTGAAGTCCTCTAGGTAGTGAAGGCCCATGGGAAATTGTTGCTCTTGCCCTCCCTTACTATGGACGTGATCCATTTGCATGCAGTGCACCTTAAAAGTGAATGGGATGGTTTATACAGTACTGTGCAAAAGTTTCAGGCAGATGTTGGAAAAATGCTACAAAAATAGAAGCATTAATAGTTTATTGTTATCAATTAACAAAATGCAAAATGAATAATCAAAAGAGAAATCTAAATCATGTCAGTGTGACCACATTTGCCTTACAAACAACATCAGTTCTTCTAGGTACACATTAAACAGTTTTTGAAGGAACACGACAGGGAAGTTGTTCCAAACATCTTGGAGAACTAACACAGATCTTCTGTGGATGTAGTCTTGCACAAAAACTACTGCCTCTTCATGTAATCCCAGACAGACTGAAAGATGTTGAGATTAGGACTCTACGAGGGCCATATCATCCCTTCCAGGATTCCTTGTTCTTCTTTATGCTGAAAAGAGTTCTTAATAACATTGGCTGTATTTATACACCTGCCTAAAACCTTTGCACAGTGCTGTAATTTGTGATCAAATAGACTGTGACACATTTTGAGTCTACAATGATGTCCTCTTCTAATTTTTTTTATCTTTGTATGAAATCTCTGCAATGCAGAAGTGGTCACTTCTAAGCAGAAAGATCTTATGTTGCTCTAGTTTATCGTCAAGCCACAAACCACCAAACTTATAAGCCTAAAAAAAATGTTCATCGCCCCTCTTCCGACTCAAAATTGAAACGAACCTTCTTCAGTGATCTCTGTGCCATCATTATAAAGGACCCACATGGTAATATCTGATTAATCTGTTACCCTTAGTTTTTAATTACTTATGTTATATAATTTGATACCCATAATCCTTCTTTCATGCATTGTCCACTCAGGATCTCAAAGTAAGCTAACCATAGGATGTTTTGCGGCTGGAACCTATTGTGATCATCGAGATCCCCTGTGAAACCTGACAGTAGGTGTTCTATTCCCCTGCAGTGACGCCACAGGCCAAAAGAAGCATTACATGGTGCACATTGATTTCAACAGGCACTGAGTCCTCCAGAAAGAGATGTTCACTAAATGGTGAGCTGATATCAAAATGCGTTTCTAAGCATTCCAGCTCTGCGTTATTTGATGAATCCAGGTCTGTTACATCTTGATTGTGCATTAGTTGCTTTAAGTAGGACACATACATCATGTTTTAAGATGTCCCTTTTGCCTTTATTCCCTCTAACATAAAAAATATGTGTCCAATATTACCAGTACCAGGGGCAATTATTGGAAATGTTTTTTCTTGCTCCTGCTAGGCATGGGAAAAGGAGATATAAAAAGATACAGCTGGTAATTAGGGTGTTTGAGGAAAAGACTGATGACCAAAATCTGGCCATAGATAAAGGAGAAGAGGGTGGAGACACAGGACAGAGGCTTGTAGCACGACAACCTCCTAATTGAGATGAGCAAAGTTTTGAAAAATTTGTTTCGGCAGCTTCACCGAAGTTTGACAAGAATTTTGATTCATTACAAATTAGTCACAAATTGCTATGTTAAAACCCCATTCAGCCTATCAATCAATGGGACCATTTTTAACGGCCAATTAGACAGAAGTGTACACGTCTACCGGCCGGTAAAAAACGGTAATAAGCTTTTTTTTTTTTTTTTTAAATCACTTGCCTCATCCACTTGCTTGTGCAGAGGCAGTCCACTCCTCTCTTGATTGAAAAATACCTGCAGAAGGACCTGCGCGGAGCGGGATGATGTCACCGCACTCTCCCAGCCTGATGATGTGGTGAGGATAATATGGTCAAGCTGGGAGCACATAGTGACGTCATCATGCTCAGTGCAGGTCCTTCGGCAGTTCTTTTTCAATCAAGAGGGAGGAGTAGACTGCCTCTTCGTGAGCAAGTGGTTGAGGTGAGTATTTTTTTTTTCCTGTTCTTTCTAAGATTACTCATGAATCACTACCACGAAGCGCAAGGAAAGTTCGGACTGAATTCCACTTAGGATGCCTTGCCTCGCTCAACACTACTCCTAATGTCTGTCTATAATTAGGTCTCATTTAAAGGTCTGGTGTGATTTTCTAATGTTCTCCATTTTTTTATTTTTTTTATTATGAAACTCTGATGGCCAAAATGACCAGCCTTGAAGACATTCTTGAAGTAGAGCTTAAAGGGGTTTCCAAGTTGAAAAAGGGAGAAAATATAATAAAATAGTAAAAGAATCATTACTCATCTGTTAAATCTCCCACCACTCCAGCACCGCCACTCCAGTTCTTCCGACCAGTCTGTTATTTGGCTGGCTTCAGTTGTCTTGTGCCGTATACCACTGAGACCAGTAATTGGCTGCATTGGTCACATGAATATATTGGCACATATTTACTGCAACCAAGTAAAGCTTGAGAGGGAGCACCGGAGCAGCAGCCCTGGAGCTGTGGGGGATTTGTAATACTTCATATGCTATTTTATTGCATTTCCATTGGGTTGGGCTATTTTTTCTCAGGTTTTCTCTGGAAAACCTCTTTAATAGTCTGGGTGCTAACAGGTTAATTACATAGAAGAGGTCTGCAAAAGTGTGATTGCATTGTGTGAGATGGAGGAAACCACTAACCGTCCGGCTCTGTGTTCAGAAGTCGTTATTACTGGCTGTGATGATACATGTATTATTGCACATTAAGTCACCACCACCCACACACATACACAGAATACGTATGAAAGTCACCATCTGGCTTCAGTTAGACATCTTAAAGTTTTCTTAATGTAACATGTACTGTATACTGTAGTTCATATATGAAATATGAACCTTTTCCTCCATTTTTGAATACAGTAGTTCTCAAGTTTTATTTATTTATTTTTATCTTGGAAAGGCTATCAACCACTGGACCTCCTGTGATATCCTCATGAACTTAGTCAAAGGCATTTGGTCTATCTAGAGCCCAGGTTCAGACCTTTGATGCATCTTACAGTATCTTCATCAATTCATCTACCAGGAATTTGGGTCATCTAGAGCCTAGGTTCTCAACCCGTTGATAAGTTATGTTAAGACATGTTATGACAAGTATCATCAAGTTGTCTATGAGGTATTTACATAGGTCATTTAGGGTAGGGGTGTGCAAATCATGATGTTCTATCTACAAGAATGTCCCAGGGCTGTACTGATTCTGACGGTTAGTGGTTAGCAATGGTTTGGACACCTATTTTGAGAGCTAACATCTTATAACAAAGGAAAGAAGAAGAACCATATCTAAAGCTGGAGGGAGTTAACAAAAAGTCTGTTCCCACTAGTATTTAGACCAACCACTGACATTTAGGATCTATTAGCTGTAGGGTATTAGAGGAAGCAGCCATACCAAGATCTTCGTGCCTGAAGAGGCCCAAAAGCCCTGTTGCCACATACTGTATGGAGACCCTTGTATTATAAATTATGAGAATGGGGCCCTGTTACAGATTTAGCAATGGAGCCCTAGAATTTATACCTACACAACTAGGATCATTGAACTTTAAAGTCTAAAGCATGTGACTCTATCTTGTAGGCAAAATATGTTTTTTCCCAGTATCATAAAAATTCCCATTCCTTAGGCAGCTGTAAATATATATTAGAGAGAGAGCACTCAGAAATTTATTAAAGCCTGTGGTCTTAGTTATTTTTCCTGTCGGTGGTGCTCTTGTTGGCAGTCTAAAGCTAATTTATGTCTCTCCACTTCTGCTCCTTCTCCCCTCTCATACCATGCAGCCTCACAGACAGAGAGAGAAAGAGGCATTTCAGCCGCATCCCATTTTGCCCCTTTTTCTTACTGTTTTACACTAGATGGATTCTTTCAGGAATAAGGAGGTTATCTGCAAGGTAATCTTCATTAGAATAGTAATCGTAGGACTGCAAGCACTGGTATAATGACAACTATATTGTTCCCTTCATTATTATGCAAATAGAGGAGCATAACATTGATTGCAGTAATGTGAGAATCTCTGACCCTGCTAGAATAGCACAGAGGAGATGTGTTGCTGTTGTGCCTATAGTCTGTGCTCACCACCATCAACCTCTCAGTCAAGGCCTCTGGTTGCCTACTCTGCTCCCTCATGGATCATGATCAACGGCATCCTTCTGCTCCTTCCTGGTGCAAGGGCAATAGGTGTAGCACTGCTCCATCCTCCCTAGGGCGGTGAGGCTGGCTTCCTGCTTGATTTGCCTCTCCGTGTCCATGCAGAGCATTCTCTCAGGCTCTTACAGGGTTAGTTTATGTGCACTATAGTCCTTACTAGCCTGTAAATGGCCAGCCTAGGGTATTTTAAGACATCTTCCCTTGTGGGATGGTGCCTAAGCAAAGGTTCCAGTACTCTAGTGCCCTGCAAAGGTGTGCCATTATCTTGTTAGTCTGTCTGTATACTGACTTGCGCCTGATTTCTGGATTTGACCTTTCGATACCTGGACTGACCTCTATCTGATTGCTGTGCTCCTGCCCTGACCCTTGGACTGACTATGGATTACATGAACTTTCCCTACCTTGACGTCAGCCTGTTCTTGGCTACAGTATTGCCTGCTCGCTTAGTGTTTTGCACTAGTGTCTCTTAAAAACCGTGAGTCAGCAGTCTACGTTGGTACTGCCTAGAAATTTAAGCGTGAATATGTAGGGGGGACACTTAGATAACACCCTTAGGAGTAGCCCCAAGCTAAATATGTTCATTGGCCATTGGATCCACATCCACCTCGTAACAGATACTCTAATTTAGTCTCAACCCCTCACTCCTCCATGGTCTGATTCATGTCATGAAAAAGATGTTTAAGTAAAACGCTCTGCCATGCTAAAACTCCAGAGAGAGGAAATCAAAGACTGTGGACAGAAGCGAGTAGACATCATCCACCTATTTTTTTTTATAAAATTAAAAAAATACATAGAATATTTCAATAAGGTTGTTAATACAGTATGTGATAAAAATGATGGAAATAACCCCTTTAAATGGACGCCGTCACCTTCTAGTTCCACCCCATCACGGACCTTCCCCTCACTATGTACTGGTATTACTGACCTCTTTTACACTTTTTTAGTTTCCTCCTGCCGAGGGGACAGGAAGCCAAATACATGGTGTGTGCACTTCTTAACATAAGCTGCTTCTATCACATGAGGAGACATGAACTTCTGGCTTGTTCTTGCCTTTTCTACTTACATTCCAGGTAAGTCATCAATTAATTTAATCTGCTTCATATTAATAGATAATTAAATGAACAGCGATGAAGGGGTGGCGACTCTTACACAGATTTTCTCTGGGCTCACATATAGGTCATGTATATAATCTAATAGCGAATACATGTCTAGTGTCTTGATAGTTGGAGACAAGTTCGAAAAAGAAAAACAAAAGTGTGCTACTCTGCTCTCATCTGATCTTGATGGTTGGAGAGCAAGGTAAATATGAGAGCAAGAGATGGCCAGATATAGAGAGAGTTTTATATTGACAAAAACTAAAAGAATTGAGATCACAGGGGTTGGTCACCACAGTGATGTGTGGTGTGTGGTCTTACAGGCACTAAGTCCCGTTGAACCGTTTTGCATGTAACCATTTCCCGATCACAGGAGAAGACACATTGAGGACTTGTATTTGACCATAAAGATGGATTAGGGCTCCTGGTGTGATCCGATGTTCTGATTAACACCAGGGTAAGGTTCATTGGTAATAACTTTATTACGTCTATCTTCTGTGACCCTCATGACACTTGGTCGTCTTACAATCATCCAGGTCTTATGTTTTTCCACCAGGTATAATTACAGATGGAAATATTCCAGATTTGTCCCGTGTCCACTTTGTAGAAGCAGGAAAGAACATCAACATTTCATGTAATAGTAGTAAAAGTTCCAGTGATGTACAGTGGTACAAAGAGAGAGAAGACGGGGGATTACAGGCCATGCCACCAAGGGGATGTTACCTACCAAAAGAAAACAGTAGATATTATTTCCACTGTGAAAAAAGTATATACTCAGCATGGAGATTAGAAATGTCCTTCCATCTGACTCTGGGGTGTTTTACTGTTCTCTATCAGGACTGGACCTAACCTTCCATGTAGCCGGCACATTAATTGTTACAGGTATCTATCTATCTATGTAGAAGTTTGATAAGGAAAGCTTATCTTATCCGTCAATAATTTACCGAGACAAGCAAAAGACATTAGATAACTCTTGTTCAAAGTAAAACATCCAGGTTGCATTTGCTAATGATCACCTCTTGCATTTGCTAATGATCACCTGGAGAGCCGCAGGTTGGCCATCCCTGGTCCATGGTGTTATTACTACATGAATATAATGTTCTTCTATGTAGATACTTCTATGACTTAACTTTTTGACTTTAGACTTTGAGCTGCATTTACGATGACCAACAATAATTCTTCTCTGGAGGCTCTGCTCTTCAGTCTGCAGCTATACTGGTTCTAGAAACCCTGCTTCCTGTATGAATATTTACCCATGAATGGACAATTTTTTGTATAGTAAAAAAAAAATTGTCTATAAAGTTGGTCTATTTTTCTTAATTGCGTTAATCCAGAAGAATTTTTTTTTTAAATAAAACAATGTTGCTAATTTGAAACTTTATTTCAGCGCTTGTCCAGAACAAGGAAATTGGGTCTATTTTTTCCAGACTAGTTCAGCTATATTCCGTAGGATGTGTCTGGGACTGAGCTGCAGTACCAGACATTACTTGTGGAAATAGGTGGAACTACAAATCCATGTGTTCATGCCAGCGTAGAGGAAGGTCTATGCATTATGTTATGGGGTAGAAATGTCAAACCCAATTTTTAGCTATAGAAGGTGCAAAGGTAGAAATCACAGTTGGGTCTTGTGCCTACGGGATGTAATGGCCCCTTGACCACACAAGTGGACACCACCAGTATGATAAATGACATGACTTTTAGGACCCTATTAAAGACTTTGTATTGGGGGCAAAATATCTTAATATCTTAGTTATGCTTAGGGTCTAGCAAAATAAAAAAAAATTAACCTTATGAATTATATTTAAGCAACCGATTTGATCTTTTTCTCAGAGGAAACCTACCTTGTCGATACTTAAATCAGTAGAAGACCATCCAAAAGACATGGGTTTATCTATATTACTGCATGCTGCTTTTAACTGGACAAAGGAGTGGGGTTGGATTAAATGGACCTTAAATTGGGCCAAGCAAAACGGTTGGAGCCAGATGGGAGTGTGAGGAGCTTATTTTTCATGTCAGCATCTACTAAATACACAGTAATTACTTGTTTTATACATGAGACCAACACTGATAAAAAAAATTCCTTAACTTTTACTAAAGAAATTGATGAAGGAAAGTAGAAAATCAGATGGAAATGCCAATGATGAGACACCCTCCAATACGCTAAATTATCAGTACACTCATTCTGAGCAGATTGTTGTTTTCAGGCAACAACAAAAATTTCCATAATTTTTTTTAAAAACCTTAAAAAAAAATACCGTATTTTTCGCCCCATAAGACGTACTCCTCCCCCCCCCAAAAAAGTCCTTTTGTCCTACACAAGCCTAGATGAAAGCAGTATTATAGTATTATGACATATGGTAGGTGAGGGGCCTTGGAGCTTCAACTTACTCCTCTGAGGAGAGCACATTCAAAAAGTTACCATTTTGTATATTTTCTGTCTCTGTGCTTGCTGTGTGATGTAAGAGTTGTGCTTTGTGCTCTGCATAACTCACGTGCACTCCCTCACTGCTCCCCCTTTCCTCTCTCAGCATGCTGTTTTAACTGCAGCTACATTTCTCTACATCCCTCTTTACTTTTCTTATTCCTCCCCCTAAAGGCACCAAAGCACCAACCACTGCTCAACTTTTTATTGGAAGAGGCGGCCAAGCATATGCAGCCAATCGGTACATCTCCTTCCTCCGTGAATGTCTAATGGGTAGGGAAATAAAAATAAGTTACACCTCCACGGATCCTCGCCTCAGGTCACCACTGAGGCTGGTGATCAGCTGAGAGGGCATTTCCTATGTGTCGAGAGGCACCAGGAAGCAGAGAAAAAAGGAGACTCTGTGAGCATTGGAACTGGAGCATCGGGGGATATGGAGAGGAGAGTATGGCCTATGTTTTTTTTTTTATGGTACTCTAAGCATTTAAACAAATGACCAGATTACCCCTTTTTCCTTGTTGCAGTGGGGCAATGAGCTGATTTTGCCAGGCTTAAGGATTTGAAGATCTGTATCAGTTTCAATCATTAATCGATAAATTAAAAACAAAAATATACCAGCATAGTATTTAGGGGCGGGTTTTAACTTTATGGATTTCCCCATTGGCGATTTTGAAGTGGGGAGGGGAACAATAGGATTACTAATGGATATAATTATATTTATGTGGTCTACTGTTTTCTTTGTATTTTAATAGGGCGGAGGCATTGTTTAGGTTCTTAAAGGGGCTGTCTGGCCAATAGTTTTTTTTCTTAAGACTCAAAATTGTATAAAATAAAATGTCATGTTTCCCTCACAAAACTGCACTGATCTTGTTCCAATGCTTAATGGTACCCCTTAACCTCTACAAGAGATCAGCAAATTTAAAAAAATTGATTTTGGGACAGCCATTTCGGTCCAAGTCTGAATGAATTTGATCAGAATCAAGAGAGTCCTAATTGCCTGGAAAAGTCTGTCTCTCCATAATTCTTCCATGTTGAATTGCTAAAATTTTAGTTATTTGCTTCTCTACATATTTTAGTAAATGACAGTGATACATTTGTAAATAAAATCTGTAGGAATAAATAAAATAAAAACTAATAATAATGAAATTTTATATTATGTATTCATTTATTTGTACTGTACATTTCCAGTTATTTCATGCATTCTGGTATAGTTACATTTAAATCTGATAAGACGCTCACCTCCTGATACACGACCAGTTCACAGCACGTGTAATGATGTTTGCCATCACTGAACCGTCCATCGGGAAATGCATTGCCACAATGTATCCCATAAGACTAATTTATGCTACAAAGAGATGTCTAATCAAATCTTCTAATGCACAGAAGAAAAACAATTATAATTAACATAACAGATACAATAAGATGATGTAACCATTGAGTGAGATGATCATGATGGAAAGTTTTGTGTGAACCACTTTCTGCTTACTATAACAAGTTTGATGTCAATTTTTGAACTCTCTCTAACAAGTGAAGCAGGACCTGTAGGTCCAGTAACAGGCATTCATTAGGAATAGCTAAAATAGCATTAGTGACAAATAGGGAGGAGGCAGTGCAGTGTGGACGTAATAATAGTAGAGCATGACCAAATATACTGGGAGTAGTGTAGAAGTACTATAGTCATAGGCATGAAATAAAAAAGAAATATACCAAAAGGTGCCAAAATGTTCACCAGATGATATCATCATTGTTCAAAAGTAGTTGGCTTTCATTTTCACTATTTTGTGTATCTCTGAGCAGCACAGTTGTTTTCATGCCGCCAGGGCTTGCTGTGGATTAAATTACCAATGTATAGGATTGCGGTTCCCAAGATATATCTCCTCTGTTTATCTGTTCAAAGTCAGTGATCATTCTTTATAAGTAATACCCCTTGTAGGAAAGGCAGGCACAAGAGGACAGGGTTTCTGATGTCCTGTACTTTGGGGAGAGGGATGATTACAAAGTACAGGACATCACACAAGCAGATGATAAATATCAAGAGTATGGTCATTTGACTGTGGGGGGACTGGCTAAAGACACTTTTACACTGGAAGTTGATCGAGCCAATCATCAAAAATAAACATTTGTATGAATGTGTTACGGTGGTGGTCCATGCCCCCCATCATCCAGCTGCTTGGAGGGCATGGCCGCCATGCCACTAACCTGGCCCTGCATGTAGCAGCCTTCGCCTTCCTCTTACCAGTGGGCCCCGCTGCCGGAGTAACTTTCCTTGTGCAGGTTGTGACCTAATTTATGCCAACACTGCCTTGCACATAGGGAGTATGCTCCCTTTGCCTTTAAAAGGGCTATGCACTAATTCTTTCCAGCAAATTGCTGGATACCCAGGGGTACTTAGAGGACCTTTCATGGGTTTGTAGTAAGTGAGATAAATACATGTACCTGCAGCTGATGCTGCCACCCTGCCTGTTTTTTTTTTTAATAGCCCTCCTGCGCCCTGTTATGGCCCCTGCAAATTTTGCGCTCAGTATGCTAATACTGAGCATTGGAGCAATGGGGAGGAGACGCAGTCTTTCTCTGTAGGCGTTTCCTTCTCGATTGGACAGCGCTACAGCCAGGGAGAAAAAACCTGCAGGTACAGATATTTATCTCTCACCTACTACAAACCCATGAAAGGTCCTCTTTAAGGCACCTTACCCTGAGTAACAGCTTGGCTAGCTTGCTAGTTCCACGCAAAGGTGTGCTGTATTTATTGGTCTGCCCGTGTTTCAACTTCTGCCTGTTTACTGGATTCTGACCCTCCACTGCCTCAACAGAATGCTCATTCTTTATAATTAGCCTATATTTGTGCCGACAATTAGAAAATCAATGAGTAAAAGGAGCATTCGTCAGGTAATCCATTTTTTATGTAAGCATAAGTGGTTCCAGCGTTTTTTTTTATTTTTCTAAAGTCCAGTTTCTATTTGTAATTGGGCATTTTAGTGCATTATACCCATGATTAGTGTTGAGTGAACTTGTGTTTTAAGTTCGGCGTCTAAAGTTCGGGTTCGGGTTATCGAAGTATCCCATTATGGATTCCGCTACCACGGACCATAACGGAGTTTAGAATCCACAACGGTATACTTCGATAACCTGAACTCGAACTTTAGACGCCGAAATTAAAACACAAGTTCGCTCAACACTACCCATGATTAGTGTTGAGTGAAGCAAAGAATTCGAAGCGGAATTCGATCTGAAAATTAGGAAAAGTTTGATACACCACGAATCCGAATTTTCTTGCGCTTCATGGTAACTAATCAGATATTCCTAAAATGGCAGCTGCACATATTACAAAGCAAAACTAAATGTAGGGGAAGTCTGGGAACACAAGATCATCTATAACGTCCTGCAGCCAGCCAATCTGCAGATAGCAATCTTCTGTGATGTCACAACCCTTTAAAACCCTCAACCCACATGGTCTCCACCATTGTCCTGTGAGCTGAGCATAGGGAGAGACGTGGCAAGCGCTCATGCGCTAGGAACAGTGTTGTTGAAAATGATTAATAGAAGAATATATTAGAGAGGGAGAGTGCAGGGAAAGTGAATGGAGAGTGCAAGGAGAATTCAGGGAGAATGCAGGGACAGTGCAGGGAGACGTATTCTGCATCAGTTTTATTTATTACTACATTCACTTCCTACATTTAATTCCTACATCAGCCGTATACTAAGATATGTAATTCAATATCAATAAGAGGGAAGCCTTTATTATTCCACTGCCCAGCGTGCCAACCAATACCATCCTGTCTGCACCCCTTTAGGGGGTCCAGGTCTTACTTATGACCACCCCCATATTTTGCTGGATTTATTTCTTCAAAATCATCCTTAAAAGCTTTCATGTCCTAGAAAAGTCATCAAGCTGCAGAGAGGAGGAGCTGGATGTTCCTGATGACATATTCTCATCTATATTAGATGATGTGGAAAAGGTGGAAAAGCAGATGGCAGAAGAAGGGCTTCCATCTGTAGGGAAGGAAAGTTCTATTGTTGGAGAAGTGGGTACAGCCCCATTTTAAAGGTGCATTCAAGGTGCTGACTTTATAGTGCGGTCTTCATTATTACATGAAGGCTGCTGTGGGCTAATTGGCCAGACGGTTCTTCACCGTTTGCAATACAGCCGCTCTGTGTGGTTGTACCCTAAGGCAGAGTGGCCTGGGTATATCTGATTTATAGAGATTTGTGACTAATTAATTCATACCGAATTGAATTTCTTGTTGAACTTTGATGAAGCTGCTGAATTAAAATTTTCAAAACTTCACTCATCTCTACCCATGATATTGAATGCATTGTATATATTCAAGATCCCTTTCAAATGTTAACTTTTGTATAAGAGACTCATTCCGCCTCATCTGCCACCCAGTACCTCAGATGTTTAGTTTTATTCAAGAACTTAATCTCTTGTATCTCCTGGATGGTTGCATTGGGCATGAACAGTTTGAGAGTCTTCCTGTGATATACATAGAACGAAGGGGATCCTATAGCAAAGACCATAGTGGACCTCTTATTATGAGACTGGCTTTTACCACCTAACACAGTAGGTTCTGTTTTTAGTTTTACCTTACACATCCATTGCATGACTTCTGTGGCAAAGTCCCTATCCCCTTGCGTTCTAACAAAGCAATCCCTTTAGTAGGAGAATTCAGTTCAGTTTGCCACCACCTAGTAGCAAATAGGATGACACAAGCCAAGGCCATATTATCTGCCATTATGGTATGGACACCTGTTTTGTTCCCCTAAGTAGAGTTTATCCACCACAAATTATGTTAAAAATTAATCTGTGTAATTGATTGATTGCCTGATCCACACCTATTAGTCTAGTGGGGCAGAAAGTGATTAATAAACCAATCAAAATAACATTCAGCAGCAATCAGATACATGGCGTTATGACTAGCTCTGGGAAAGAGGGGGTGGAGCATGACTCTTTGTATCCTTGAGTTATGTTCCGCCCACACTCTGGAGTGCTTTTTTAAAAGGATATTCCAGTTATGACAACTCATCCCTCATCCACTGGAATGGTGGGAGTTCTAATACTGGGACCACTGTTCATAAGAATGGGGTTTTGACCCCCTCCACCCATTTGAATGGAGTGATGGTTGAACATGCATGTGGCTGGTCTATTGAAAGCCATCTCAAGCAGGTGGCTTTGTATTCATACATATTGAAGACTCCATCACTGGCTAGTTGGATGTCAACAGACATAATCCATAATCCAAAGGTAGACAGCATACTGAAGATGTAATTGAGAATGTTGGTAGATGCTGTCTTAATTATTGTCTTAATATCACCCAAATGCCCATATGGATGGACCACTGGGTTAGATTTGACCTTACTGTACATCACGTTCACTGTTACAGTGTGGTTTCTACAACATAGCACCAAGTAGTTGTTACCTCCACTACATATTTGGTCTCAAGTGTGGAACTTTCAAAATATCTTTTCAGCACATGGCTCTCAGTCCAAAAGATTAATATACAGTATTTCCTCTCTACCATCACTACTGGTGCCCAATAAGGGTTTAGTCGACATAAAACTGTATGTTTTGTCCAGACATTGTAAGATGTCCAGCTAAAACATATGGATAATTCGAATACAAGCTTTCTACTTTAGCTTTAGAGAACCTTTAGATGAGCAAACATATTAAGACTCTGGAAGTTCTAAAAAAGGATCTCATTGTCAAAATGAAATATCCAAATTAAAATGGAAAGAGGTAAATTTTCAAGACAGGGTTACAAGAAATGAATGAAAAACACGTTGTCAAGTCTTCATGGGGTAAGAGTTCAGATTTACCATACTTTGGGATGATTTTTACTGCAAGCCATATATATTGAAGTATTATGCAGTATGATAAGACTATTCTAGTTGTGATGTTGATAGTGTTGCTCAATTACTAGAGAATAGGTTTGGAGGACATAAAATCTTGTTTGATTGGTGGGGTCTTTCCTTAAATTACTTGATGCTTGGGAGCTAAATTAGCTCCCAACGTTAGATCTTGTCCACATCAGGGTCTCTTTTGGCTGAGATGGAATTGTCCAACCAGTCCTCTTCAAGCAGATTTATTCTTCTCGCTTTGTACACTGTTCCATACATGGAGGTCATCAGGGTCTCCTTTCGAGTTTATGCATTGGTTCAACCAGTCTT